>NW_009954189.1:39441-55744 GCF_000747805.2 Chaetura pelagica | reverse complement strand
CTGTGCTGGGCACTGGGGAGGGGGCACCTGGCATGCTGGGCTCAGGTCTGGGCCCCTCAGGACAAGGAGGACATGGAAGGGCTGGAGCGTGTCCAGAGAAGGGCAAGGGAGCTGGGGAAGGGGCTGGAGCACAAGTGTGAGCAGGAGCAGCTGAGGGAGCTGGGGGTGTCCAGCCTGGAGCAAAGGAGGCTGAGGGGAGACCTGCTGGCTCTGCAGCTGCCTGAGAGGAGGTTGGAGCCAGGGGGGTCGGGCTCTGCTCCCCAGGAACAAGGGATGGGACAAGAGGAACCGGCCTCAAGTTGTGCCAGGGGAGGTGGAGGTTGGATCTGGGGAACAATTCCTGCCTGCCAAGGGTTGTCAGGGCCTGGCCCAGGCTGCCCAGGGCAGGGGGGGAGTCCCCATCCCTGGAGGGGTTTCCAAGCCCTGGAGATGGTGCTGAGGGACATGGGGCAGGGCTGGGGGAATGGGTGGGCTGGAGGATCTCGAAGATCTTCTCAGCCCAAGCTGATTCTGTGAGTCCATCATCCCACTCTCCTCCCCGTGCCGAGGTGAAGCCGCAGCGACGCGCTCAGGAGCTGCATCCCCCACTGCCCTGCAGCTCCCTGGGGGATCCGGGCACAAAGTTTCTGTCCCTGGCAGTGCAGTCAGCTCTGGAATCTTCTGCTTTTCCAGGATACACAAAATGCCCGTGGGGAGGAGGGAAATGGGACTGGGATAAACAAATGGAGGCAGCAGGAGGGGCGGCGTGCGGCTCCGGTTAGCGGGGAGGGTAATTGCAAGCAACTGGGGAAATGTGCCTTCAATTACTTTTTTTTTTTAGGACCTAATGGGATTTTGCTTGGACCGGAGTCAAGAATGAGAAGCCTTCGATGGCAAAACAAGGCACTTTGCATAAATTAGCAGCTGTGACAGGAGCAGGGCTGGCTCTCCCTGGCTGGCGACGGCGAGCGCGTCCGTGCGCGGCGGCAGGAGGAGCTCGGGGTGTTCATGATCTAGAGCTGGTTTCATGGAGTTGGCACAGGAAGGGGAGAATCTTGACGTAGAGACTTCAAAGCCAGGGCTCCTGGGGTCTGTCTGGCACCCCAGGGGGAGAGGGACCAGTCACAGATCCCTTTGCATTGCTACGTGTCCAACCGGAGGGGAGTTTTGCTCCTGCAGGGAGGCGGGGTGGGAATGGGGCTCCCCAGGACAGGCTGACTCCTCTGGAGGGAGGGATGGGGTGTTTTGGGAAGCAAAATGATCTGAAATGACAGCCATAGAGCCCGAGAGAATGATAAATACCAACTTGATCATTGTTTTTTAGCCAAAGACCATTAAAAAACCTCCCCCCAGGGCAGTACGTAGCCTGTCCGTAACGTCTGCAAGCAGCAGGTTGGAGCCCAAATCACAGAATGGTTTGAATAAGAAGGAACCTCTGATGGTCACCTAGTACAACCCCTCCTGCAGTGCAGGACATCTTCAACCAGACCAGGTTGCTCAGAGGCCCATCCAACCTGACCTTTGGATGTTCCCAGGCATCTACCCCCTCTCTGGCCACCTCGGGCCAGTGTCTCACCACCCTCAATGGCAAATATTTCTCCTGCATATCTAGTCTGAATCTCCCCTCTTTTCATTTCAAACCATCACCCCTTGTCCTGTCACTACAAGCCCTGCTGCAAAGTCTGTCCTCATGGTGGACAAACAAAACCACCAGCAGTTTGTGGCCACCACGTTTTGGCTCCAGTGACACCAAAGGTGACACCCTCCCTACCTGGGCTCTGTCCCCAGCACTTCTGCTGGTTTTGGTGCAGGAGATTCCACCTTATTGCATAGAATCAGAGAATCACAGACTGGTTTGGGTTGGAAGGGACCTTAAAGACCATCTAGTTCCACCCCCTGCTATGATTCTATGAAAGGTCAGACAGGGAAAGCTGCTTTTTAGCCTCATTTAAGGCTTTCTGGCCAAAAAAAGACCATCTAGATCCAGCCCTCTGCATGAGTAGGGACACCTCCCAGCAGCCCAGGCTGCTCCAAGCCCCATCCAACCTGCCCTTCAACACCCCCAGGGATGGGGCAGCCACAGCTTCCCTGGGCAACCTGGGCCAGGCTCTCCCCACCCTCACAGCCCAGAATTTCTCCCTCCCATCTCATCTCCAGCTCCCTCTGCCAGCTGGAAACCCTTCCCCCTGCTCCCATCCCTCCCTGCCCTTGTCCCAAGTCCCTCCCCAGCTTTCCTGGAGCCCCTTCAGGCACTGGAAGGTGCTCTCAGGTCTCCCTGGAGCCTTCTCTTCTCCAGGCTGAACACCCCAACTCTCCCAGCCTGTTATTTCAATATTTTCATTGCAGCTTTGCAAAAGAAACAACATTTCCCAAGTGCTGGTTGCAGAAGAAAACTGGTTTTTGCCTGGAAAACTTCAATTTTCCACTGTGTTCTTAAGTTATCTTCCCAAGTGACAGTTTTCTTCCTTGCTCTTTTTCCTTTCCCTCCTCTGCCAGCCACAGGGAGGTTCAAAGCCCTGCTGAGCTGGTGCTGGGCTGAAGTAAGAGAAACCTGCAGCTGCTTTACCCAAACCCAGCAGAAACACCAAGAAGGACTGAGCTGAGGAACTGATTTACTTGAAAATGGTATCAAATCAAAAGTTTCAGCTGTATTTGATACACTCCCAGCAACTGGAAGTGTGTCCAGTGACCTGCACATCCAGCATGGCTGGAGCCACAGAGGTTTTGTCTCCTTGAAAGGGCTTCTGGTTTGGGGAGTTTGGTGGGTCTCTACCCTCTGGGCAATCCCAGCATGAAAGTACTACCAGGTGCCCTCTAATCTCTGCTTTCATTGATGTTCATCTGGGCTGGTTTTCAGGAAAAGCCCAGAAAATTAAACGAAAAAAATCCCTGTGTAACAAATATCTAAGTAATTCTAAGAGAAAGACCAGAACATGAACCTGGGGCTTGGAACCAGGGATTGGTTTCTGCTTTCTTATCAAGCAGAGATGAGGGTTGGATGCCCCACACTTATGGGAGCTCACTTGGAAGTGCCTTGAAGAGGCCATTTTAACAGAGCCATGGGCTTCACCAGGCTCAGAGATCACCCTCAGTCATGAAACAAATACCTGCACAGGATCAAAGCACCAAACTTCTGCAACTGGAGCTGTTGAAGGATCCAGCAACTCTGCTCCCAGCCCGGGCTGCTCACTCATGTCAGGAAGTGGCAATGCCCATTTATGAAAGCTGGGCAGCTTTCCCTCTGCTCATCTCACATTGATGAGGTTGTATTTGGGTTCATTTACCTTCCAGCCCAGCTCTCACTCTGCTTGGAAATGGGATCCAGGTGGGACAACATTTCAGGGCACAATCCAAACTCGTTAAAGTAAGTGGAAGGTTGGGGTTTTTTTTCCATGGATTTCCAAAGGTTCCAGCTCTCTGCTCTTTATCACCATGCCTGCCCAAGGGCTCCATCTCCAAAATGCCAATAGCCATTCAAAAAGCTGCAAGAAGGTTGTTGTTATTCCTTCTGCTTTTGTTTTTCCCACAGGATGGAAACGGATCCGTATCCTCCCCAAGGCAGTAAAGGGGTTGAGCATCAGGGCACAGGAATGTTCAGACATTCCTGCCAGACTTGGAGGTTCTTTATCAGCCAAACTCCTTCTGACTTCAGCAAGGAGAGCAGCATCTTCATGGGGTTTGAGTGTGGAACTTAGACTGGATATGAGAAGGAACTTCTGGACGGAAGGGGTGACTGAGGGAGATGGGATAGAGCTCAGAGCAGCCTGGACTGGTGGGAGGTGTCCCTGCCCATGGCAGGGGGTTGGAACTAGGTGATCTTTAAGGTCCTTTTCAACCCAAAACATCCCATGATTTTATGGTTGAACACTGGCCCAGGGAGGTGGTGGAATCACCCTCCCTGGAGGTGTTGAAAAGCCCTGGAGATGGTGCTGAGGGGCAGCACCGGGCTGGGCAGGGCTCACGGTTGGACTTGATGATCTTAAAAGGTCTTTCCCAACCAGAACAACTCTGTGACTCTGGAGCTGCCTTCCAGTAGGACCTCGACAGCAGAGGAACCAACCAGAACACTTTTTGCCCAACTCCCTGCCCTGCTTCTGCCAGCTGGGAGCAGATGCCCCCCCAGATGCCCCGGCCGAAGCTCTTAGTTCTATTTCAGGCCTCCCTGAGACTTCCCTGCATTGCCATGAATAAATGTGCTGGGCTGCCTTTTTCTTGGGCACCATTCAGTCCCAGCTCCAATGGAGACCAACTGAGAAGCTGTTCCCTCTTAGCCCGAGGTGTTGACAGGCCTGGGCAGCCCCTCTCCTTGCCTCTCCAGACGTTTGCCAGCAGTTTTTTGGCATTCCAGGGAGTGATGCTCCACACAGAGACAGGGACAGGTCCTTAAGCCATTCTGCACATTAACTGTTCTTCAGCTTTCTGAGGGACAAAGTCCCAGTAGCACCAAGGCCTCCAGCAACCATTTTGCAGAACATCAAGCCACGATGGCTTGTGCCAACTGCTCCCAGGACACGAACCACCCTCAGCTTTACAAGCAGCCCATCATTCTCCATTCAATGCAGATGAACACCAAGTCCCTTCCCTCTTCTTTGCCTCTGTCATTATTTTAGTGAACAATGAGGTCAACACCCTCCAGCCAGGCAGCAGCAAACAAAACACTCTCAGGAAAAACCACGTCAAACCTTTCCTGGTGGTGCCCAGGTGGGAATGATCTCACCTGACCTTCAGTTTTCCTCAGTCCTTCAGAGGAAAAAGGCATTAACAGCAGCCTGGCTCTGCTATTATGAGTCACATTTACAACCCCCAAATGCCTGCAAGATGTTGGTTTATTTCATGCAGCTCCATCCACCAAAGATAGAGCCCGTGAGGAGCTGTGGTAGGTTGCTCTGTTGTTGAAAACTGCTTTTTTGTTTATACTGGGCATTTTCTGCTCTCAAACAATCACGTCATAAATTCAGCAACAGTTTTATTGGGACTCTCAGGGTGTTTTTCTTTCAAACACCATAATACGAAGGGGTGGGAGGGGGGGAAGGAAATCACACAAAGCTTGAAGCAGTTCCTGGCTGCCTTGTTTGAGCAGAGTTTTTTGACAGGGAGAGCTGTTCAGGAATGGCAAGATGACAGGAGAGGGTCAGGAATGGCCAAGGGGTGAAACCAGGTTGGGTTTCTGTAGGGAAGTTGCAGTTTTCTGTAGGGAAGTTGCCATTTTCTGCTGGAAAAGGGGCATCAAGGGAGGGGACTGGTGGTGGAGCATGGATCAAAGGTGGACAACAGATCAGAAACAGTCCAGAGGAGAAGGACTTAGGGGTGATGGTGGAAAAGCTGGGACCATGCACTGGAGCTCAGACACAACCAGGTCCTGGGCTACATCAGAAGGAACGTGGCCAGCAGGTCAAGGGAGGGGATTCTGCCCTTTGCTTGGCTCTCGTGAGACCCCAACTGGAGTGTTGTGTCCAGTTCTGGAGCCCCCAACATGGGATGGACATGGAGCTGTTGGAGAGAGGCCAGAGGAGCCCTGGAGATGCTGGGAGGGCTGGAGCAGCTCTGGAGCCAGGCTGGGAGAGTTGGGGTGTTGAGCCTGGAGAAGAGAAGGCTCCAGGGAGACCTGAGAGCAGCTTCCAGTGCCTGAAGGGGCTCCAGGAAAGCTGGGGAGGGGCTTGGGACAAGGGCAGGGAGGGATGGGAGCAGGGGGAAGGGTTTCCAGCTGGCAGAGGGAGCTGGAGCTGAGATGGGAGGGAGAAATTCTGGGCTGTGAGGGTGGGGAGAGCCTGGCCCAGGTTGCCCAGAGAAGCTGTGGCTGCCCCATCCCTGGGGGTGTTGAAGGGCAGGTTGGATGGGGCTTGGAGCAGCCTGGGCTGCTGGGAGGTGTCCCTGCCCATGGCAGGGGTGGGACTGGATGAGCTTTAAGGTCCCTTCCCACCCAAACCATCCTGGGACTCTATGATTTGTCTTAGAATGTCACGGATTCTACCATTTTTAACCTCAAATGCAGGGGACAGGTGTTCACACCCAATTCAGTTGCCCACAGCCAAGCATCCTGTGCCATGTGAAACCCTCCCCAGCTCCACCTGCCACAGCTCTCCCAGAGGTCCTGAGCCCCATCCAGAAGCCACACTCAGAGCATCTCAGATGGCCTTGTGAAGAAAAAAAAAACCCAACAAACAAGCATTCCCTAAGCATCTCAAATGCTGCAGAAACAAAATTTCTGCCCTAAGGTCTCTGCTCAGTTTTCTAAGATGACATTGAAGTGGAAAAGTTTGCAGAAACCTGCTTTAGAAGCTTGAAGACCTGTTGGGTCATGAAGGCAGGCCAAGAGAGAGTTTTGCTTCCTTTCTTGACCAGAAGCAACAATGACCCAGATTCTCCAGTGAGTCCAGCTCATGGGCCAGGCACCAGAACTTCTCAGCTTGGGACAAGCCTGGCCAGGGACACCACAAAAGGATCTTTCAGCTGCTGTCCCCAAAAAAATAAAAGGGCATTTCATTTCATGCTTCTGGACACTTGAAAGCCTGACCTTGTCCCTGGGTGTGGAGCACAGCACAAAGATGGCCTGAAGGGCTGAGGACTTGGGATTGAAGCCTCCTCTCCATCATCCCAGCAGGTAGAACCCTGGGATCTGCTGCCTGGGGAATCCCACAGCAGTGCCATTGCTCTGGCACACCAGGGCTGCTCCTGCTTTGTTGTCACAGAGCCACCAGAGGCTTCTTCAAAAATCCTCCTCCCACGTTGCTGCCTTTTCTTCTGACCAAGCTGGTGTGGGGCCCAGTTTCTCATGAGACAAAGAGGAGGGTGGTCAGGAGAACTGTCTGCTGAGGCTCCCTCTGATGCTGGATCACTGAGACCACAGAAGAGAATCCAATCAAAGGGTGCAGGAGGTGACGTTTCCAATGGGAGGAGATGAAATAAAATCCTGATTTTTTTTTTACCAAAAAAATGGGCTGAGAAACCATATCAAGCAACCAGGAGGGTCCTGAGGGGAGGGATTTGAGATGGTTGTCAATTTTGGAGCATACCAGGGCTGTCTGCACCTGCCAGTGAAGCAACCAGGCTCCAAATCAAGCAGGGAAATGCAAGTTGGGAAGAGGAAAGGTCCATCCAACCCTCCCCCCCAGCAGCCAGCAGAGCTCTCCCCACTTCTCCTGGCCTGCATCCCACCTTGCATGGAGACCCCCAGCTCTTCCCACTGAAAGGGAGCAGCTCTTTGGTCCTGGCTCCAGAAAGCAAGTTTGGGTACTCAGAGTGACCTACTTGGTGCAACTGGGTGAGCACTGAGGTGACCCAGCCTAGGTCATGGTCATCCCCTGCTTCCAAGTCCAAGGGGCTGCAACTGGATTGATAAAATTCACATTTGAGACCAATGAACCTCAACCAAACCCAGAGCCCTTTAATCCAGGCCACTTCTCATCTACCCAGAGATGCTGGGGACAATGAAATCTGAGTCAAGCTCCACCTTGGAGGAGTCAAAGTGCATTAAAACCCTGGGGGGACATTTTTCTTCTGAGCCAAAGTGGCTTAATTTGATTGAGCTGAATTCACTTCCGAGCCTGGTCACGATTTCCAGGGCAGTGAATGAAGGTGCAGGGGGGGCTGGTGGCTCAGCAGGGCTGGGGGGGCAGGAGGGCTGCTCAGCTTCAGCCTCCAACCCAAGGTCATTTCCCAGGCCCTCCAGAAAGCCAAGGGGATCAACAGAGAGAGGACTGGGGCACTGGGAAGTTCCCAGCCCTGTCCACACAGAGGGCTCCACAGTCAGGTCTGCCTTGCCTGGAGCTGGAGGAGCTGAATCAAAACAGGATGTCCCCAAATAAATGACACAGAGGAGCCAGAGGGAAGGCATAAATAGCCCAGGAAAGGCAGAAGAATCTCTGCCTCCTCCAGGATCCCTGCCCCACTCCAGGATCCCTGCCCCATTCCAGGATCCCTGCCCCACTCCAGGATCCCTGCCCCATTCCAGCATCCCTGTCCCATTCCAGGATCCCTGCCCCATTCCAGGATCCCTGCCCCACTCCAGGATCCCTGCCCCACTCCAGGATCCCTGTCCCATTCCAGGCTCCCTGCCCCACTCCAGCATCCCTGCCCCATTCCAGGATCCCTGTCCCATTCCAGGATCCCTGTCCCCTGCTGGGACCCAAATCCCACACCAGAATCAGTGATGCTGCCCTGCCAGGTCCCACCTCTCCCCCTCCCCTGATGGATCTCCAAGCCCAGGGGCCTGGGCCTGATCCCAACTTCCTTCCAGGCTGGAACAGAAGGGGTGGGGAAGGTGGGGAAGGGAAAACTCAGGATGTTTTGGCTCATCCTAAAAGAGAACATGTTTATTTTTCATCCCCAAAGGACGTTGCACGAGGAGCTGAAAGAGCAACAAGGTTGGTTTCCAGGCACCTTCCCAGGCTGGAGGAGCAGCTTTGGGTTCCAGGTTTGTTTTAGGAGGACAAAACAATCCTGCAAATAAACTGGAAAAAAACCAACCCCACCAGCCCAGGCTCTGGCAGGGGGACTGGAGCCTGGAGCCACCAGTCCTGGTGCCCGGGGCTGCTCTGGGAAGGGCTGAGTTTGCAACCAGAGCCTGTCCAAGGGGGGTTTATGTTCCTTGGAAGTTGAGGGAAACATCTTCTGCTTCCCACCTTGCATGGGCTGGTTGTGCCCTCACCTGACAAAGGGCCACAGGACAAGGTCCAGCTGGGATGGGAAGCCCAGAGCAGGTACCAGGCAGCAGCATCATCCCAGCTGGAGCTGCTGGGGGAGGCAGAGCTGGGCTGAGGGCATCCCGGGATGGGGGTTGTGCACAGGGATTTGCTGACATCTACAGGGCATTCCATGGAGAAGAGGCTGTGGAGGAAATGCAAATTGTTCTGCAGGCTCCAAGTCATTAACAACCAACCACAAACACCCCGGGGAGGTGGAGCCCTGGCTGAACTCACCTCCAGCGCTGGCAGCTCTGGTGATGGAGAAGCCATCGCTGCCCTGAGTCCTTTCCATTTATAAACACCCACCTGCTCTGCCTGGTGCTGAGGGTGTCCCCAGGCAGCAGATCCACCCACGTTTCATGAGGGACCCACAGGGCAGCACGACTTGATGGTCAAGAGTGCCCAGGACAAGGGTGAGAGCTGGAGCAGCTCTGGGACAGGCTGGGAGAGTTGGGGTGTTCAGCCTGGAGAAGAGAAGGCTCCAGGGAGACCTGAGAGCAGCTTCCAGTGCCTGAAGGGGCTCCAGGAAAGCTGGGGAGGGGCTTGGGACAAGGGCAGGGAGGGATGGGAGCAGGGGGAAGGGTTTCCAGCTGGCAGAGGGAGCTGGAGCTGAGATGGGAGGGAGAAATTGTGTGCTGTGAGGGTGGGGAGAGCCTGGCCCAGGTTGCCCAGGGAAGCTGTGGCTGCCCCATCCCTGGGGGTGTTGAAGGGCAGGTTGGATGGGGCCTGGAGCAGCCTGGGCTGCTGGGAGGTGTCCCTGCCCATGCAGGGGTGGGACTGGGTGGGCTTTAAGGTCCCTTCCAACTCAAACCCTTCAGTGATTCTATTACATAATTCTATGATTCTCTCCAGCCCTCCCAGCATCTCCGGGGCCTCCTCTGGCCTCTCTCCAACAGCTCCATGTCCTTCCTGTGTTGGGGACCCCAGAGCTGTTCCCAGCCCTGCAGGGGGGTCTCAGCAGAGCAGAGCAGAGCAGAGGGGACAATCCCCTCCCTGGCCCTGCTGGCCACGCTGTGGGTGATGCAGCCACAGCAAAAGTTCCCAGAGAAGACCCAGGGTCAGCTCAGCACCATCCCACCCCACTCACTCCCTCCATGGGACTTGGCATCAGCCCAGGTTGTCCCACCCATGGTCCCAGCTCCAGCCCAGGAGCTGTGCTTGACTTGATGTAGCTACAGCTGGGCCACCTCAAACAGACAGGAACCAAAACATGCTGCTCCCCATCCCGGGGAAGCCAAGGGGACAGGGACCAGTGAACAGTGGTCTGAAGTCCCTCCAGACATCAGGGAGATGCTGTGAGCTGCCTCCACCCAGGCCTCTGCAGGACAAGTGACAACTTCTTCCACCAAAGGACTGTTTTATTAGGAAAAGCTTTGTTAACAACAAACTTTGTAGAAAACAAAACACCCAGAGGAGAGGGACAGACTGCACAACCTGCAGGGTGGGGAAACCTCAGGGAACAGGACAAACCTCACGTCATGCTCAGCTAGATGCAGAGGAGCCAACAGCTCCTGGGCCACACAGTCACTTCTGGGCATGGTCTGGCCATGGATGTTCCCAAATACTCCCAGCCAGCTCTCCAGACCTTGGTGTCCCTCGTGTAGCACTTACACCAGCTCTTCTGCAGAAAGGAGGCCTCTCTGCACAGGACCAGGAGCATCAGGCCCCTGGGCAATGATGGTGCCTCTCTGGGGGCTGCTCTTGGCTGTGTGGGCATCTTCTTGCTTACCCAGCAAGTCAGGGAAGAGTCAGCTTGAATTCTCTTTCTATTTTGCCCACATCATCCTTCTTCTGAGCCCAGGCAGCTGAGGTTCAAGCTAACGTGGGTGTTTTTCCTGCTCCCGTAGGCCCCTCATGGTCCCAAAAAGGCATCTGTGAAGTGTTGAACAGCCAGCCCTGCTCCAAGAGAAGGCAGCAGGGCTCCTTGGATCTGCCTCTCTCCTTCAGGCACGGTGGGATCCTTGAGCTCCTGGCAGAGTGTTGGTGAGCAGCGTGTCCCAGCGAGGTCCCTCCAGCCGTGCTGGAAGTGGCAGATCCACCCGAGGCTGCTGGCTGGAGCTCCTCAGTCAGAGTCACTTCCCTCCTGCTTTGCTGACCCCACAGCAGATGCCAGCTCCTCCTCCTGCCCCTTCAACCTCTCTCCTGCAAGGGACAAACAGCAGCAGCTTAGAGACACCAGGGAACCCGCATGGTGAAGGACCCTCAAACCCACCAACACACAAGCCAAGCATGTGTGTGCCCTCAGAGAAGATACTTGGGACCAACAGCTTCCCAGACCCTCTTGGGAAGGGGATCAAGCTCCATCAGCCCCTCCCCAACCCAACAACGAGGCACCAAGCTCCCAGTAAGGATCATGCAACCCCTCTGGAAGGACTGGTGGCCCCTGTTGCCCCCGTCACACACGGATCAGCTCAGCGATGGCTCTTTGTGTCCTCTTCTCCAGCTTCTCCAGCTTCTTGGCTACATCTCTCTTCAGATCCCTGGGGAGGAGAGTGACAATGTCAGAACAACCCCTGTGCCCAGGCAGGTGTGAGCACAGGGGCCACAATGACACCTTTCCCAGTGGAAAAGCAAATCCTTCCATCTCCTGTGAGTGTTTCTGCCACCAGGGCAGCTCACGGGCAACCCAACCCCATGGCCAGAGCATCCCTTGTCACCAAGGCCACTGTGGTGACAAGCACCCCAAAGGATTCTGTGGAGTCTCAGCATCAGTAGGAAGAGGGAGGACAGCCCTGTGCCTTCTCTCCTTCAGCAGCAAGGCTGAGTTTCCCATTTTTAGCACTCCTAACCCAGCTTGGACAACCTCGAGGTGCCCACTGCCACGCACACCCCTTTCCCAGGAGCAGGGACTCACCAGTCTGGTTTCCTGGGAGCCAGGTTTGCCAGATCCTAGGGAGGCAAGAGGAGAACACCCCGTGAGAGCTGCAGGGGAGGCTGAACCCTGGGCACAGAGAGATGCACCCAGCAGAGAGCAGCTCCAAACATACGTACCACCTCCTCGATGATGGGCTGTGGCTTGGCCGCCTCCAGCTGGTCCTTCACAGCCTCTTCCACTAGGTGGGGGAACAGGACCAGCATCAGAGCAGCGACAGGACACAAGAGGGGGGGAAAAGGCACAGGGAAAACCCACCAGAGCTCCGGGCTTGGTTCACAAAAGCTTTTTAGAAAAGCCCACTCGAGCATTTTGGCCTTCAGAGCGTGGTCAAATATGAGCGAGTCCCCCCAGCACCCAAACCCTTTTGGAGACTCCTAAAAACTGCCTGAAAATGAGGAAAATGCTACAAACAGCAAGGGCAGCAAGAAGTCATAGAATGATAGCATGGATTGAGTTGGAAGGGACCTTAAAGACCACCCAGTCCCACCCCTGCATGGGCAGGGACACCCCCCAGCAGCCCAGGCTGCTCCAAGCCCCATCCAACCTGCCCTTCAACACCCCCAGGGATGGGGCAGCCACAGCTTCCCTGGGCAACCTGGGCCAGGCTCTCCCCACCCTCACAGCCCAGAATTTCTCCCTCATGTCTAAGCTAAGTCTGCTGGGTTTGAGTCTTTTTGTTGTAAGACCCACAGGGATCAGCTGCTCCACAGGTGCTCAAACTGGGATTGGACTCACAGTGACTCATTTACGAGGCCACCACCTGAGACACCTTGAGACATCAAGCTCCAGACCTTGGTAAAGGTCTGCAGATGTGGGGGTTAATGGCAAAGCAGGTGTGGAAAACAGCCCTCCAACCTTCACCTCAGGTGTCTGTGCATGGAGGGGGTTGTGGGCACCAGGGAGAACATCCCTGCTGGATGAATCCTGCTCCAGCAAGCAGATATGCCCAAGGCACATTTCACAGGAATCCACTGAGTCCCAGCTCCTCTGTCCTTCTCCAGCCCCTGCACCAAGTGCCCCAGGACAGACAGGCTGGTTACTGCAGACCTGGACACTGCAGCTCCCAAGGGCTGGCAGAGAGCACAGGTTTTACTGGAAATGGTCAAAACTTCCCATTCCCAATTCCAAACCCTGGGCTTGGGAAGAGTCAAGGAAGTTTTAAACTTTTCCCAAAAGGATGAAGAAAGTGCAGGGCCAGCATTTCTACCCACCAGATCTCTGCCCAGCTCCCACAACCAGCCCTTTTCTTTAGGGCATTTTTAAAAGAGACCAAATCCAGGAGGACTCAACATTTCAAGATGAAGGGACCTTCAACCCTTTGTCTTCCTCAGGAGCTGCACGGAGGTTCAGTGCTAGGAAGGAGCAGACTGGACACCCTGGACTTGGGACTAATATTTGTCTAAAGGAAATCCAAACAAAAGGAAAAAAACTGCCTGAATCTCCTTGAGAATCATAGAAAGGTTTGAGTTTGAAGAGGCCTTAAAGATCAAACAGTTCCAAGCCCCCTGCATGGGCAGGGACACCTCCCAGCAGCCCAGGCTGCTCCAAGCCCCATCCAACCTGCCCTTCAACACCCCCAGGGATGGGGCAGCCACAGCTTCTCTGGGCAACCTGGGCCAGGCTCTCCTCACCCTCACAGCCCAGAATTTCCTCCTCATGCCCAACCTAAATCTCCCTCCTCCAGTTCTCACCCATTAGAGCTCAGCTCCTCTGAGGATCAGCCCTTGGGTTGGGGCTGGACTTGCTGTGCTCACACACCCCACTTGTGCAACCCAGGGGTGCAGTCCCCGGGGGCCAGAGGGAGGTGATGCAGCATCAGGCTCTCCCAGCTCCCACCACGGCTGCTCAGACACACCAGCACCCTCTGGGGCTGCAGACATTCATCTCTGAGGACCTACCACCCTCACCCCAGCAAGCTGCTACCAGGACACCTCCCAGTGGCTTTTCCACCTTGGGCTGGAGCGAGCAGGAACACAGAGGTTGCCCAACCACCTGATTTGGGGGAAGAACAGGTATCACCCATCCGTTGTGCAGCACACTGGCTGGTCATAAGAGTCCTCTGCTGGTTTATTTGTCCTCACAAGTGCTGCCTCCTTCCAGTTGTGAGAGCCTGGCCCAGGTTGCCCAGGGAAGCTGTGGCTGCCCCATCCCTGGCAGTGTTGAAGGGCAGGTTGGATGGGGCTTGGAGCAGCCTGGGCTGGTGGGAGGTGTCCCTGCCCATGCAGGGGGGTTGGACTAGGTGGTCTTGAAGGTCCCTTCCAACCCAAACCATTCCATGACTCTATGCTATAATTCTAGGATTCCCTCTCCACGGGCACCAGCACCACCTTTGGCAAAGCTTCTGCTTTTGTCCTCCCAAAAGCTTCTGCTTTTTGTTTCACCTCCCACCCTCCTGCTTGTACCCACCTGAGACTGGCTTGGCTGGGGGCACCTTCCTCTTCTTCAGCTCCTCATCTTCAGGATCATAGTTCCGCAGTTTGAGCTCCCTGGGGAGGAAGGGGAGGAGAAGAGAGAGGTGAGACATGTCCAGGCTGCCCCAGGTCGTGGGTTCTTACCAACAAGGGGCAAATCTGCACCCCTGGCAGTGACCTGCACGAGTCAGGAAAGAAAAGGGTCAACCAGGAGCTTGATACAATAAAGGTGATGTCTTGGCAAGTTTGAAGGTGCCTTGCAAAGCTCTGAACTCCAGCCCAGCTCCCTTTGAGGTCTCAACCCAGTGACAGACTCTGGCTGGAACCACCAGAGATCCATAATCAGGGAAAAAAGGATCCCAGGAGGGACTGCAGGAAGGACAGAGAGGGGAAAAAAAAAAGACTACCTAGGGTAGAAGGTGGTTACTCAGTCACCAGAAAGGCTTCCTGAAGTGCCAGGGGGGTGCAGGGCAGCCAGGGGCTGCAAAGGAGGGCAGAAGCCTCAGGTTTCTGAGCAAATGGGTGGAGTGGAAAGGGTGAAGGCAAAGGGTGAAGAAGCTACAGCCCAGCAGGGGTGAGAAGAGAAAGGTCATCAGCCAGATGCCCACGTTCATCTGGTGTGACACCCAACCCTGGAGGTTCTCAGGAGCACAGCAGGAAGGTCCTACCCTTCCCACACCACCCTGTCCCCTCTCCAGCTTTACCTGCTTGCAGAGGGTCCCACTCACACCACAGAGGGGGTGAGAGGACGTGGCTGGAGCTCAGCAAGACACAGCTGAGAGAAATGAGAGCAGCAGACTGGAAACCAGGGCCTGGGCAGCTTAGGAGACTTGCTGACACTTCTGGTGTAACCAAGCCCAGGTCCCCTGAGCATCAGCACAACAACATGAAGCAAGAACAACTTCCTCCAGTGCTGGGCAGTTGAAAGGAGCACAGCAGAAGTTAGCAGGGAGCTGCAAGACCTCCCCCAGACCAAAGGACCTTCACCCCATGAAGACAACCTGCTGGGCACAGTTTCACATTTATTTACACACACACAGGCCCTGGGATGAGGGATTTATTTCAATGAACCTGCCCAGCCACCCTCCAGCCCCAGCCAGAAAGGCAGCTCTTGTCAGGAAGGCTGATCTTGGATGATCTTGAAGGATCAAGTGGTTCCTCTTCTGGCAGATGGAGATGCTTTCCCCAGCCACACAGAAGCCACCATTGTCCCATGATTTGATGGACTTTGCTGCTAACCTGGGAGGCCAGGGGAGGAAAAGGAACAGCTAATCCATCCAGGAGGTGAGAGGACATGAGGCTGTGATGTCCCACATCTGGCCACAGGCTGGCTCACCCTCACTGGAGAGGATGTACCTGACCAAGTGGCAGACCCTCCAGGATGCAAACCTGCAATACCTCTCAGACCTTCTGGTCTCCTTAGCTCCTGGTTAGGATTCACTTGCAGCTGAAAGGCAACCAAGGACAGACTCCCTAGGGTCACATCACCTAAAATAAGAGCTATGAGATAAGCAAGCTGTTCCTGGCAGTCCAGCAAGATGTTACCATTACATCTTGACAAGCAATATCTTAAAATCATTGTTCTGCAGGTGGGATGGGAGCTGCAGCTGCCCAGACACCACTGAGAGAGCCAAGAGGTCTTCTGTTTGCAGCAGCAGCTGCTGGGTTCTCCATTTCAAGTGGCAAAAACTCTGGAGGTCTAGTTCTGCTACAAGAAGTGCCTCCAGCCCTTTGCAACGTTGCTGCAAGGCTCCAGCACCACTCGAGGAACACAAAAGGAACTGCAGTTTAAACCCCACTCCCTGAGCCTCTTCCCACCTGGAGAAGCCCCAGTTTGGGTTGCAAACACAAGCCCTGGAGCCCAGCCTGGCTGGTGCTCACAGGAGCTTCATCCACAGGATTGAAAATACAAAACCACAAGGCATCATTGGGCAGGTTCTGGCAGAAGGGGAATATGAGCCAGGGTGTGCCCAGGTGGCCAAGAAGGCCACCAGCATCCTGGCTGGTGTCAGCACTGGGGTGGCCAGCAGGAGCAGGGCAGGGATCATCCTCCTGTGCTGGGCACTGGGGAGGGGGCACCTGGAATGCTGGGCTCAGGTCTGGGCCCCTCAGGACAAGGAGGACATGGAGGGGCTGGAGCGTGTCCAGAGAAGGGCAAGGGAGCTGGGGAAGGGGCTGGAGCACAAGTGTGAGCAGGAGCAGCTGAGGGAGCTGGGGGTGTCCAGCCTGGAGCAAAGGAGGCTGAGGGGAGACCTGCTGGCTCTGCAGCTGCCTGAGAGGAGGTTGGAGCCAGGGGGGTCGGGCTCTGCTCCCCAGGAACAAGGGATGGGACAAGATAGATGGAACAACCTTAA
>NW_009954189.1:0-38735 GCF_000747805.2 Chaetura pelagica | reverse complement strand
TTCCTCCTGGGGAAGAAGAAGAGATGTCAGCTTATCTTGGAAGCAGGTGGGTTGGGAAGGGCAGGGGATGCCAAGAACCATCTCCATGCAGAACACAGGACACTCCAAGCTGTCCAAGCTGCCTGCCAGGTTGGTTATTTGCTTCCCTCCTCCAGCCCCACAGGCTTTGTGGAGCAAACACGGGGTTTTTCCAATTGATAAATGGATCTTTCAAAGCCTCCTGGTGAAACATGCAGATGCTGCTGCTCTTGTGTCAGGAGCACAGGGACTGGCCTTGCCAAGAAACATGGATTTCTTCAGATGTTGCAGCATCCCCACTCCTGAGCTACCATCACAACACAGTCCCTTGGGGCTGCACCCACCAGATGGGCTTCAAGGGCACCTTCCTATTTTTATCTCTCTGAGGACAAGGCTAAGGGCTGAGGAGAGCTGGCTAGGACATCTCATCTAGGAACTAGATGATCTTTAAGGTCTTATCTAACCCAAACCAGTCTGTGATTCCATCTAGATATGGTTCAACCTTTACTTGATTTTGAAGAAAAAGAAGAGAAGGCTCCAGGGAGACCTGAGAGCAGCTTCCAGTGCCTGAAGGGGCTCCAGGAAAGCTGGGGAGGGGCTTGGGACAAGGGCAGGGAGGGATGGGAGCAGGGGGAAGGGTTTCCAGCTGGCAGAGGGAGCTGGAGCTGAGATGGGAGGGAGAAATTCTGGGCTGTGAGGGTGGGGAGAGCCTGGCCCAGGTTGCCCAGGGAAGCTGTGGCTGCCCCATCCCTGGCAGTGTTGAAGGGCAGGTTGGATGGGGCTTGGAGCAGCCTGGGCTGCTGGGAGGTGTCCCTGCCCATGCAGGGGTGGGACTGGGTGGGCTTTAAGGTCCCTTCCAACCCAAACTCTTCTATGATTCCTGGTGCTCCTGGAGGTGCATGAGGCAAGCAGAGCCCAGCAGGGCAGATCCCAGCAGAAGACCAGCAGCACTGCAGACCCTGCTTACTCCAGCCAGGAGCAGAGGTAGGTGTCCTCCATGGCTCTTCACCTCTCCATCTCCCTCAAGCCCTCCATGTTCCTTTGCTTAAATGTCTCTTGTGCTCCTCAGTGGCTTCCAACACCCAGATCCCAGACAACTACTCTGGCAGTGCCATGGTAGAGCCTTTCCAGCCTTTGGAAGCAGATTAGAGAAGTCCTGGTTGTTCTCAACCCTCTCTCAGTCATTTCAGGCAATTTCTTTCCCAAAGCCCTGGAGAAACACCATCTGATTTGAGACTTTGCTGCCCTCAGACCTTCCCAAGCTGCTCCAGAGCCCTTATCTTCAGAGCCACCCCAACTTGCTTGAAACCAAATTTTCACATTGTCCTTTTAAAGAGGGACCAGCACATGAATTTTGTTTTATTTCTCTGCATCTCCAAAAGCCACTCACTCCTGGGTGGTCCTGGGAAGCCACACGTGAACACATAAAGAAACCACTGCTCCAGAAGATGTGAGGGAGGTCCTTGAAGGAGTGGTGGTTTGGTGGACCCTGCTTTGCTCCATCACATGCTCCATGAGGGCAAGAAGGTTTGAAGGAGCAGGGACAAGGAGGCCTCAGACAACCAAGAACAACAAAGCAGGAGATTTCAGCAGCAATCCAGGAGGTTTGGGGCCCAAGCTGGAGGGAGCTGGGCCTGAAGAACCCAAGAGAAGCAAAGACACTGGGGTACCTGAGGAACCATGTGGTGAAGGTGTCCCCTGGGGCAGCACTCAGATGCTCTTCAGGGGCAGCAAACACTTCTCTTCAAAGTGCCTCTTCCCTTTTCTGTTTCCAGTTGCAAACCACAGAGCAGAAGTCATTTTCAAGCTTCTCCTAAAGGCCACCCAAGCTTTTTTTTTTGCCAGGGAAAATTCACTGCATGGTGGGTTCAGCTGCCTGACACACTTCACTCTGCTTCCTGCTCTCTGGAGACCCCATGGAAAGAACCAGATTAAGAGCATCTGGACAGAGATTTCAGGCTTGGGTTCTTGTACCCTCTCTGCTCCCCTCAGCCACCCCCCCACCCACCTGCAAAGCCACCCAGGACATTGATGGTGCTGGGTGATCACCCATGGGTGCTGAGGGAAGCAGTGTGAGACTTTCCATACAACCACCATCAAACCTGGCACAGACTTAATTCCACAACCACCCTTTTGGTTTTTTCTGTACTTTGCTTTCCTACCCAGCCTGTCCCCTTGGAGACACCTTTGACACCTGGCTGCTCCACTTGCTGCTGCAGCTCTCCTGGAGGTTTCCATGCAGCTGCACTGGCTCAAACCCATGATCCATGCACCCCCAGACTGCACCCAGGGACCTTCCCAACGACCAAGATCCACACCAAGACCATCTGCATCTGCTCCAGCTTCGAAACCAAGACATGACTTTTGTGTCCTGAACACAGACCACATTGGTCCAGGCTCTTCTTGGACCCCTTGGTAGGACAGAGGTGTCTCTAACACAGAGATCCAGAGATGGTGTTTCACCCAGAGGACAAAGTCGTTCCTGGATTCCCCACCCAGGGCAGAAAAAGAGCAAGGGACAAGCAGAGGCAGAGACTCACCATGCCCCCACCCTCCAAGGAGGAATCTCCTTGCTGGGAGAGGGCTGCTCCTGCTCAAAGAGCTGGGCAAGCTGGAGCACGTCCTGCTCCCCGGGCGGCTGCCCAAAGGCACTCCAGGAATTCCAAACCCAACCCAACTCCTCTAGCACACCAGCAGCCCCCAGACCCTGCCAAGGCAGCTGGCTCCTCAGGATCTGCTCCTCGGGGAGAGACACATCCCCAGGTGTTGCAGGAGGAGGGCTCCAAGAGAAGCTCTTCAAACACAGGAGGGTGTCAGGGGTTTGTCTGGCCTCCCACGCTGCTCCAGCAGGCAGCTGAGGGCTTCCCAGGTGGACACCAGCAACTTCCCCATCAGTAACAACAGAAGGGACAAAACCCACACCCCAACCAGGCTGGTGGAGCAGCACCAGGAGCTGGTTGATGGGGTTTCTCCAGCTGGTGGTGGGTCAGAAACAATCTGCCACCCCGAAAGCTCAAGCCAAAAAAAAGAGTCCCTGGAGGTAGGTGGGTAGCAGCTAGATGAGCACAGGACCTCAACATCTCCCCAGCCAACCTCAAAACAGTGCCAAGCACAACCTGGCTGCAGCTCTGCACCTCAACAACCATGTTCAGCTCTGCTGTCTCACCACAGAGCCAGCACAAGGTCTGTGATGGAATCCCTGATTGGTTTGGGTTGGAAGGGACCTTCAAGAGCATCTAGTTCCAACCCCCCTGCATGAGCAGGGACACTTCCCAGCAGCCCAGGCTGCTCCAAGCCCCATCCAACCTGCCCTTCAACACCCCCAGGGATGGGGCAGCCACAGCTTCCCTGGGCAACCTGGGCCAGGCTCTCCCCACCCTCACAGCACACAATTTCTCCCTCCCATCTCAGCTCCAGCTCCCTCTGCCAGCTGGAAACCCTTCCCCCTGCTCCCATCCCTCCCTGCCCTTGTCCCAAGCCCCTCCCCAGCTTTCCTGGAGCCCCTTCAGGCACTGGAAGGTGCTCTAAGGTCTCCCTGGAGCCTTCTCTTCTCCAGGCTGAACACCCCAACTCTCCTAGCCTGGCTCCAGAGCTGCTCCAGCCCTCCCAGCATCTGAAGCTCAGGGTTACACACAGCCCTGCACCACCACACCAAGAGCTCTCCCACAGGCAGATCAGTTGGAGATGGGTCACATTCCACACTCAAAATGTGGTTTGGATACAGCAGGGATGCCTGCCCAGCCATGACTACTGAAGAAGAGCAGACTGGGAAGATGCTGGGAACTCACAGCCAAGGGCTGGGTAGGAAGGGCCAAGTTTTTACCTTCAGTTGCACCAACCTTGCTCCCTGCTGCTGGGGGATGGGCAGAGGGACAACCAGCCCGTCCAAGGCAGAGCCAGGATCACCAGGCACCCACTGAACTCATCAACAGCCTCTGTCAGGAGGGTGCAGCCAAGCTTCACACCAGATGAAGCTCCACGGGGCCTTCCTGACAAAGCAGATCATCTCTCAGAGATGTCCTCCAGAGATGGGCACAGGTCTAACCAGAGGGAAGGTTCACAGCATCTTCACAGCCCTGGAGGGAAGAAAGACTCTGCACTGGATCCAGAAACAAGCATTTCCAGGAGGGAGGCCAGATCCTTCCAGCTCCTAAATCTCCTCACCCAGTACCTCAATGGTAGGTCCACCAGCCAGGTGGACCCACCCATTTAAGCTCCTGTTTTCCCTTGTCCAGCACCACCAAAAGCTGTCATTCTATAGCCCTGCCCACCTCCTCCTGCCAAGCACTTCCCCAACTGGGGGGACACACTCTTGGTCCCTGGAGATGTGGGCTGGTGATGGACCCTGACTCCATGAGGACAGTGTCCACCAGGACCAGCCACCAGTGATAAACAGGTCCAGCTGTCCACAAAGGTGATGAAACACCCCGTGTGCCCTCAGCTCAGCCTACACACTAACACTGTTCTCTCCCATATTTCATTATTACTATTCATTTTAAACTCTTCCATCAAGGTCTCCACTCCAGGACAGGAGGGAGCCCAGCAGTTTCCCTCACTACTGCCTTGGCTGCCCTGCCAAGCTCAACCCAACACTGAGCAGACCTGCTGCCTTATTTTTTTGGAATTATTTGTGTGTGTGTGTGTGTGTAGTGACTTAAAAAACATCACAAAACAAAGTGGTTCTGACCTGCCCTGGGAAATTCTTCCCACGGCACGAGGAGGGAACTCGTTTCCCAACCTCTGCCTCCCCCAGCTCCTCCCAGAAATTCACCTCTGCAAGTGGCAGAGCACAGAGCTGTCATTTTCAGGGCTAAGTGTGGAAACACCAGCAGCTGATGAGCAGCAGCTCCTTGGAGCTTCATTTCTAGTCAAGCTGGAAGTTATTTCCCTCCCTTCCCTCTCCAAGCTCCACCTGGGCTTTTTATTCCCACTTTTAACGCTGCTGAGGAGCTCTGCTTCCAGCACTGCAGCCCAGCTTCCAAGCTTCCCCCCTCCCTGTGGGGTGACAATGACAATCTCCAGCCAGCCCTGCCTTCATCCAGCAGATCCTCAAGCCCCCAAACCAGCTGCTTTTCCCAGGGGGAAGTGAACGGAAGGGCCAAATTCCACCCACACCCTGTTCCTTGCAAAGGCGGATCAGGGCCGGGAGGTGTTTCCTGGTCAGTGGGGCTGAGCATGAATTGTTTCCCAAAAGAAATAAATAAATAAAAGCAAAATAATAAAATCAAAATAACCTCAGCTCTTTGCAATTCCAGGCCTGAACTCCTCTGAGAGCTGGGATCAGAGATAGGCTGGAGGTGAAACTGCTGGGAGTGTTTTCACAGAGGGTTTCGTCAGCACTTGTTCCTGCCGTGGTGGCTCACGGGGGGAGAGAGAAAAACAAGGAACTGGAGGGGGAAGAAAATAAATTAAAGAAGAGGGGGGAAAAAAAAAAAAAGATAATAAAGGGGGAGGGTGGGGAGATGTGAAGTGGTTCTGACCTGCCCTGGGAAATTCTTCCCACGGCACGAGGAGGGAACTCGTTTCCCAACCTCTGCCTCCCCCAGCTCCTCCCAGAAATTCACCTCTGCAAGTGGCAGAGCACAGAGCTGTCATTTTCAGGGCTAAGTGTGGAAACACCAGCAGCTGATGAGCAGCAGCTCCTTGGAGCTTCATTTCTAGTCAAGCTGGAAGTTATTTCCCTCCCTTCCCTCTCCAAGCTCCACCTGGGCTTTTTATTCCCACTTTTAACGCTGCTGAGGAGCTCTGCTTCCAGCACTGCAGCCCAGCTTCCAAGCTTCCCCCCTCCCTGTGGGGTGACAATGACAATCTCCAGCCAGCCCTGCCTTCATCCAGCAGATCCTCAAGCCCCCAAACCAGCTGCTTTTCCCAGGGGGAAGTGAACGGAAGGGCCAAATTCCACCCACACCCTGTTCCTTGCAAAGGCGGATCAGGGCCGGGAGGTGTTTCCTGGTCAGTGGGGCTGAGCATGAATTGTTTCCCAAAAGAAATAAATAAATAAAAGCAAAATAATAAAATCAAAATAACCTCAGCTCTTTGCAATTCCAGGCCTGAACTCCTCTGAGAGCTGGGATCAGAGATAGGCTGGAGGTGAAACTGCTGGGAGTGTTTTCACAGAGGGTTTCGTCAGCACTTGTTCCTGCCGTGGTGGCTCACGGGGGGAGAGAGAAAAACAAGGAACTGGAGGGGGAAGAAAATAAATTAAAGAAGAGGGGGAAAAAAAAAAAAAAAGATAATAAAGGGGGAGGGTGGGGAGATGTGAGCCAATCAGACAAAAAAAACAGGAAGCTGCCAAAAAGTGTCTCATCACACAGGCAGTGAGAAAAGAGGAGTGAAGGCGGTGGTGGCTCTGTCCTTCCTTGGGGGTGAAGGATGGGCTGTGGTGCAAGGTGCAGCTGCAGGGGTAAGGAGGAACCAGCCTGAAGCAAAAGCCCAGGGTGCTGCCCATCTTCTGGGGCAGGCCCTGCAGCTCAAGAAGCCTGGGTGCAGACCACAGGATGATTGCTTGAAGCACTGAGTGCCGTGCTGTGGGTGGTTTTCAGCTCCAGGGAGCTGCACAGCTATTGAGATGCTTGTGTGGGGTGAGGGAGTGGTTTGCAGGGGAAGCAAACCTCAGTCACCAGCACTTGGGGAGACACTGGAACAGGTTGCCCAGGGAAGCTGTGGCTGCCCCATCCCTGGAAGTGTTGAAGGGCAGGTTGGATGGGGCTTGGAGCAGCCTGGAATGGTGGGAGGTGTCCCTGCCCATGCAGGGGGGCTTGAAACTAGATGATCTTTAAGGTCACTTCCAACCCAAACTCTTCTATAATTCTATGACCTCTCATTTGCCAAATTCAGGGTAAACACCAGTGGATTATCTCATCTCACCTGCTGCCAACAGTGCACAGCAATTCCCCTTTTCCAAAGGGCTGAGGAAGTTCAGCCAAGTTATTGGGGAAATTAAAAGCTAAGACAAAATCAGGTTATGGGCCCAGCAGCCTCCTCCAGCTTGGTGAAATTGCACATCCAGGATATCCAGAAAAAGGACTCCACAAGTAAAGCAAAAGCTCAGGATCATCTCCAGCAAAATTTGTGATTCAAACATTTCCTGCAGAGCAGATCTTGCTCTCATTTGCCTTGCAAAGTTACCTTTGGATCCCAACAAAACCTGGTGTGGTTGGAGAGGCTAACAAAGAGCTCAAGATTTCTGCTGGGAAACCAATCTGGAGAGCACCCTTTTTGCCCCAAAAGCTGCCTCCCCAAAGGCATCAGTCCCAGGTCTGTCACAGAAGCTCTGTGCCCACATCTGCAGAGAGGTTCAAGCATCAGTACAAAGCTGGCAGAAGATGGGAGTTCCTGCTCAACACCTTCACTCTCTCCATGTAACAAGAGGAACGTGTCCAGAGAAGGGCAAGGGAGCTGGGGAAGGGGCTGGAGCACAAGTGTGAGCAGGAGCAGCTGAGGGAGCTGGGGGTGTCCAGCCTGGAGCAAAGGAGGCTGAGGGGAGACCTGCTGGCTCTGCAGCTGCCTGAGAGGAGGTTGGAGCCAGGGGGGTCGGGCTCTGCTCCCCAGGAACAAGGGATGGGACAAGAGGAACCGGCCTCAAGTTGTGCCAGGGGAGGTGGAGGTTGGATCTGGGGAACAATTCCTGCCTGCCAAGGGTTGTCAGGGCCTGGCCCAGGCTGCCCAGGGCAGGGGGGGAGTCCCCATCCCTGGAGGGGTTTCCAAGCCCTGGAGATGGTGCTGAGGGACATGGGGCAGGGGTGGCCTGGGCAGGGCTGGGGGAGTTGTTGGACTTGATGACCGTAAAGGTCTTTTCCAGTTAAACCAATTCTGAGTCTCTAACCTCAGCAGTTTCAAGCACAGCACCCAGAGGCAGGGGGAGCCTTTTTGCTGAACCTGCCACCGGAGGAGAGCTCACAAACAAGTGGAAAAAGTGATTTGCCAACTCGAGAGCAGTGACGTGGAAGACTTGGTAAGAAACCACAGCACTTCTGAACACTCCAGGCTGCTCGGTGGGGGCTAAAAAGAAGCACTCCCCAACCTGAGAGTCAGTCAGAGTAGAAAAACAAAGGTTATGGGTTTTTTTTCAGAGATTTTAGTGGACCAATTCAGAAGTTTGGGAGCAGGAGGGCATTGCTGCTAGCTCAATGCAAGCTCATGGTGTGGTAAAGACAACCCCAGTCTGATGCTCCTCCCTGCAGGGCAAGAGGAAATGGGCTCAAGTTGTGCCAGGGGAGGTTTAGATCAGATATTAGAAAAAATGTCTTCACTGAAAGGGTAATTAAAGACTGGCACAGGCTGTCCAGGGATGTGGCTGAGCCTCTGTGCCTGAAGGTGTTGAAGAGATGTTTAGATGTGGTGCTTGGGAATATGGTTTAAGCACTGGACATGGGAGAGTTGGATTAATGGTTGGTAGAGTTGGCTTATGGTTGGACTTGATGATCTTAAAGGCCTTTGTCCAACCAGAAGGATTCTGTGGCCAGAGGCCACCACAGGCTGCATCACCTCTCCACGCAGCGTATCGAGTGGCAGGGCTGGGGAGCAATAGCTGTTAATTCATTATTCATCATCATTTCCAAGATCTCCAGCTCCTGTTTCAGCTTCAACCCAGACCTTGTGCTTTTTCCCCGACACGAAACCCAACCAGGTGCCTACAAAGTTCAGCCCTGGAGGTGGTTCTCCAGCACCACACTCAAGCCCCAGGTCCACATGGGCAGTTCTCAAGAAGGGATGCTTTTTTTTTTGGTCATTCCCAGGAAGCAGTGAGGATTTTGCTCTACTTTCTCAGCAGAGCACACGTGCTCACCTCCAAAAACATCTCTCACGCTCACCTCCCCCGGAGGAGGTTTCTAGCCCATAAAACGATGAGAAAAAGGGCACATCCTGCATCTTCAAACCAAATTTCACCCCCTCTGAGGAGGTGAAAGGAGAGCTGACGGCGTTTTTAACCGGCAGGAAACCAACTGCAGAGTCAGCTGCTCCTGCCAGGAGTGACAACTGTCTCAGTTAGGTTTGTGCTCTCATTTTCTGGTGCTAAGAGAGAAGAGTTGAGCAGCCACGTGTACCCAGCAGGCTTCCATTCATGGAAAAATCAAACCCACTTCATATCATCCACGTGCAGGGGACAGAGATGCAGCAGTGGCTGTTGAATTTCAAGGAGCCCAAAATGCCCCCAACACCTTTGGTGGCACCACTTTCCCCCTCACAGCCCCCCAAAACTGCAGCTCAGCCCCAGGCTCTTCCCCTTCATTCCCCCATCCTCAGATCATTTACACTGTGAGATCAAATTCACCCTTTAAAAAAAAAAACTCCACACACACCAATAAATTGCAGGTCAGGAGGCAAGGAAAGATCCTAATTAGCAACCAAAGAGAGTAGCACCTGAACAACACACACACCAGAGACAAGTGGGAATAAATAAATAATTACTTGTGCTTGACGGTCTCCTCTTCGTCATCTTCTTTGAGCTGCTTGCTCTCAGGTTCACCACTGTCCTTACTCTGAAAGGAGGAGAAGTTGATCTGTCAGGCCCTGGTCTCTCTGGAAAAGACAGGGAGCAACCAGCAGCCCAGAAACCCTCCCAGAGGGCACGGGGCAAACAGCCACCCCGCAGCGCCCAGTGACACTGCAATTACGGCACCTTTAAATTAAGCCTGTTTTCCCTTCTCTCCCTTTAGTATTCTGCCTGTACAGATAAACAAGCATAAGAGCAGTGAAGGAAAATTTAATTTTCCTCTCTCTTTCAGCATTGAGATCCCCCTTATTACTGGTAATTGCATCAATCCAGAGAGCAACCGGCACGTTGCAATCAATGACGGGGCTGCGAAACCTCGTCTCGTGTTTGAATTGTCACCTCGAGTCAAATGGCAGAGCCAAAGGGGATCAGGACACTGAGCACAGCAGAGGACTGCCAGCAGCCACCTGCCCTTCACCCTGCCCCTGTGGCAGGGTCCTGAAGGTAAATCCTGTGCCACCAGATCCAGAAGGAAGGATGTTACTGCTTTGGTTGAAGGGAACTACGAGCAGGGAGAAGAGATAAAGGCTTGGGAAGGGAGCAAAGCCACACTCAGCTGGCTGGTGATGGAGATCACCTGCAAAAGTCCAGGGAGCTCCTGAGGTCTGCAGACATCACACAGGACCCTCTTTTTTTCTCCTAACTAATGATTTTGGATGTTTTAACAGGCTGTGAAACAAGCTTGTAGAAATCCAGCAGCCATCAGCACACCAAAAGGTCCCACCTCAGCGCCAGCAGCACCGTGCAGCAGCAGAAATCAAACCTCTCCTTAACAGGCTGTTCCACTGCAAAGAGGCTCATTTTGCATCATCCAGACACTGGCACTAGTAGCTTATTAGTTGAGACACCAATTATATTTATTACTCAGACAGACACAGATATCAAACATTAACAATACCGAGCTGGAAAGGAGATTGTTTGGTCCTCACAACAATGAACTAACTTCATTCAACCTCTGAACCAAGCAGGCTCCCTGGCAAACACATATGCCCCTATTTTGCTGGGTATTGTTACAGCAAATGTGATGAATGAACCATTTCCTTGGAAGCTGTTGCTTTTCTCATCAAACTCCCTCCCTCAACCTCCAAATGAAAAGCAAAATGTGGCAGCTCTGGCTGATTAAGTTTTTATTTCCACGAGCGCAGCCGGTTCCAGGAGCATTACCCAAGTTACCTGGTAATGAACACACAGCATTTGTATTATCTGGCTACGACTCACATTGCCACAAAGGCACAGGGGGTTGTTGTGCCAACATTCCTCTCTGCCCTTCAACAGGAACAGCTCAGAGACCAGAGAAATTAGATTCAAAAAATGTCCTTTCGTCGCACCGCAAAGGTCTTTTCCACCCAATTCAAAGAGATGAAGCCCTCTAAGTCAGTCTGTTCTAAATCATTTTTCAGCCCTGAAACAGGTTCATGTCTCACTTTGGAAAGCTGGTTATAACCAGAACATGACCAGCATCATTTTCAGAGCAGAAATTACTCCTGAGCAGTCACTTGCTCTGTTCAAAGCCTCTCTGGAGAGTTCAGGTATCAGTATCCTGAAGTTGGCTACTCAACATTATTTACCAGCTAAACTTTATTCCCAACCTCTGACAGGACTAGAAAGGTTTTCCTTAGTCAAAAGCTGACTTATCATGCACATCTTGACCATATGAACTTTAAAACTCCCTTCTGTGACCTGGATTAAAAATTAGATGGTGTGCAAACAGGGAGAAGAGCCAGGAAAACAGCTCAGCTCTGGTTCAGGCTCATCAGTGACTGGAGCTGTTCAGATTCAGCTCCTGATCAAAGGGCAAGAAAAATGGCCCTATCTTTTTAGAAAGGAAAAAAAAAAAATCCCTCCTAAAACAAATATTTAGTTCAGTTTTAACTCCCTGTCTGTGATTTTATTTTTAAGCCCATAGTAACCTTGTGATACCTGCACAGACATTTCTTGGTCAATAAAGGTCGTGAGCTTGGCTGGTTAAGAGTCCAAGGCCACCTGCTGTAGCTTTCTGGTGTGCTGGGTAATGCTCAGACACCTTTCAATCCACGTTCCTTAAAGCTGTGGGAAGTACCTTCTTGCACTCTAAGTCCTTTCATCTCTTCACAATTCCAGCACAGAGCCTGAATTCCCCTCATTCTTGCTTGAAGCTTATCCAGGAGGGTAAGAAGCAGGTTCTGAAATCCTAAAGAGATATTTGGCAAAACTATTCACACCAAGCTGTGCTTGCTCTTCCCACCACAAGCCTGAGCTCTGTGCAGCACTGCAAATCTTTCTTTTCCCTCTATGGCAGAAATAATTTGATTCTGAAATCCCACCACTCTTCTAAAACTTGCCCCAAATCCCCAGTTCCAATGTATTGCCTGTTACCACCCAAACGTTTTCTAAAGGCGTGGGGAGATTCCCAGAAAAATCAAGCACATCACCAGGAAATGCAACTTCATGAAACAAATCCTGTAGTGCCTGAAACCAGGGATTTTTTATTCTGCTACAGCTCTCCTTGTAGCACCTTCTCAGAGGGATGTCATGAGCTGGAAAGAACAACATATTGTCCCTCCAGTATTCACAGAATCATGGAATAATTTGGGTTTGAAGGGACCTTTAAAATCATCCAGTTCCAACCTCCCTGCATGGACAGGGACACCTCCCACCAGCCCAGGCTGCTCCAAGCCCCATCCAACCTGCCCTTCAACACTGCCAGGGATGGGGCAGCCACAGCTTCCCTGGGCAACCTGGGCCAGGCTCTCCCCACCCTCACAGCCCAGAATTTCTCCCTCCCATCTCAGCTCCAGCTCCCTCTGCCAGCTGGAAACCCTTCCCCCTGCTCCCATCCCTCCCTGCCCTTGTCCCAAGCCCCTCCCCAGCTTTCCTGGAGCCCCTTCAGGCACTGGAAGCTGCTCTCAGGTCTCCCTGGAGCCTTCTCTTCTCCAGGCTGAACACCCCAACTCTCCCAGCCTGTAAGGGAACAGGGAAGGGCACCCTGGATAAAGACTGCAGGACAGTTGGAGGAGATGGTGTAACTGCTTGTTACCATTTCCAACCTGTGCATCATTCTAATGCCCTCAAAATCATACTCCCTGCCATCATCAGGTCCCACTAGACAGATCAGCAAGTGGAACACAAAGGAGGTCTGAGATGGATGCCTGAAGCCAGGCTTTTCCCTCCCTAGCAAAAGAAATGAGTGCTGGTTCCCTGTTTGCAACACCATCTGTGACCACGATTTCGCTTTCATTAGCAGGGTGACAAAACCCCCAGCCATGGGGCAGAGGTGGTCATGGGGCCACAAGCAGCACAATGAACACTCACAGCCCTGCAAAAAAAGACAGCTTATCACCAAAAAAAATAAAAATAAAAATAGGGAGGTTTCTAAAGCAACACTGGATGGATGCATCAGAGGAAGATCACTGCTCCTCTTCTGCTTGCTGAGTGTTTTTAGCCTGCGTTCCCAGCCAGGCTGTGCTCGCTGCCCTCCCCTCCCTGCCCACAGCTTTACCACCAGGGCTTCCTGTGCTGCCTCCAGACGAGCTGAAATTCAAAAAAAGGCAGTTGTAAGAGGACAGCAGCTACTCCAGACGTTGCACGGAGGGAGCTGTCACGGGTTTCTAAATATACTCAGAAACTGCGGTTGATTCAAAGCGCTTCTTGATGGGTTTTGGCTCAGCAGGCAGCGAGCGGGCTGCCTGGCCAGCAGCACCCAGCCAGGCTTTGGAGAACAACCCTCCTCTGCTCTCCACGCTTCCTCACCCGAAATCCTGTGGTTTTCTGCTGCATAAGAAAGTTGAACTTTCAATTGCTCTGGCAGAAAGAGGCAATGAAAGCGTCTGCAGCCTCACGAGACTGACCGCGCACAACGGCAGCCGGAGGTGGGAGGGAAAGGACTGATCTGGTGGTTACAGCAGCTTGATCTGGATCTCCCCACAGACAGAGATCACTCCTCCTCCTTGAGGATCACCTTAGAGATCATTCCTCCCCCGTGAGCACCAGAGATGCACCCTATCACTTGGCAATGCCCACAGCTTTGGTTAGCAACAGGAAAGTTCCAGCATTACAAGCTCCACCCGCATCCCCTTTGCTCCCCAAGTAGCTACTCAGAGAGCACCCTGGATGACACAGCCAAATTCCTCAGGGAATGCCCACCAGAAATCCCTAGGGTATCCACAAAGAGCTGGGGCAGAGCTGAAATGCTGCCAGGCCCTCCTGTCCTCACGTGCAGGCCCAGCATCATCTGCAGGGCTGCATCCATCAGCGCCAAAAGGGAAGAGATCACGAAGAGATGTTGCCTCCTCATTTACAGCAACTTGCCTGAGTGCACCTGGGACACAGTCTTGGAAAGCCACTAAAAACTAGAGGGAAAAGGGGGGAATAATGTTCTCTTGATACTCTGCTTGGGCAGAAGTAGGTGACTGGTTGCCCTGGCAAGGAGGGTTTGCAGCAACATCTCCCTCCTGCGCGGAGCAGCTGCAGGGAGGTGGAGGAGATTCCCTCTCCAGCCACTCCTGCAGGAGCAGAACCTGAAACCCCCCAGCAGACAGGGAGCCTGGGGGCAGGATGCTGTGCCTCCCGGGGAGCAGAGGGCTGCAGGAAGGTAGATCCCATTACCCTGATCATTTACTGACAGGGGGACAACCTCTCCACCACACACACCTGATCTCACAGCTCCAGGTTTTACCGCTGCCCCACCTCTCTCCTCTGCCTTCTCTGCCCATCCAAGATTGATTGGATCCCTCAAGGCTTTGACACAGGGGGGTTCTCCACTTTGCTCTGAATTTTTGCCTGAAGACCTGTCCCTTCATCAGCCTCCTCAAGTACTTCTGCTCAACAGCTGTGTCACAACACCCATTTCTCAACTCAGGAAACAAGCATTCCTCCCCCAAAGCAGTTTGCCCTAATTACAGGTTGGTTCATCAGGCATTTTCCTGCCTTTTCCTTGCCTTGCCAGCAGTCACTTCCCACAGGTGTGCAGCAGCAATTCAACTCTCACTGCTCGTTTGGTTCATCTTCTCACATTTCAAGCCATAACACCACAAAGGGAGCCAAAAATAACCCCTTGGCCGTTCTGCTCTTCTGATTCCTCTCTCAGAGGCACCCTGGGGTGAAGGTGCTTGTTAGTAGGTGCAAGTCCTAAGACTGGAGACACACAGAGTCCACCACACTGTTCACCAGCTGCCTGCCAACAAAGCCATCCCCATCCTCCAGTCTCTGGAAGGAGACATTCCAAAGAGCATCTCCCAACTTATAAAAGCTTTCAGGCTTGTAGCCTCCTACCTATTTTAATTTGCAGACGTGGCAAGAGCAACCCTTGGCTTGTAGCTGCCTACATGAAGACTTCTGCTCTGCTGACTCCCACTCTTCACAAAGGTCTGAGATGATAAGAGCCTCATCTGCTGCCTGTTCCAGGTGAAAATCCAAGATTTGCATGAGGTTGTTCAAAGGAGGTGTCAGCTGCCTCTCTCCAAGGCCCACAGCAAGCTTTACATGGGATCAGGGAAGAACTTGTGCTCCCAGCTGAGCAGATGTGAGGAACTGGATGATGTCTGCAAGGTTCAGAACTTGGGTCCTGCAAATCTGGGATGTAAATCACCTCATTCAGTCAGCATTCATTGTTAGGTGGCTTTCTTCCTGGCCAGCACCAGGCAGAGAGGAGAATGTATTTGAGAGGTCAATATTCTGTGGCAACTCCATAAAAAACTCTGTTGAGCACAGAAAAGCATGTGCATGGAGCAGGAGGGCAGTGAGGAGGAAGGTTTGTGGGTCATGAGCAGGGAGATGAGTCCATCTCTTGTCACCAACCACAACCCTGCCAGGCACAAGTTTTATTCGCAGGCTGAACAACATGAATTTTCAACCAGTCACAGACTGGCTTAGGCTGGAAGGGACCTTCAAGACCATCTAGTTCCAACCCCCCTTGCCATGGGCAGGGACACCTTCCCAGCAGCCCAGGCTGCTCCAAGCCCCATCCAACCTGCCCTTCAACACCCCCAGGGATGGGGCAGCCACAGCTTCCCTGGGCAACCTGGGCCAGGCTCTCCCCACCCTCACAGCCCAGAATTTCTCCCTCACATCTCATCTCAGTCTCCCCTCTTCCAGTTTTAATCCATCCCCTTTGTTCTCTCACTACAAGCTCTTGTCCCAAGCCCCTCCCCAGCTTTCCTGGAGCCCCTTCAGGCACTGGAAGGTGCTCTCAGGTCTCCCTGGAGCCTTCTCTTCTCCAGGCTGAACACCCCAACTCTCCCAGCCTGGCTCCAGAGCTGCTCTAGCCCTCCCAGCATCTCCAGGGCTTCCTCTGGTCTCTCTCCAACAGCTCCATGTCCTTATATTTGGGAATACAGAGCTGGACCCAGCCCTACAGAGGATTTCAGCAGAGCAGAGGGGGACAATCCCTTCCTTAAGGTGAGCTGACTGAGGTCCTGCTGCAAAATACCAGGGTCCTCCAGCATTTTGTGGAAAGCACCAGATTTCATGTCCTACCCCTTCCTGGACTGGAGGCAGGTCCTACCCACCCCAGAGCAGGAGGAAGGTCTCACTGACCAGCAGAGCAGAATGTGCCAGCCCTGTGACCCCCCCCTTCCTGGCACACAGCCAAACCTGGCATGCAAAACTGCCCAACGTCAGCCTTATTTTACCTGCCACAAAGCAAACTCTCCCTCCCATCATGTGCTTCCCGGTGTGTGGAGCAGGTCTTGGCTACCTGGGAGCAGCATCTGCTCCAGGGAATCCTGACACAGGGTGAGGAATGTGAAACTTGCCCCTGGGCTTCAGCACATTATCCTGATTTTCTGTTTCCTTGCTGGTAGGAGCCTGTCCAGCTCTTTGGTGCCTTCCACTGTGACAACAAGGGAACCAGCTCCCTTTGCATCATATGCAAAAATTCCAGGCCAAAAGGGATGTTTTAATCACCTTGCCTGACTCCGAAAGTGATCTGGGAAGTCTCAGCCAGTTATCCCTACACTGCAGCAATCCACATCTCCATCCTTCCCAAGAAAAGGACAAGGACCCAACCTTCTCCTGAAGGCAGCAGGTGGAGGAGCCACTCCACTCTGCAGCAGAAAGCTACAGCTGATTTCCAGTTGCTGGTTCCTGCCATCACTCAATTCCAAAGAGCATTTTGTACCTTCAAGGTGCACAAACACTCGTGCCCCACGGTCAAGGACTCTTCTCAAATCTTGTTGATAAGCCAGTGTGGCTCCCTCTGCCCACCCCACCCCAGCTCTGCATTTTTCAGATATCTCCAAATGCCCACATCACAGAATGGTGGAAGGGAGAGGGTTGGAATGGACCTTTGGAGTTCATCTAGTCCAACCCCCTGCCAGAGCTGGGTCACCTCCAGCAGATCCCACAGGAACACGTCCAGGTGGGGTTGGAATGTCTCCAGGGATGGAGACTCCACAGCCTGTCTGTGCAGCCTGTCCCAGGGCTCTGCCACCCTCAGAGTAAAGCAGTATTTTCTTACCCTTAGGTTAAACCTCCCATGCTCCAGCCTGTGCCCATTGCCCCTTGTCCTGTCACATGAACCAGGGCAACACAGAGGGGCCACCATCCCTCCCCTGATACACAAACCCAAGCCCCATCTCCCACACTGCTGGTTTCCCGGGACAACCCCATTTTGGGGCTAAGCCCTGTGTTTTCCCCACCACCCCGTTTTGCTCCAAAGGGCTCAGACTTGACACAACCCCCACTCAGACCTCACCAGCCTTTGCCTGACTCAGCTGCCCTTAAGCCAGCAGAAAAGTGACACCTATTTCCAAGTGACACTGGGTGCACGGGTCCCCAAAAGCCACATTTCAGCTGCCCGCTCATTAAACTCTCAGTTACCCCTTCCAGAGCTGTAACTTCTAACCAGCAGGTTGTGCAACACCAGCCCTGCACTAACTGCCATTTACATGACAAAAATGACACTCCCTTTTTCCTCACTCCTCCTTTGCAAGGATTGCAAAGCAGGTTTTTCATCCTGCTGCTCAGCACCAACAGTGGCCAGACTGGCTTGGCCCAAGTTCCTCCTCTTGCCTTTATTTTTAATTTTTATTAGTACTTTTCCAGCCCTTTGGAATGTATCCAATCTTCAGAAAAGACTTCAAGCCAGGCTCAGCAGGTTAACCATCTCTTGGGCTGATTATTTGAAGGTCCCAGGGTGCAAATTACCTACAACTGCTGATTTTAAGTGGTTTTGCTCTTGTCACTGGGGGGCTGGAGAGCAAGCTCATCATTCCCACACGACACAAGTGTGTCACTTCACCCCTCCTCAAACACACTTCATAAACTGAAGTTGTTATTTGTTTCCTTCTCTTCTCCCCACAGCCTTTCAAAAAAATTCCCATCTGAAGAACTTCTTCCCCCTCTAATCAGCGTTGGCCTTTACCCAAAATGACACAAACCAAATTGCCACGTTTTGATACCTGCCTAAATCTTCCAACTTGCATTTCTATTCCCTGCCCACTCCCCCCTAAGGAAAAAAAAAGAAAGCAAAAAGCTGCTTTTTCAAATCCCCCAAGCCCAGCAGGCCCATATTAAATGCAACCTGGCCACAGCTGCCCAGCCCATGGCAACCCCTACAAGTCACCAAAACGACCCAACAGCTTCTCCTCTTCCCAGGAACTAATACCCACTTATTTTCCTTGGGGATTGAGCAGAATGCTAAAGATCTCCTTATCTTTCATTTCAGGCTTAAAGGATGGTCACGTTACCAGTCAAGTGCTTCTTTGGCACAAATAACTGTCTCTTTTGAAGGAGTTAAAAAGAGGTCAGTGCTGGAACAAAGCAAGTTTGCTCTCTCGAGCTGTTTTCTGCCAGCTGAGCTGTAGCTGCTCCTGTTCCCACTCCCTGGCTGCTGAGAGCCAGCCCTGGGAAGCAAAGGCAAGAATCAGCAAAAAAAGCAGCCCCTACAACAGCCCAAACTCATATCCCTGAAAACTGGGAAGCTCCCAGGTGAGATAATCTCTCATTTTCTGCACAACACAAGCAGAAAACTTCATCCAGGTAACGAGCGTCTCGTTTGGTGGTGCCATTCAGCCTGTTTCTTGGTATTTCCTGGCACTGCTGCACAGGTGGTGCTCAGGGTGGCTGTGGTGAGGGCAGAGTTATGCTGCCTTGGTCCCAGAATGGTACAAGCATTTTTTTGCATCCCACTTGGCCAAGATTTCAGCTCTGATGTCCCTGAGGTCAGGCCAGGCTGTGCAGCCCAGCTCCCACCTCGCTGCTCTTTCCAGACATTTAATGCCAAAATCTTGGAATGGTTTGGGTGGGAAGGGACCTTAAAGACTATCCAGTCCCACTCCTGCCATAGGCAGGGACACCTCCCCCCAGCCCAGGTTGCTCCAAGCCCCATCCAACCTGCCCTTCAACAACTGCCAGGGATGGGGCAGCCACAGCTTCCCTGGGCAACCTGGGCCAGGCTCTCCCCACCCTCACAGCACAGAATTTCCTCCTCATGTCCAACCTAAATCTCCCCTCTTTCAGTTTTGATCCATTCCTCCCTGTCCTCTCTCACTACAAACCCTTGTAAAAAGTCCCTCCCCAGCTTTCCTGCCAGCCCACTTTTTGAATGCAAAAAACCAAGTCATGAAGAGTCACTGAGGAGCTAAATGTTTCAATTATTAATAAACCACATTTTTCAATTCTCTAAGTAGCCAAGAAGAAGATTAAGATCTCACAACACAATCTTGCAGCAAAAAGTTTGGAACATATCAATGTCATTAAATGATACTCAGTACCCAAGATCCACTGATATTTTTTAAAGCTGCTTGGAATCCATTTCCTCATAACAATCCTTGTAATCATGTAAAAAGATGATTTTTAAGAGCCAGAGCTTCTGTGTCCCTGCTGCTCACTCCTTATTGAAGTCCTAATCCTGGTTCAGTCCCAGCTGGTTACTATGGAAATGGTTAAATCAGTGTGACTTCCCAAAAGAAACAAACACAAGGAGCAAAACTGAAAATTAAACACTTTGGTTTATGTCCGTGCCTCCCAAAAATAACCTCACATCTTCAGAAGGGAAGGGATTTCTAATGTTCTCCCTTCTTAAATAACTGTTTTGTTTGCACAGTAAATCAGGGCAAATATTTCTTCCCTTCCAATAACCCAAAATGACTCCAAAGTGTGGTTTGCTGGTTTAAATATCTTGATTTCAGAACCTGTGTGTTCACGTTGCTGTTGAAAAACAAAGGCTGGAGAATGTTTCTGCTGTCCCCTGGTGAACTCAGGGACACAAAATTCTCCTGGGAACAGAACTAGAAACTTTTGGCTGAAGAAACTGCATCTGTCAAAACCACACGAGTTTCAGTGAGATGCAGAAAGTGTGAGGGGGAAAGAAACAGGTGCTTCTGAGCAGGAAAAAGGGAACATTTCAAAGCCAGGAGACTTCTTCAGGCACCAAAGAGCTGGAAAAGCCACAGATAAGCTTCTCCAACCCAATACAGTAGAAATATCCCTACTTTTCATGTAGGATGTTGTCAAAGCAAAACCTGAGCTACACAGAAGTGCTGGGGGAAGCTGGCTGAAGCCCTGCACTCACCTGGCCTGCTGGTTCCTTCCCACTGCTGTACCCAACAAGCTACCAAAGAACACCATTTCATGCCCAATTTCCTTCTCATCTCCCAGTTCGGTTGTTAAAGGAGATCTTGGGGGGTTTTAGAGGTGCCCTCAAATCTGGTGTGAGTGACAACCAAGCAGCTCCCACCACCCTCCCTACTCATGCAAAATGTTAATGAGAGACTTTGATGGACACCAGCTCACCCTCCACAGCAGAGCCACAACACACTAAAAAGTCCCACCAACGTTAAGAAAGACTTGGAGCCCAGAGGAGGCAGGCCCCTGGAGGTGCTGGGAGGGCTGGAGCAGCTCTGCTCTGGAGCCAGGCTGGGAGAGTTGGGGTGTTCAGCCTGGAGAAGAGAAGGCTCCAGGGAGACCTGAGAGCAGCTTCCAGTGCCTGAAGGGGCTCCAGGAAAGCTGGGGAGGGGCTTGGGACAAGGGCAGGGAGGGATGGGAGCAGGGGGAAGGGTTTCCAGCTGGCAGAGGGAGCTGGAGCTGAGATGGGAGGGAGAAATTCTGGGCTGTGAGGGTGGGGAGAGCCTGGCCCAGGTTGCCCAGGGAAGCTGTGGCTGCCCCATCCCTGGGGGTGTTGAAGGGCAGGTTGGATGGGGCTTGGAGCAGCCTGGGCTGCTGGGAGGTGTCCCTGCCCATGCAGGGGTGGGACTGGATGGTCTTTAAGGTCCCTTCCAACCCAAACCACTCTGGGATTCTAGAACCCTTCGGTGGGAGGTCCTGCCATGTCCTTGCAGGAAAAAACTTGCAGGCTGAAGGAGAAGGGATGGAGCTGCCAATCTGCAAAACCATGAAACAATTAACATTTGAGAGGTCAAGTGGTGCTTCTCTGTGTCTAAAAGCACTTTTCCCCAAAGGAAATCTGCACAGCCAGAGGCCCTGCCTTTAAATGGAGCCAATGCCCCTTAGGGACTACTTAACTCTGAGCCTGCAAAGATGCAGCAGGACCATCCATCCCTGAAATGGCAGCACAGACGTGTCTGGAGATGGGCAGTAAAGCATCACTCCCCAACACCCACCATTGTCAGTGGTGGGAAGTTTCAGGGGTTTTGTAAGGCTGTGCTCAGAGCCCTGCCAGGCTTGAGAAGATCCAGCCAGCCCTTGGGAAGCAGCAGCACTGGCAGCAGCAGCACAGCCCATTACAGCTTGTTCCACCATCCACAAAACTCCTTGAGTCAAGTTTGGCAGGTTAATGTACTTAAAGAATCATCCCATCCTCCAATAACGAGCTGGTTTCCAGGATGCAACACTCAGGAATCAGCTGAAACTCCAACAAAAAAGGAAAATGGGGTTTTAACTCAAGAATGAATTCTGCCTGGGCCAGGGTGCCTGGTTTAACCCCCAGCACATCTTCACTAAGTCACAGAATTCCTTCCTACTATCCAGGAAAAAAAAACCAACCAACCAACTTGAAAAAAACCACTTGTGTGCCACATTCCAGTAAAGAAGCCACCACTGCCTTTAGCTGACAATGTTCTGGTTCTTGTTCTCCCCTGGGGTGGGAGGGAGGAGAAGGCCAGTCTGGCTGGGTTGGATTTTAGATGCATTTCAGTGAGTTAATGTGTCACCTCTGCTGCTCTGGGGTAAAAGCAGAAACAAAACCAAACGTCACACATGGCCAGTTTCATTTCTGCAAGGAAGAAAATCAAGAGGAGAAAAAGGAGAAAGGCAACAACCAGATCTGTGTTTACATACCAAGACCTTGCTGAACTGCTCAAGGTTTGCTGCAGCCAAGAAGCTCCAGGCATGAACCCTCCCTACCCACATTTATCTTCTCTTCAAAAAAAACAACACAACAACCCAGATAAACTACCCCGAGTTTCACAAATGTAAATCACAGCTTCGCAGGCGCTAATGAAGCGGCGCTTGGGCACAAGACAAACCTAACTGCATTTTTGGAGCTGATGATTAACCTATTTTTCTGGAGGTCTCTTTTTCCTCTTCAGAAATGAAGCAGAAGAGCCCTCTGCAAGGCGAGGCCAGCCGGCCGTGCCCGCCGCTCCCCAGCTCCCCCTTGCCTTGCTTTTTTGGCATTTGGCTTTGCCCTCCCAGGCAAAAAGAAGCTTCACCAGGACCCTCCCATCTTCGTTAGTATTCTCAATTATTGGCTTGGGGGCTAATGGAGGGAATTAAACCTTCAGAGGAAAAGAGCTGCGTTAGGCTCGCGCGGCGCGAGGACGGCCCGGCCACACACCACCACCCAGCCAGGCTTTTTCCAACACACATTATTTCAGCCACGAGGTTTTCATTCCCCCCATCCGTGAAATTGGGATGGTTCAAAACCACCCAAGAGGGATGGTGGGAGGCTAAATGAACCCACAGGCTTGGCAAAGGGCTCAGCAGTTGGGACAGGCAGCGCACGCCGGGTATTTAGGATCCGGTGCCGCTGGGAAGAGACACGGTGTTAATAACTGCAGCTTCTCTCTTCTGTGACTGACACAGGGTCATGGGGGACTCAAGATGCACCAGAGTGGCCCAGAACAAAATGCTTCATTGAAAAATAAAATAGCTCCTGGCAGAAATCTGGACACAAAGCCTCCTTTGAACCTTTTTCTTCTCTGTACGTCTTGATCCTGTCCAGTTCTGGGCTCCCTAGTTCCAGGGGACAGGTAAGGACTAAAGAGGGTCCAACAAAGGGCTACGAGGATGATGAAGGGACTGGAACATCCTTCTGATGAGGAAAGGCTAAGACCTGGGGCTGTTTAGTCTAATAGAAGACTGAGAGGGGATCTTATTCATGCTTACAAGTATCTGAAGGGTGGTTGTCAAGAAGAGGGGGCCAGTCTCTTTTCAGTGGTGCCCTGTGATAGTACAAGGGGCAAGGGACACAAACTGGAGCCCAGGAAGTTCCACCTCAACAGCTCTAAGGCAGGAAGGAGAACAATATTGTTGTGGGGGGAGGGGAAGCAAGGCCTGCACAATCCCTCAAAAAATAAAAAAAAATTGCCTCCAAATTTCTCAGAAGGCTCCAACCAACAAGAAATGACATGGGGAGGGCCAAAAGGCTCCTCTTCCACCTGCTCTGGAGCGTGAGGCTGTGGGAGGGAAGGAGCAGGGACTCCCAAAACCAAGCAGAGCCAGATTAATGCTCAAATGGTGCAGAACAAAGTGTTTTACCCCCTCCATCTGCTCCACCATGTGCTGAGCAATCCCCACCACACAAAATCTGATCCTTTCTGCCCACGAGGTCAATTATGCCATTCTCTCACTGCTGCCTTTTGGAGGGGAGAGAGTTAGAGCCTGAAAAGCTTGTGTGCTGCTGTTACTAATTGCTGCTGGCTCCAGGATGGGAGGGATTCCCTCAGCTTCCCCAGGTCTCAGAAGCTCTGCAGATCCCTGCCTGACTCGTAGCAGGTCATCAGCCTCTGTGCTGCACTTGAACCATCTGCAACTGGTGGTGAGACCAGCTGGCCCTCAAGAGCCATGCAGGTGGGTGCACTGAAGAAAAGCAAATCTGGGGGAGTCCAGCATCTCCCAGAGATGACCAGGAGCACTGCTCCTGTCTCAAGTGCTTTTCAGATCCATTAAGCCAATTATCCTGGATGTCTCTGTGCCAACTGCGTGTGTTTTTACACCAAATAATCCCATCACACTCCCATTATTTATACCTGGGTGCTGGCTGCCTTAAAAATAAATGTATCTCACCTAGCTTCCCAGTTCATCAGCTCCAGCCCTGGCTTGGTGAGAAACCTCCTTTCAGGCTGGCCTGGCTGGCACTGCCATCCTGCAGCCTGTCCCATCCCAGATGGCCATGCCAGAGCCTCCCTGCATCCCTGTCCTCCATCCATCCAAACCATTCACACCTTCCCATCACCAGTGCTCACCTCACCCTGCAGGGAAACCACTTCAAGGACTTAAGCTCCCACAGAAATTAAGCCAGACAAAAGGTGGGAAAAAAACCACCAAACCAAACCCAATAAAAATAAAAGCCAGGTAGCTTCCTGACCCTGACTCAGTTCAGCTTAACCTCAGCTCATGGGAGGGAAGGCAGAGAGAGCAGCAAAAGCAGGAGCAGGTTCTCCCCCAGAACTGTTGGCTTCTGCAGCAGCTTGGGAGCTGCAGGGGAAGCAAAACACTTGGATTTCTTTGGCTCCCTTGCATAAAAGCTGTCAAACAGAGCAGGGAGGAGACAGCTGTGACTGGCACCATTTCCAGGGATTATGGCTGTGAATAAGCAGACATGAACTGGAGTGCTGACTGTATGCACCTCCTTCAGGGAAACAAAGAGACCCACCTATTTACAAAGGCACTGACAAAACACTGTTCACCTGCAAGCTTTTCCCTCCCCAGCTTCATTTGCTCTGTGTACAGCACTGTTTTCATTCTAGATTGGCATTGCTCTCCTCCCATATTTCCCAGCCCTTCCTAAGCAGAGGGTTACAAAAGGTTCCCGGAGCTTAAAAAAAATTAATAATAAATAAACCACGTTTCACACAATCGGGTTCCAAGGCAGAGCTGCCTGCAAGACAAACCTGCCCACAAGACAAACAAAACGAGTGCTCAGAATAAATTGCTCTTCAGGCTGTACTATCAAGCTCTTCCCTGTGGACACCAACCAAGTGAAGCAATGCTGGAACCTGCCTGGCCAAGGACCTCATGGGAGGCACCAAAAAACACCCAAGATCTTCACCAAGCTCCTGGTGGAATGAACACCCAAGCCCTGTAGACCCCATCATTCCTGAGGTGCTTAAGTCCCATCACACCAGACACTGGTCTCCAGACCAACACAGCTCTGGAAAACCCTCTGCTGTGCCCTGGTGAGGCCTCATATGGAGCACAGTGTGCAGCTCTGGGCTCCCTAGTCCATAAAGGATGAGGAACTACTGGAGAGTCCAGCAGAGGCCACAAAGATGATTAGAGAAATGGATCATCTGCCCCATGAAGAAAGGCTGGGAGAGCTGGGGCTGTTCAACTGGAGACGAGGACACCAAGGGAGGATCTCATCAATGCTTACAAATATCTCCAGGGGGGGTCAGGAGGGTGGGCCAGACTCTTTTCTGCAGTGTCCAGTGACAGGACAAGGGGCAACGGACACAAGCTGGAGCACAGGAGGTTCAACCTGAACATAAAGGAAAACTTCTTTACTGTGAGGGTGACAGAGCACTGGGACAGGCTGCTGAGTGGTTGTGGAGTCTCCTTCTCTGGAGACATTCCAAACCCATCCCACAGGACGTGTTCCTGTGGGATCTACTGTGGATGATCCTGCCCTACCAGACTGGTTGGACTAGACGATCTCCAGAGGTCCCTTCTGACCCCAACCACTCTGTGACTCCATGACTCTTGTCTCCAAACCAACAATGTCCACGGGGTGGGATTGTGAGCAAGCACCTCGAGGAACACTTCCCAAGCTCAGGTGACTGCTCCTGGCCACCTGCTGAGTGAGTATGTGTGTGAAGCACAATTATTTTGTGCCCGGGCTTCCATCTCCAGCCCTTTGAGCACCGCTGAGACAGTTTATTACTTTCCTAATAAAGCCTGAATAGAAATGAAGCCTTTGCAGCCCTGAGTGTGTGTTTTTATTCTCGCTGCAATAACTTTACCATGCTCTGTTTCCACAGCAACTGTTTTCTCAGCCACTGGGTGCTTGGCTTTCAGGAAGGCGCTTCGCTCCACCAAAATAAAAACCAAGCAGGAAAAAACCAACACAACCAGCAACCACCCCTAAACCTGAGGACAGCCAAGCTGCTGGACCACACACCCATATGCAGCCAGAGAGATGCTTCAGTCGGAGTCCACTGAGGTTTGCAGCTTGACCTACTGGTGAGGACAGGCAGGGGAACAGACAGAAAGGCTCCTGATCCACGGGAACAGCAGGAAAATGCGGCGCAGAGCGACACGGCAAAGGAAACGAGCAGGGCCGTGACCTTCCTCCCTCTCCTGCCAGCCCAGGCAGGCGTGGAGGAGCAGGGAAGCGATGGGGCTGCAAAGTGAAAGCAGCTTTAAACAAAAGGTTGGGCTGCTGCCAAAGCCTTTGGGGTTTTCTTTTCCCGTCCCCCTCGACGTGCTGCACGACACAGACACGAAAGCTTCGGTGCCAGCGCGGAGCGAAGGAGCAGGTGGGAGATCCCTCCTCCCTGCACACACACAGCTCTCATGAGACCCCACCTGGAGCTGTGTCCAGTTCTGGGGTCCCCAACACAAGAAGGACACGGAGCTGTTGGAGAGAGGCCAGAGGAGGCCCCGGAGATGCTGGGAGGGCTGGAGCAGCTCTGGAGCCAGGCTGGGAGAGTTGGGGTGTTCAGCCTGGAGAAGAGAAGGCTCCAGGGAGACCTGAGAGCAGCTTCCAGTGCCTGAAGGGGCTCCAGGAAAGCTGGGGAGGGGCTTGGGACAAGGGCAGGGAGGGATGGGAGCAGGGGGAAGGGTTTCCAGCTGGCAGAGGGAGCTGGAGCTGAGATGGGAGGGAGAAATTCTGGGCTGTGAGGGTGGGGAGAGCCTGGCCCAGGTTGCCCAGGGAAGCTGTGGCTGCCCCATCCCTGGCAGTGTTGAAGGGCAGGTTGGATGGGGCTTGGAGCAGCCTGGGCTGGTGGGAAGTGTCCCTGCCTGTGCAGGGGGGGTGGACACAGACAATCTGTAAGGTCCCTTCCAACCCAAACCATTCTATGATTCTATGATGATTCTATGAAAGGTCAGACAGGGAAAGCTGCTTTTTAGCCTCATTTAAGGCTTTTTGGCCAAAAAAAAGAGCAGGAGGACCAGCTACACAGCTGGTAGGCTCGTTAGGTTATTGCACTGTGAAAGGCACCACCCCTGCTCAGGTCAGTCTGCGTGTCCACCTGGCAGCAGCTCCAGCATCTCCTCCACCTCCCACACCATCATCTCCACCTTGTTTTGCTGAGGGACCAAATGAGCAGCATCCCCCTGAGCCACCAGACATTCTGTTTCAAAAGGAGAGGAACACCCAGGTGGTTCACTGGGAGACTACCCAGTAGTGGGATCTGTTACTCACCTACAGCAACCAAAAGCTGTCCCAGAATCTAACAGCAGCCAAGCCAACAGCAAAAGGGACAAGAAAGCTTGTGCATCCAGAACTTGCCTGTACAATAGGCTCTATCTATGGTTGTAAGTGCTAAATATTACTTTTCACAGCAAAGACCTTTTTTTACACAACCATTCCTCCCTAAGCTTCAGAAAAAGTGCTACACCACCCACCTGGCAAGTGAAGAAAGCGAGGGAAGGCTGAAAGGAAGGCTGAATGCAGGAACTCATATATATATACATATATATATATATATGCACTTACATGATATGGACAACACTGAAATTCATGCCTACAACAAGCATTTCCACAGAAACCAACAGCACAACCATCTGCTCTGCTCCCTTGGAAATTCAAACACTACAGACAAAGGGTGCTTATTAAGCTGCTTTGTACTTTGTGATGCCACTTGCATGGTATTTCAAACAGAGCTCTCCTTATTTGGTTTATTTATTATTCTCTCCTATTATTTTTTTTTTACACGTAGATGCAGCTCAACATTTTTGGAGAGCTCTCCTTCAGGTGACCTGAAAGAGAACCTGAGCAAGGCATCCACTTTTGGCTCCTTTTCAGTGCCACCAACTTGGCACAAAATGCCCAGCAGCCCCAGGCAACCTGGATTTGTAGAGCACAAAGACACAACCCGGGGCCAAAGACCAGTTTCTCCACAGACCCAGGGGCATTCCCGTTGTTTACCTCTGTGCCTTGTTCCACACAAAGCCATGGGAATAACCTGAAGCTGCCACATTTTCAGCACAAAACCATCTGCCTCCCAAGAGACATGGGAACAAGAGCAGAAATAAAGGAAGAGCAACAGCACCAGCTCAAACAAGCTGCAAGAAACGGGCCAAATTTGGGTATTTACAGAACAGGTTTTCTTATTTCTGTTTGGCCCTGATTTTTTGCAGGCAACCTTCAGCCTTAGATGCTTCAGATCATCTTCACCATCAGCCTGGATTGCATCTTCAAAGTGCTTTGCTGCCCTTCACACTACTGAGGGTCACTTAATGAGAAAAAAAAACAAACAACCACACCATAATAAAGAAAAAAAATCAACAACATCCTTTGTAGTTGTCCCAAATCCACTCAGGAATGTGGCTGCTGCTTAGATCAGCTTTGGATCCCCATTTCTGCACCACAGTTTGCAGCTTAAGGAGTGTGCCTGAAAGTTCACATCCACACTGCTTTTCCCTCTTGTATTTCAAATCCCTTTCTTCCAGATGAAAACACGTTGCCCTTGAAACGTTCCTGCTTCACACCAGACCTGAGGAGGGGGGGGATTGTGCATTTGCTGGATTTATGGAACTAAGGGCACTAGGAAAATCAACCTAGTTAAAAAAGACCAAAAAAAAACCAAACAAAACCCACAAGCAAAAAAGCCCAACAACAAAAAGATGCTGCGAGTTGTCAAAGGAAACAGAACCAGATCTGAGTAAAGGAAAAGCTTTTACAAGCTTCCAAAATAGAATCTGAAAGGGAATCAAACACTTCCAGGGGAGGAAAAGCTTCAAAACGACCTTCAACTGCACTGCTCTTATTCAACAAACACCTCCTTGAATGTAACCACAATATACAAAGCTGAAAAGCTCAGGACCATGCTGATGTTCCCAGGAATAACCACCTCTTCAAGAAGAGACCAAGTGGAATTCCTGCAGGAACTGCTGTAGGTTCAGGCCTCCTTTCCCATGGATTTGACTCCTGGGTAGTTCCGTGCAGTTTAATAAAGCAGGAGTTCCAATCAAAATGTTTTCTACAGTTACATTTGTCAACAAATCACCCAAATCAGTTCCCTGATAGCTGGTAACAGCTGAGCTCACACTGAATCTTTCAGTGGAGTGGTTAAAAGTCCCCTTCTATATCCAACCTCTCTTCCTGAAGCTTGATGGGGTCTCATGGCTACCAAGTGTCCACACTCCAGCATGAAACCAGTTGTGGCCAAGCTGGGAGGGGGGAGAGACACAGCCCCACCAGCCCTGCTTGGGAAAATATGGTTTCTCTGTAGGAAATAAAAAGCTACCCACAACAGGCAATTTAAATCCAAGACTGGTTTGGGTTGGAAGGGACCTTAAAGATCATCTAGTCCCAAGCACCTGCATGGGCAGGGACACCTCCCAGCAGCCCAGGCTGCTCCAAGCCCCATCCAACCTGCCCTTCAACACCCCCAGGGATGGGGCAGCCACAGCTTCTCTGGGCAACCTGGGCCAGGCTCTCCCCTCCCTCACAGCACAGAATTTATTCCAAATATCTCATCTCTACCTCATGTCTTTCAGCTGGAAACCCTTCCCTGTCATCTCACCACTCCCTGCCCTTGCCAAAGTCCCTCCCCAGCTTTCCCTTAGGCCTCCTTCCTACAGAACAAGCAGTTCCAGAGACAGGTTTATCCATTTGAAAGCTAAGTAAGGTTTCCCCAACGGAGAGCTTACACAGTGTCCTTATCTCCTGTGGCTCCCACAACTCATCCCTCGGGCTCCACGTTCCCCTTCGGAGATCCCGCTCAGTCGGCACGAGCCCGTTATCAGCAAGGGTTGAAAAGAGGCTTCATGTCACTTATTATTTCCATGGAGCCCATTCAAAAGCTCCAGGATAAAAAAAATTAATAAATAAATCTTTTTTTAAAAAAAAAAAGCAACCCAGGCAGCACAACTGGGACTCCTGAGCAGCAGATTAAAGGAGCCAAGGTTTTAGCACTGTCTGGTGTGGGCTGAAAAGGAGCGGTTAATCTTTTTCTGTGGGTACAGATGAAAGGGGAAAAATTATGTAAAACCCCCTCTGTCCATCACCATGGAGATGGAAAAGCCAGTCAGGATTAATGAGCATCAGGAAAATCAGATCTCATAAACTTTCTGTGGGTTTCTCTTAGGAAAGTTAACCCTGCATTTACAAGATACGCTCCCAGCAGGGTTTGCTTTCCTACTACAGAGAAGGAAAACATCCAGAATGGACTTTTCAAACATTTTGCCTCCAAGTGGCCATTTCTGGTGGGCTGCTCCCCTGCAGTCTGACAAGGTGGCAAGAAAACAGTAGGAAAAAGAGCATGTAAGTGAAGCCAGCTCTGCCTAAAGCATCAGCCTGTGCTACCCTTGGCCTAAGGAAACAGCATCGCAGACATCCCAGGAGCTGCCCTGACACTTTGGAAGCACGTGAGGTCGGTGAGGGATGGGGAGGTGCCAGCCATGCTGGAGAGGAAAGGATGTCACAGCTCAAACAGGACCAGCACTGAGGACTTCTGGTCCTTATCACACCCTTACCAAGCTTCTCTCCCTTCCATTTAGTTAGTCTCATTTGCTCTACACCTCCCCACAGATCTGTGTCTCCGTGCCACTTCAAGCACGCTGGTCCATCCTTCCCAAGCTGTGTGGCCTCAGACAGGACACAGCAGCCCAAAGAGAAAATCAAAAAGGGAAAGGATTGGTACCCCTGTCTTCCTAGCACAGATCAGGTGAGCCCAGCTCCACCAGCTGCCCGTCCATCTCCAACCTACTGCCACCCAAATCCTCCCCACATGCTGCCTCTTGGTCTTAACAGGGGTCACAAGTGTTTAGAAATAGAAGTTGGGGGGGTGGGAAAATCACCTTAAAACTGGCAGGGAAAGGGCAGAGGGTAAATCCAAAGCTCCTCTCAGCGCTTTAATTTCATCCAGCCTGACCTTAAAACTCCCTGCTCACCATCTCCCAGAGCCAAATTGGGGATGTTTCCTCCCAACACCCTCCTCTCCCTTGCTGCCCAAGCCCCCCCAGCAGCAAGGTCCCACCGCCCCGTCACCCATCAAGCATTTCCTCTCCTTTCAATAGCAGCTACACACCAGATTATTTCAACAGCTGGATGAAAGCAGCAGACCCAGGTTAGGAGCAGGGTCCGAGACGACAGCTCCTCTGCTCAGATATCTACTGCTAAAAATAAGCAGCTGTGGGAAAAGCACTTGGCTCCTTGCAAGAAAGATAACGTACGTACTTCTGTCTTTCACTGCCTGGCTGCTTCTCTGGTGCTATCCAGAGGAAAGGCCTTTCCAACCCTTTACTAAATATATATACACATATTTTTAACTAAAACAGTTCCTCCCTAAGCCAAAAGCACTTGTGGGTGATATGGACACTCTGCTGAGATACTTGAAACAACTAAAAGGATCACAGAATGGTGGGGGTTGGCAGGGACCTCTGCAGATCATCTAATCCAACCCCCTGCCAGAGCAGGGTCACCTCCAGCAGGTCCCACAGGAACACATCCAGGTGGGCTTGGAATGTCTCCAGGGATGGAGACTATACAATCTCTCTGAGCAGCCTGTCCCAGGGCTCTGCCACCCTCAGAGTAAAGAAGTATTTTTCTTATGTTTAGGTTGAACCTCCTGTGCTCCAGCTTGTGCCCATTGCCCCTTGTCCTGTCCCTGGACAGCAATGAGAAGAGTCTGGCCCATCCTCCTGACACCCCCTGGAGATATTTGTAAGCACTGATCAGCTCCCCCCTCAGTCTCTTCATCTCCAGCTGAACAGCCCCAGCTCTCCCAGCCTTTCCTCACAGGCAGATGCTCCAGACCCTTCAGCATCTCAGTGCCCTGTGCTGGACTCTCTCCTTGTCCTTCTGGAACTGGGGAGCTCAGAACTGTTCACAGTGCTCCAGGTGAGGCCTCACCAGGGCAGAGCAGAATGGAAGGAGAACCTCCTTCAACCTGCTGGCCACACTCTGGATGCCCCCCAGGATGGCATTGGCCCTCTGGGCTGGGAGGGCAATGAAAAATACCCATGATCTTCCCCTCTCCAACCCCTTTTTATCAGCACACTTTTCCTCATCATAGATAGGTTCCCCAGGTGAGCTTTGCTTTCAGAGACCTTCCCATTTTGAAGATGCAAGCTCCAATTTACAAGGCCATGCAAGAAGAACTGATGACCCATGGTGATTTTAACGGGGTGTGAAGCCAGGGACATTTGGGTGCACCCCACACCCTGGCCAAGATTTTGTCTCACTCCAAACCGGGCAGATGTGAAGGCACCAGAGAACCGGTTTCAAGGGCAACCTACAAGACAAGCTTTTCATAGACACAAGCAACTGCAGTTAATTATCAACTGGCTCAGCAGAAAGCTGTGGTTATGAAAATAGGGCTTCCTGGGTCCTAAGGACTTGTGAGAAAATCCAAGTCTTCAGCTAGGCAGGGATGGCAGGTCCCCCTACACCAGCGAGCAGAGATCAACATCAACAGAGCCACCTCTGTGACTTCTTACCTAGGACTTGCTTCCTGCTCCCAACACCATCCTGGACTAAACCCTCCCTGAAGCAGAGCTTCCCAAAAGCTCCAATCTCATCTGTAGCACAAGGATTTTTTTCTTGTTGAGGTGATACAAGTGCTTTCAGCTTCCCCTGGGAAGCCCCCTGCCACTGCCTTCCTGGGTTTTTTAATCCAGAAAATGGCAAAGTGCTCCTGAAACTCAGGCCCTGAGGTCTCCATCCTGCAGATACCCACTGCTTTGCATATCTCACTGCTGGTCACACAGCTCCAGCTGGCTCCAGCAAGCACCTGCAGGACCTCGGTGTGTGCAAACAGGGAGTCACCTCCAGCATTGAACACGTTCAGGAGACCTCGCTCTCCTCTGTTTTGGTGCCAAACGTGGCAGTGAGGAAAAAAGGAAAGTCAACAAAACTCAGCCGTGCTGAGCTGGAGCTGAAAGGGAGTAAAAGTTTTTCTCTTCAGATAGAAGAAAAAAAAAAGGCTTCCGGAGAAACGTAAAGAGAACATTTTGATCTGATTCTCAGGCATTAGGCAAGCAAAAAAAAAAAGATATGGGAGGTAATCGGGGCTTTCCTGCATGATACTGGGAGGATAAAGCCTCAGCACCATCATTAGCATCAGCACAGGCAGCCTTGGGCTCAGAGACCAGCTCACCACTCACATAGCTCATTTGAAAATGAAAAGCCAGACAAAGAACCCTGGTTCTTCAGCCCTTAACCCCACCAACACCTTCCTTGAGCAGAGAGCTCAGCAATCCAGCCAGAGAGGATTGAGGAGAAGGCTGTCCCAGCTTTCCCCCTCCCTCTGCAGGACCTCAGGAGCTGGAACCCTTTGGTGCTTAACAAATAACATTAAAAAAACCAACCAACCTTGCACTTGAAAAGACGTGACCTTTCACAAGGCTCCCTGCAAAAACTTGGTGGGGTTTTCCTGTTAATTGAACGCGGCAGTGAAAACACCAGCTAAGCACCAGTTACATAAACGACCAGCTACAAAAGGAACTTTTTAAATTGTTATTACTACTAATTATTATTATTATTAAATGTTCTAAGCCAGCAGAAAATGTCCCCAGCCCCGTTGCAGATCATGGGACCTCCCTGTGCTTTCCCTCTCCTCTGGCACTGCAGAAATCTTACCCCGAGGCTGCTCTCACCACCTTTTCACTTGACTCTCCGATGGTTTCTAGATAACAGGACACTGTGGGGTGGCATTTTTATTTGCTTTCCTTGGTTAGAGGCTCTTGGGGGCTATAAAAAAAGGCAGATATGCTCTTCCAGTTTTCAGGGCTTTGCAGGAACAGCAACAACGCTCGTACAACGGAAAAAAATAACCCCATCCTGGCTGAGAATGATAGGGTGTGATGGGTTGGATGGGACCTCTAAAGGTCATCTAACCCAACCTCCTGCGTGGGCAGGGACATCTCCAACTAGGCCAGGTTGCTCCAAGCCCCATCAGGCCTGACTGAAGAGGAGTCTCAGCGGGGATCTGGGGGCTGATTGGAACAGGAACATGCTCCTCGATAAGTGAAGTGTGGATTTGGGTTCTGAGCCCGGAGCTTATCCACCAAGGATGGACAAAAGCTTGGGCCAAATCACAGAATCAAAGAATAGAGACCTAGACTGGACTGGGTTGGAAGGCACCTTTCAAGGTCATCCAGTCCCACCCCTGCATGGGCAGGGACACCTCCCAGCAGCCCAGGCTGCTCCAAGCCCCATCCAACCTGCCCTTCAACACCGCCAGGGATGGGGCAGCCACAGCTTCCCTGGGCAACCTGGGCCAGGCTCTCCCCACCCTCACAGCCCAGAATTTCTCCCTCCCATCTCAGCTCCAGCTCCCTCTGCCAGCTGGAAACCCTTCCCCCTGCTCCCATCCCTCCCTGCCCTTGTCCCAAGCCCCTCCCCAGCTTTCCTGGAGCCCCTTCAGGCCCTGGAAGCTGCTCTCAGGTCTCCCTGGAGCCTTCTCTTCTCCAGGCTGAACACCCCAACTCTCCCAGCCTGGCTCCAGAGCTGCTCCAGCCCTCCCAGCATCTCTGGGGCCTCCTCTGGACTCTCTCCAAGAGCTCCATGTCCCTCCTGTGTTGGGGGCTCCAGAGCTGGACACAGAACTTATCCCAAGTAAAAAGTCTCAAAGAACAATTTGGTGCCCTGGCTGCTCAGAAGCACCAAGCAAAGCCCACATGGGTCAGACCTAAGATGGGGTTTGGGTGCCTGAGCTACACGCTGGCAACTCAAGATGAGCAGCCACAACAGAGCAGGCTGAGCAGTGACCCTGGAGGCTTGTAAGCAGAGCAAGAGACTCCTGCAAAGAAGGTATCTGGGGGTGATTTTCTTGGGGGGGGAAGGAGAGAGGCAAAGCCTGCAAACTCAGATGACAGTGACACGATTCAGAACGATATTTTTCTGCCAGAACAGGAAGTAATAATGGAGATTACAAGCCCGAGTCTACAACTTGATTACTTGGAACTGAAAGACAATTTTGTTTCCATTCTGGGGGGGGGGGGGGAGCAGCTTCTCTGACACCCCATCTGATCCTCAGCACTGCCAACCGTGCCAAGGGAGCCCAGCATCAGCTCACGTCCTATCTGTAGGAGCAAATGGTGACTGGCATTTCTCTAAAGTAAATTACAGTCAGAACTCAAGCACACACGGTTTTGTAATTGAGTAAAAACCCCATTTTATGTTTGATCAGTAAAAGGGCAAGAAGCTGAAAGCACAAGATCATCCACGGAGCTTTTGTCTCTCTGTTCCCTCAGTGATTGGAGCGTTGCCTCCCTGTGAACATTTGTGGAGAAGCAGCAAAGTGAAGGAGGCTCCTTGATGGGTTTTAAGTACCTAAGGGTGCAGCAAGCCCAGCACCTTCTGTCCTGCAAACCCCTTTCCACCCCAGCAGGTGAGGATGGGCAGGTCCCTTCTTCTCCTTTGTCCCCCATGCCCTCTTGCCAGGGTTTGGGCTGTTGCAAGCACCATGGAAGGATTGGGAAAGACCTGGACTAGTCAGGTGGGAGAGTCTGCAGGTGAGATCACTCACAGGGAAACCCAACAAGGCAGAAGGTGGTAAAATCACACCTAAGTGGGTGATGAGGCTGAGATTCAGAGCCTGATGTTTTGCTGGGCTTGGTAGAGTTGGGTTAATAGTTGGACTCGATCTTGAGGGTCTTTTCCAACCTAAGGGATCATGTAAAGCAACATGGACAAGGGGAGAAACAATTCCAGCCACACACAGACAGGGAATTGGGCTCCTGAAGAGTTTGGAAAGGTCTCAGTTGAGGCTGATGGGACTGGAAAAGTAGAGAGGTTTGCTGGTTGAAGACAGGTTCGTGTGGCCAAAGTGAGAGTACAGAGTGTGGGAGGGGAAAAAACCACCTGGAAATGGTGTGCCAGGGCTGCAAGGCCAGGAGTGCCCCACACCCTGAGCCAGGCACACAATCCTGGATCCCCTCTGGGCAAAAGGACATCCCAGCACTCAGGGAGGTACCAGGGAAGGTCACTGAGGTGATTCAGGGAGATCTGTACACACGGACAAGCTTCACAGGGCACAGCCTGGGTCTGGAAGAGAGACTGAGAGTGCTAAAACAATCCTAAAGCTGCAGAGGGAAAGATGGGTTTTGTGTGTTTCTCACAACAGAATTTGTGTTTCTCCCTCCGTGTGAGGGAGCACCCGAGGCAACTCTCCTTGAATGGGTTTAGAACCAAAGGAGGTAGTTTGGTCATTAAATGGTGGGACTCTGAGGAGGCTGCAAAAGCCAAGAGTCAAAACGGATTTAGAAAGGCCTGAAAAAAACAGGACAGGTGAAGCAGGAGCCATCGTGGCATCACCCTCGAAGGCATGAGGTGGAGAGTGAGTAAGGGCTGGAAAACAATGGAGAACAGCTTGAGTCCTCACATGGACCCAGCCAGAAAATCTCACCCCAACATTTCAAAAAAACACAGCAATAAAAAGCAGAGGAGAACAACATCCCACGTGCTACACCTGCCACACTCACTCTGTCTCGCTCCCTCTAAAGTTGCCAGATGGGAGAGAAAAGCAAGAGGGTTCCTTTTGGAAAGAGCTTTTCTTATCAACAGTTTTTCTTCTGGGTCCAGCTGGGCAGGGGCTGATTCCCACATTATCCCTTTGGAAAACTCAGCTCTCCAATAATAAGGAGCATCTCAAGGAAAGGGACTCAGCAGAACGTGCTTGGTCAGAGATTCAGTGAATCCCAGCCTGGTTTGGGTGTGAAGGGACCTTCAAGATCATCTGGTTCCAACCCCCCTGCCATGAGCAGGGACACCTCCCAGCAGCTCAGGTTGCTCCAAGCCCCATCCAACCTGCCCTTCAACACCCCTTCTGTAATGCTTTGTCATGCATTATAAGAAGCCATAAATTGAGTGGCTGAATGGGGGCTACATTAATGATATTAGGGAGGCATGTAATTTGTTTCATACCTTATACAAATGACAATGAAATCAATATTTAGACAAAGCTGTGCAGGGGTCACATCTCCCAAACTGCGGTATTGATTCAGACTACATCAGAGGTTAATGTGCATATTATTAACTTTAATGATAAAGAATAATTGTTTTAAACACATTGTGAATTACAGTTAAGAGTGGAAGTTTACCCTCTCTAGAAAACAATATACCACTGAATCTTTCCCATTAACCTTGAAAAATGATTAATTCAGTACTCAGCAGAGATGGATACATCACACATCTCAGTGTTTTCCTACCTCACAAGACTAAACACATTTATTTAGGTTCCATAGGTTCTACTATTTGAAAAAAAAAGCACCTAGAAGATAGTTCAGACAAGGCAGCAGTGACACAGCAGGTCAGCTAGATAATTTTACTTTATCTCCTTTTTAAAGTATCACCAACCATATTTGCATGTGATGGTACAATGTGATTTCTGCTTGTTAATTGTATACAGGCACATGAAAATGCAACTGCAGTGCCCAAAAGCCACCTTCTGCAAAGAGGAAGTATTTTCTACATTAATTTATTTTCTGCATCTGTTGACATGCACTTTTTCAATGACTCTCCTTATAGATTTATAAGGATACCAAACCACTCAAGAAAGCTAAATAATATGTAACATCAATCACAGAGGTGCTTGATCAAACCAAAGACAAACATCTTTCAGAACCACAAAAATCCCCCTTTTGTACTCAGCATTTCATATCTCCTCATTGTTATAATTTGAGAACAGCTTGAGACCAAATTTGTCAATAGAAAATATTGTAAAATGGCAGAAGGGAAGGCCCAAATATCACAGTGGACAAGTAAAAGTCGTCAGGCCATTAACACAGAATCACAGAATTTTGGAATGGTTTGGGGTTGGAAGGGACCCCAAAGCCCATCCAGTGCCACCATGGGAAGGGACACCTCCCACCATTCCAGGCTGCTCCAAGCCCCATCCAACCTGCCCTTCAACACCCCCAGGGATGGGGCAGCCACAGCTTCCCTGGGCAACCTGGGCCAGGCTCTCCCCACCCTCACAGCACAGAATTTCTCCCTCCCATCTCAGCTCCAGCTCCCTCTGCCAGCTGGAAACCCTTCCCCCTGCTCCCATCCCTCCCTGCCCTTGTCCCAAGCCCCTCCCCAGCTTTCCTGGAGCCCCTTCAGGCACTGGAAGCTGCTCTCAGGTCTCCCTGGAGCCTTCTCTTCTCCAGGCTGAACACCCCAACTCTCCCAGCCTGGCTCCAGAGCTGCTCCAGCCCTCCCAGCATCTCCAGGGCTCCTCTGACCTCTCTCCAACAGCTCCATGTCTTTCCTGTGTTGGGGGCTCCAGAACTGGACACAGGCTGGATTCTGCTCAGCAAAGTCATAGCTCCCATTAACAACTCTCCAGAGAAGGTCCCTCAGGAGGGTCAGGACACCTTCCCACCTTACTGGACCATACCAACCTGGATCAACAAATCCAGGATGATGTGGCAGAAGAGAAGCAGAGCTCACATCACCTCACTGGCCCAAAGGAGAATTAAGCAACACCAGGATGTGCCAAGACAAGCTGGAGCGTGACCACCTTTGAGGGATTAACTGCCAGGTTTCTCAAGTTTCACCTCAATTTATAGACCTGCTGGGCCCTGGCAACACAACCAGTTCCTCAGCATCCTCCAGCCTGTGCTAAAGGGTCTCAGCTTCTCCTTGGAAGAGAAGTTTAAGGCCCAGAGAGTGTCAGAGAAACATGACGTGTTATTAATGAACCCCGAGGTGAACCCCTCGTGCCCACCCTCCCCACCCAACCCCCCCTGGGGCCTGGATTGGATGCACACCCAGCCAGCTGGGGAGGGAATGTGGGAAAAGCAAGAGGCTCAGCCACACCAGGAGGGGTTTTAGCAAAGCCCAGGGGCAGCACAGCAAAGGCAGAACAGAAAAGCAAGAGGAACCTGAGGCCAGACAGGCCACGGGGTCTCACAGAGCCAGCAGGGACCAAAGAGACCCAGCACCTTCCCTGTCACTGTCACCTCTTGTCCCACACCTCTCCCACCCCACCAGGCACCCACCATCCTTGCCCCCTGCCCCCCT
>NW_009954188.1:38728-39337 GCF_000747805.2 Chaetura pelagica | reverse complement strand
CCCAATGTCCCCAAGAGGCTCCCAGTGTCCCTAGGAGGGTCCCAGTACCTCCAAGAGGCTCCCAATGTCCCCAAGAGGCTCCCAATGTCCCTAAGAGGGTCCCAGTACCTCTAAGAGGCTCCCAATGTCCCCAGGAGGGTCCCAGTGTCCCCAAGAGGGTCCCAATGTCCCCAAGAGGGGTCCCAGTGCCCCCAAGAGGGTCCCAGTACCCCCAAGAGGGTCCCAGTGTCCCCAGGAAGAGTTCCCAGTACCCCTAAGAGGCTCCCAATGTCCCCAAGAGGGTCCCAGTGTCCCCAGGAAGGTCCCAGTACCCCCAAGAGGGTCCCAGTACCCCCAAGAGGGTCCCAGTGTCCCCAGGAAGAGTTCCCAGTACCCCTAAGAGGCTCCCAATGTCCCCAAGAAGATCCCAGCGTCTCCAGAAGGGCCCCAGTGCCCCCCAGAGCGTCCCAGTGTCCCCAGGGGGGGTCCCGGGCTCCCCCCCCCACCTGCTGGAAGGCCTCCCTGCTGCCCAGGGCAGCTGGGGGCTCGGGGCTCAGGGTGTAGATGATGGAGCAGTACTGGGTACCCAGGTCCTCCTGCTGCCTCATCCCTGGGGGGCAGCACCCGGGG
>NW_009954188.1:21337-38179 GCF_000747805.2 Chaetura pelagica | reverse complement strand
GGGGGGTGGGGTTCAGCACCCAACAGATGGCAGGGGACAAGGGACAAGGCAGGGACACCCTGGAGGGGTTGGGGGGTGTCTGGATTTCCTGGGAACAGAGGGATTGGGAGTGGGATATCCCAGCAATTCCCCTGCTGTGCCTTAAAAGAGGAGAAGAATAGTAATTAAATAAATAATCCTAATTCATAAGAATTATTTTAGGTCTCATGCAGCTAAAAACAAGGGGAAGTGGAAGGTGCATGACCTGGCACTGGTGTGGGGCCATCCCAGTTAAGATGGGGATAGAACCTGTAATGAAATGCATGTATTTTCATAATTAAAGATGAAGGCAGGTCCCAACACCTCCATGGTGGGGTTTTCAAATCTCATCTTCCTCTTCCTCTCATGTCTTCCTCAGGTTGTTGCTTGAAGACTCCAAAGGAGGAACAACTTGGGTCTGACCAACACTGCAACACCTGCCTGGGAAGGCAGAAAAACCCTCCCTCTGGCTTGGATTTGTTACTCACAATTAAGAAATGGGTTCATTTAGGTCTTTAATCAAGTCCAGCTTCTGCCCTTGTTCCCTTCAGGCTTTGCAAACAAGGCAGGTTTTGTGCTCCCTCTGCAAAAAGGGTGAAGACACCAGCAGGAACTGGGATTTTTGGGGCAGCCAAAGGGACAAAACCACCAAAGGGCAGAAATTCTGCTGGAGAAAACAAGTAAAAATTCCCCAGAAAGCATAAATGGGCACAAAACTCCCTGTGACATCCACCCAAACCCTGCCCTTGGGTCCTTACCTGGTGGGAACTGGGGTGGTTTGGAACTGGGTTTTGGTTTCTTTCCAGAAAATGGTGCAAAATGAATCCAAACCCAAACTTGAAGCACATTTTTGGGGGAGTAAACAGATGGTGGGTTGAGTATTTGCCACCCTGGGCAGAGTGGGAAGAGGGTGATGGGAAAACCAGGATCCCCAGGAGGGTTTTCCACCCAAGGTGGGAAGAGCTGGTTCCAGAAGTTTCCCAACTTCAATTTAATAATTGAAATAATTTCAACATTTTCCTAGATAATGAGGTATGAACATTTCAATGTTGTTACTGGCTCAGAAAGAAGATTCATTTGTGGCTCATTCATCCCCTCTGAAGCTCCAGAAGAAGAAAAACCTGGAGTTTTGATTTCTTGACCTTCAGCAGTTTTCCCAGAGGATTCCTGGGATGCCAGGGGGTGCCTGGATTTCACCAGGAGCCAGATCATCCCCAGCTTACCCGGGAAACAGGAAGGATGTCAAGGAGCAAAACCAATCCTGGTGTGCTGGGAATAAACCCAGGTTCCATGGAAGGATAGAGGAGACAGGTCACAGCACCTGCTTCAAACCCATGGAGAAAATCATGGAATCCCAGACTGGTTCGGGTTGGAAGGGACCTTAAAGATCATCCAGTCCCAAGCCCCTGCATGGGCAGGGACACCTCCCACCAGCCCAGGCTGCTCCAAGCCCCATCCAACCTGCCCTTCAACCCTGCCAGGGATGGGGCAGCCACAGCTTTCCTGGGCAACCTGGGCCAGGCTCTCACCACCCTCACACCCAAGAATTTCCTCCTCATGTCCAACCTCAATCTCCCTCTTCCACTTTTAATCTATCCCCCTTGTCCTCTCCCTCCCTGCCCTTGTCCCAGGCCCCTCCCCAGCTTTCCTGGAGCCCCTTCAGGCCCTGGAAGGTGCTCTACGGCCTCCCTGGAGCCTTCTCTTCTCACCTCTCCCAGCCTGTCCCCAGAGCAGAGCTGCTCCAACCCTTGGATCATCTCTGTGGCTCCTCTGGACTCTCTCCAGGAGCTCCCTGTCCTTCCTGTGTTGGGGGCTCCAGACCTGGGCCCAGCTCTCCAAGGGGTCTCCCCAGAGCAGAGCAGAGGGGACAATCCCCTCCCTGGCCCTGCTGCCCACGCTGCAGGTGACACAACCCAGGCCATGGATGATCACACTGAGCTCAGTCCAGCAACCAAACCCCGAGGTGGAACACCCTGATGGTGGAGCTGGAAAGGGAGCAGCAGACACCAGTGATGCTCAACAGGATCTCACGTTTATTATTGAGAAGTGATTAATGGTGAAAAGAAAAAGGCAAGGCCCATTCCTCGTTTGGCTTAACAAGAAACAGAAGAAACATTTTTTCACTACACATTTTACAATATTTCTTCTTACTTTTTTTTTCCTTTTTGTTTTTTTTTGTTTGTTTTGTCCAAAATTCATTTTCCTGTAAACAAAACAAGTTGTGTTCTTTTTTTTTTTTAACCCACTGTTCTCAGCTTTTTTTCAAATGAAAGGAATCCAGACTCCATCTGTAAATCCATAGAATGCACAAGAACAGAAACGTTTCTGAGGACTCTTAAGTACTTGACTTTTTGAGTCACAAAAAGGGTCAGAGGGGAAAAAAACCCAAATGAACCACCTTTAAGACACAACCTCGTGGACCATTTCTTTTCTTCTTAGGCCAAAATCCTAAATTCCTCGTGGAATTTTTTTCCTTTTCCAGGCCAGGAAGGGGGGGAAGGGGAGAAATCAAAAAGAAAAAAACCCAAGAAAAAGTGACTCCACTTTCCATGGTGGGTTGTTACAACTCGGTGTTTTCCAAGTGCAAATATCAAAATCAGGGGGAGGAGGAGACAGGGGGGAGGGGGAGGAAGCAGCAGGGTTTAAAAATTAGAGGGAGAAGGGAAAAAAAAAAAGGCAGATGCCACTTAAGGACTTGAAAATCCCAAAATAAAACCATAGTAAAAAGACAAAAAAAACCCCAAAGTGAATGCTCTGAAATCACAACCAAAGCCAAAAGAAAGGGAAACAGTTTTTACTTCTAACTCTACCTAGAAGGGATTATTTTTTTTTGCTGTTTTTCTTTTTCCTTTTTTTTTTTAAAGTCCTATGTCTTGTGAAATTCCAATCCTTTTTGTTTCTTTCCACTGTGAGTTTGGAAGAGTTTTGTTTTTTAAAGTCCATGAAATTAAGAAGGGGAGGGGGAGAAAAAACAAACAACCCAAACCAAGTTCTAACTCTCTCCAGGATGTGTTGTTGGTTGTTTTTTTTTTGCTCTTTCTTTCTCTCTCTGAAAGATGCTGGGATGCAAATTCTGCTGCAGTCTCTGGGGGAGGAAGGGCCCTTTTTTACTTGACACGGCCTTGGCGTTCCTGCAAGAGAAAGAAGGAGGTGTTAGGCAAGAGAAATTCCCTTCCCATGGGCATTTCAACACCTGGATCTGCCAAGGAGACCTATCCCAAGGGAGAAAAAAAGCCTGAGGGGAAGTATTTCCCTTTGCCAAAGAGGTACTGGGATTGTAAAGAGCTGATGGGGGGGTGGACTGGGCTGCCCAGGTGTCCCAGATCGTTGTGTTTCCTCTTGCCAAGGATTGGTGCTGCCTCAGTTCTGCTGCTCTTAATTCTCTCCTTGCTCAGGGCAGTGTCCTTCAGCAGAGCTCTCATGGCCAGGCTGCTCCAGGCTTCAGCTTCAACAGGAAAAAGGGGAGAAGGAAAAAGGAAAAGGAAAGAAGGAGCAAAGAAACCAAGAAAAGCGAAGAATTGGTGGGAAAAAAAGTGAGGCCAGGTCATGGGTCTGCAGCACCTACAAGATGATAGACTGGTCTGGGTTGGAAGGGACCTTAAAGATCATCCAGTCCCACCCCCTGCATGGGCAGGGACACCTCCCACCAGCCCAGGTTGCTCCAAGCCCCATCCAACCTGCCCTTCAACACTGCCAGGGATGGGGCAGCCACAGCTTCCCTGGGCAACCTGGGCCAGGCTCTCACCACCCTCACACCCAACAATTTCCTCCTCATGTCCAACCTCCATCTCCCCTCTGCCAGTTTTAATCCATCCCCCTTGTCCTCTCCTTCCCTGCCCCTGTCCCAAGTCCCTCCTCAGCTTTCCTGGAGCCCCTTAAGGCACTGGGAGGTTCTTTAAGGTCTCAGCCATGATCAGGTTGGAAACCAGCAAAGCTCTGGGCAGGAGAAGCCGTGGGCAGCTCTGGGAGCAGGTCTCAGGATGCTGCAGGGATCAGGGGGATCTGCCCCTGCACTGGGGAGAAGGAAGAGGAACCACAGGCTGGGCCCACAGCACAGCCCTGCTGCTGGAACAGGACAGCCCAGCTCCCCTGGTGTGGCACTGACCTTGTGGCCTCACCTGAGCTCCCAGGTGGGCACCTCATCAGGCTTGCAGCTCAAACCCAGGGAGTATAAACATCTGCCCAGGACTGACACAGCCCACAGCCACCAGAACTACACTGGTAACTCTGAAACCTACTGAGGACACCTCACACAAAAACCAACCAGTTCACAGGACCCCCAAGGGATTTCTCACCAACTGCTGCTCCCCAACCCTTGGTATTCCTCCACCTCTCCTCCAGCACTGAAGGTACACCCTGTCTAGACAAACACTTGCACCAAGCTGAACAGGGAGCACAGCACCAAACATACTCAGGCACTGAGGACCACCACAGCTGCTTCTGTGCTGAGCACCACATGCCACAGTCTTGAGTTTTGTTTGGGCTTCACAGAGCACAGAAGTGGGTCTAGACTATCTCAAAGGGTTAAGAGATGCTGCCCAACCCACTGTTCAAAGTGCCACTTGCAGATCATATGACACCACCTCAGGAATACAACAGCTGAAGGGCTCTTGGCTGATGCTCCTCCCTGCCTCTTCTCCAAGCACAGGCAGGTCCCTGCAGCCTCATGCATGAAGGGCACTGTGGGGTTTTGGCTCTGGCTTCCAGCTGGGTGGTGGAGAGAGTTCACCACCACCTAAACCAGTCCTGAGAGGTGCCAAGTCCATCCCACCTGAACCACAAAGGTACACCTGCAGTGGGTGCTGGCTGGCAGAGCAAGAGAACATGGGCTCTCCCGTCTGTTAGAGAAAGATGCTGTTGGGGCTCTGAAATCACACAGAGTGGTGGGGTTGGAAAGGACCTCTGGAGATCATTCAGTCCAACCCCCTGCCAGAGCAGGATCCCTTAGAGCAGATCCCATAGGAATACATCCAGGGGGGTTTGGAATGTCTCTGGGGATGGAGACTCCACAGCCTCCCTGGGCAGCCTGGCCCAGCCCTCAGAGAACAGACATTTTCTTATATTTAGGTTCAACCTCCTGTGCTCCAGTTTGTCTCATTGCCCCTTGTCCTGTCACTGGCCACCACAGAGGAGAGTCTGGCCCATCCTCCTGACACCCTCTGTAGATATTGACCAGATCCCCCCTCAGCCTCCTCCTCTCCAGCTGAACAGCCCCAGCTCTCCCAGCCTTTCCTCAGGCAGATGCTCCAGTCCCCTCAGCATCTCAGTGCCCTGGACTGGACTCTCTCCAGTAGCTCTCTAACCTTCCTGAAGTGGGGAGCCCAGAACTGGACCCAGTTCTCCAGGGGCCTCACCAGGGCAGAACACAGAGCTGTTTCAGCTCAGGACCCTTCCCTGTAAGGCAGTGTCCTCTGAGGTCAGCACAGCCACAGAGCTGCCTGCTTCCCCCTGCCCCAGCTTTACCTGCTTCTCTGGTTACCAGGTACTCCCCCCCTCAGCATCTCACTGGTAAATCCAGGGAGATGTGATCTCCAAGAAGCTCCAATCCCAAGCCACCAGCACGTACAGCCATCTGTTCCTAGAAACCTTCCCAGAAACTGGGGCCTTGACTCCAGCTCGATCCAACAGCCCAGGATCTGACAGCCCCCAAGCACCCCAGGGAGGCTCTGGCTCCTTTCCCCCTCACGAGCTGGATGGCAGGGCAAGATTGTCCTCTGGGGAGGGGGATCAGACAAAGACACAAGTTCTCCTCAAGAACAGCTACCCCACAGAAGTCGACTTCCTTCTCTTCCCTAGTAAGTCTGCCCAGATCTGTCACAGGTGCCATTTCAGGCTAAGAAAACACCACAGGAGCAAAACAAAACAACCAGGATGGAAAACAAAGCCAGTTTTGGACACGGAATCAACCAAGAGCTGCAGGGAAAGCCACAAATGCTAAGGGAGGTGCCAAGTCCTGTTGCTTCTCTGCTGCTTGGCTCCTTAAACAAGGACAGATGGACACATGACACATTCCTCTGGGAAGAGGCTGTGACTGCCTGAGCTAATGCTCCATCTTCCTGGGATAAGACAGACATGGGGTAAGGTTGAGATGGGATGAGGCTGGTGAGGCCCTGGCCCAGGGAAGCTGTGGCTGCCCCATCCCTGGCAGTGTTGAAGGGCAGGTTGGATGGGGCTTGGAGCAACCTGGGCTGGTGGGAGGTGTCCCTGCCCATGCAGGGGGTGGGACTGGATGGTCTTTAAGGTCCTTCCAACCCAAATCATTCCATGATCCCATGATTTACATCACATCTTCTCCTGGGAAGGTGGGTAGCCAGGGTCTGAAGGACTTTTATACCCTCTAATCTACCAGCACAACATCCCATGAACACATCTTGGTCCTTGGGGTGTTCTGGAGTTACAATTGAGCACCCAAACCATGCAAAGCAGCAAACAGATCTAGCAGAACACACAGCAAAGGTCACCAGTGTTGCAAACTTTCCTCCTGGCTCATCCCAGGGGTGGTGTAACCCACAGCCCACCCAGCTATGGGCCAGCCCAGGAGAAGGCAAAACAGCACCTGCATGCACACGCTGGGCTTTGCTCTGGCACACAGCCCTGGAGGGCAAAGAGATTCCATCAGGAAGTGGTTTCCTCTCCTTGGCTGCACTTTCATTAGACTTGGGCCATGTCTTCCTGATCCAAGTGGGAGAAGTGAGACTGACACCAGGCCAGATACCTTGGCTCCACCTCCTCAGCACCCAGAGGGGCAGGAGCAAGACAGCACCAAAATGGCTGAAGGGCGAAGCCATACACAGGTGACCAGAAGGACACAAGAACACGGCTCAGACCAAGTGCTGACACCCACAGGTCCCTGCAGGGCTGCTCCTGGGCTGGCAGCACCCAGAGGCACCCAGGGTGCAAGCAGGAGCTCTGTAATCATCCCACTTCACCACAGTCCCCAGGGGGCTGCAGCAATGTCACCAGCCAGGTCCTGATAACAGCAACTGAAGGAGCTGGTGGAGAAGGCTGAGGAGAGATTATCTAGTCACACTGTGGGGAGCCAACAACAAAAGGCTCAAGAGTTGTTGTGATGATAAAAGGTGATAACACTGTACATTTGTTCAGAGGCTCTTACCTCAATTAACAACCAACAACCAGGGAGGTGGCTGAGTCATCATCCCTGGAGGTGTCTAAAAGCCATGTAGATGTGGTGCTGAGGGACATGGTTTAGCTCTGGACTCAGTAAAGCTGGTTTATGGTTGGACTTGATGACCGTGAAGGTCTTTTCTAAACAGAATAATTCTGTGATCCTGTTCAACCTCCAGACTCCTCTGGTAAAGGTAAGGATATTATTGCCATGAGGCAGATGGGGAAAAAGAAAGCTACAGTGAGAGGAAGGCCTGGAGAAGAACCAAGAGCAGAGGTCCCAGCTGTGCAGCCCACCAGCCATGGTTTCCTTGGCCCTGCCTGACCTGGAGCACAGCAGCCTGAGGACAGAGAGCAGGCCAAGAAGCAGCCCCAGGTTCCAACTGGGAAGGTCCTACAAGCAAAAGGCATCACTCACCCAGCCAGCGACCACAAAGGACCAGCAGGAGACCACTTCATCAGAATACAGTCTGTACTATCCCAGTATCATTCCCCACAGCTCCCAGAAATCAAATCACACACCCAGAGCCCTGGCTCAGCAGACACCTCCCTCAGCAGCCCAGCCCAATCCTGACAAACCTTGCAAACCAGGCAAACTCCACAGCACGATTTCCAGGTGTTTCCCAAGCAAATGTAGAACTTGCCTTAAAAATCAGGAGTCAGGGCAGCCCTGTTGTATCAGAGGTGCCCAGATCCTTGCCAGCAGGATGAGGTCAGGGCACACTCACAATCAGCACAAGTGAAGGACAACACATCACTTTCTAATCATGCTCCATGAACAGCCTCGAGTCCTCATTTACAAACCAAACATGAGGTTTTCCTGTTCTTAGCATGAGAAAGTCACCTGAGATAGAGAGAGAAGCTCCACCCTGGTCTGCCTCACCTAAGAAAGGGGATCAAAATTAAGATGTAGGGATCTGGTTACAGTCAGATGCCTTAATCCTATCTCACCTAACAGAGCTCACCACCAAGAACAGGGACAGGAGATGTGCAAGTAAAAGTGCCTCCTTGTCAGAGCAGGAAAGACTTCTTGTTTTAAGGATCAAAATCTAAAGGAGCAAACCCAAATATCCATACAACTCCAAACTGGTAAACTCACATCACTGGAAGAGCATGAGCCAAGCAGGGGTGCAACCTGGCCAGTCCCTGCAATCCAGCCTTTGCCCCCCAAAATGCTGAAAGGAAGCACTGGAGTGTCCCCTGCCATCCCCTCAGCACCCATGGCTGGGGAGTTGGGAAGTTCTGATTTCCTCTCCAAACCCAAGCACTCCACAGGGTTGCTGCATGCTGGTTACCTCAGCATTTAGTCAGAAAGTGTGAAGTCATGCAGGATAAATGAGGAACAGGGAGAGATTCTTCACACCCACACCATGCTTACCACCTGGGAGTACAAATATGATGGTGACCACATACTTCACAGCACTGCATTTCTCCTGAGAACCCCCCTGGAGAAGTGTGTCCAGGTTTGGAGCCCCCAGCACAGGAAGGACATGGAGCTGCTGGAGAGTCCAGAGGAGGCCATGGAGATGATCCAAGGGCTGGAGCAGCTCTGCTTTAGAGACAGGCTGGAACCTTGGCCCAGGTTGCCCAGGGAAGCTGTGGCTGCCCCATCCCTGGCAGTGTTGAAGAGCAGGTTGGATGGGGCTTGGAGCAACCTGGGCTGGTGGGAGCTGTCCCTGCCCATGCAGGGGGGGTTGGATCTAGATGATCTTTGAGATTCCTTCCAACATTAAACACTCTGGGATTCTATGACCAAGACCACAGCAGCTGAATCAGCTGAACCCCAGAGGAGGCTGCCTCACAATAGCCAAAAGGTCAATGATAATTTCATCCATTACATCCAGATTTGCAGATGACGATGGGAAATTCTCTGAAGAGATGGCATCAAGATGACAAACACCAGAGCTGAGAGAGCAGAGCCTTCCCCATGTGCAGAGAAAACACGTAGGGATGGAAACTCCAGCACTGTGGTTTCCCTCCCCCCCCCAAAAAAAAGATTCAAAACAAAAGCCAGTTTTAGGTAGACTTTCTCTAAAGCCTTCTGAAGTGGCATCACATTACAAGAACCAGCTCTGCAGTTAACCACACAAAGGGGGGGAAAAAAAGAGCCCAGCATTGTCTCTTCAAGAATAAGAAGTTCTAATGATATGGGACCAGAAATGGAGCCTTCATCTCCTAGTGGTTGAAGAACAGCTTCAGAAAACCCAAAGGCTTCATTATTAACTGCTTAAACACACTATTACACGACTTGCACCCCATGAAAAAAGCCCCATACTGGGCAGTGAGTCACTAGAAGGAGCCACAATCAACTCTCTATCCCAGCCACCAGCTGGGATAATGCCAATCCTTGTTGAGGGAGACTTGCCCTGGGTAACTCTGCCCCAGCCCAAGCAGGGTGGGCACTGACGTCCCTGACCCCCTGTACCACCAAGGAACGGGTTTATTAACTCACAGGGCTGGGAAAAAGCACAATTATTCCCAGGTAGAAACAAGAACATCCAGGAAAATGAGAGGAATCTAAGAACTGCAGCAAAACTGTTCACAGAGTGCAGATCAAGCAGCTCCCTAAAGGTCTACCTGTCATTTAGGAGGCAGGAGAGGAGAAAGCAGCTTCTTTCAGACAAAGAACTGTTGCAGAACTGCATTTTTGTTAAGAACAAGTGAGGAACATTGTGCATGAAGCTGTTCTTGATGTCCAAGGCTCATATCAATGCATTCCAACAGGTTTCTTGGGATCCTAACCAGCTTTCACCAAGCTCTTCTGACCCACTGCACTTCTGCACCAGAGAGAACATCCAGGGAACCAAACAGGACCATGCCCTGGTGCTCTGGCTGAACAAAATAGCTGGCAAATACTCATCTTCCAAGGAAAACTATTTCTGCAGAAGCAGTTTTTAATAAAATAACTTGAAACACAAGGCCTGTGTTGGTAGCTGTTGACCTCAGTGTCAGCAAACTACTCAGAACCCTTGGAGAAGTGAACTCCTGTCACCACTCCTGGCATCTCACCCTCCCCCTGCTCCTTCCAACCCCCCGCGTGGTGATTCCAGGGAACTGACCAGCCACACACATGCAATTTCAACCCAACTGTTGAAGGAGGAACAATGTGGTTTTGTTTTCAGTCTGAAAAACTTCGAAGTCATGAGTATGCTCCTAATGAATGCAATGAACATATTAACAAGAAGGATCAGTTCAGGGAGCTGAAATCAGCCAGCCAAGGTGAAGATAACCTGGACAGGAGAGGACAAGCAGCCTTGCCCACACCAAGGGGGCCACAACTGAGTTGGGAACAGGTTTAATCAACTTCTCCTGCTCAAGGCCAAAACTGTAAGAGGTGCAAAACCTCCTCATTGCCCAGTGACCAGAATGAGAAGCTCTGAACCCCATCACCAGCCCTGGGGGAACAATCTCAGACAGTGCACCCCAAAAGCTCCTTGAACCAACCTCAACAAGCCCACTTTTCACACTGAACATTATATTTTCTTATACTACTGTATTAATATCACTTTAAAGACTGCCAGTGTGAGGTTGCCTGGGAGAAGAACCTGACCAGCACCTCCCTTCAGGTGGTTGTAGAGAGTGAGAAGGTCCCCCCTGAGTCTCCTCCAGGCTAAACAACCCCAGCTCCCTCAGCTTCTCCTCATCAGACTTTCTCTTGTCCCTTCACCAGCCTCGTTGTTTCCTCTGGACCTGCCCCAGCACCTCAAGATCCTTCTTGCAGTGAGGGGCCCAGATCTGGACACAGGACTGGAGGTGACACCTCCCCAGTGCTGAGCACGGGGAGAATCACCTCCTTGCTCCTGCTGGCCACACCATTCCTGACACAAGCCAGGATGCCACTGGCCTTCCAAGTTGCCTGGGCACATGCTGGCTCATATTCAACCAGTTGTCAACCAGTGCTCCCAGGTCTCTCTGCTGGGCTGCTCTCCAGCCACTCTTCCCCAGCCTGAAGCTCTGCTGGGGGTTATTGTGGCCAAAGTGCAGGGCTCTGCCTTGTTGAACCTCGTCCTGTTGGGCCTCAGCCCATTGACCCAGCCGGTCCAGGTCCCTCTGCAGCATCTTCCTACCCTCCAGCAGATCAACACTCCCCCCATCGTGGTGTCATCCATGGATTTACTAAGGGTGGACTCAATCCCCACATCCAGGTCATCAATAAAGATGCTGAACAGGACTGGCACCAGTCCTTTTCCAGAAGAAAACAAGGATTAGAGCACCAGCCAGATCTAAGCCTTCCCCCTCTCCTCCAGTTTCTCCTGTCTTTAAACAAAGCTAGAACACAATCATGAGAATGTTGTTAAGGGCTCTCTGGTGCTGGCTGAAAAATACCCTAAGCATAAAGTACCCCAGTGTCAAAGTACTAGAATAAGCAGGATGGTTTCTGCTTCCTCTGGTACTGGGAAAATAGATGAGCATGGACACAGATGTACTGGATTTAAAAGGCCTGGAAATAAACTGAGGGATGGAGTTCAGTGCTGAAGAGCAGAGGGTATTTGCAGCAAGGAAACTCAGGACATCAATCAATTAACTTCACTGTGGGCAGGATTTGGAGCAGAAAAAGCAAATAGCTTTGGGTTCAGGGGGTGAAAGGAACTGTGGGAATGGGAGCTGTGTTCCCTTGCTGACAGAAGGAACAGGGCCTGGAGATGGAATATCCAGGGACTGAATCTTGAAGTCAGAAACGTTGTCCTGCTAGATATGGGAAAGCCAGAGGAAATGCAGCATCAGCCAGGATTGTGACAGTGGGAGTGTAGTGAGAGGACAAGGGGGGATGGATTAAAAGTGGGAAAGGGGAGATTGAGGTTGGAGATGAGGAGGAAATTCTTGGGTGTGAGGGTGGTGAGAGCCTGGCCCAGGTTGCCCAGGGAAGCTGTGGCTGCCCCATCCCTGGCAGTGTTGAAGGGCAGGTTGGATGGGGCTTGGAGCAACCTGGGCTGGTGGGAGGTGTCCCTGCCCATGCAGGGGGTTGGGACTGGATGATCTTTAAGGTCCCTTTACACCCAAACCATTCCATGATTCTATGAGAGAGCAGTGCCAGCCTGCCCACAGGAATAAGGTACAGATCAGGAAGACAAAAAGACCTTTGCAAAACACATTAGAAAGGATTCCTTTGTGACAGCACCTGTGAAACAGCCTGCCCATTTCAAACAAACCTTTAGTCTCCCCTTAAATCCTATCTCCTCAGGGGGTGGTGCCATTTGAACCATGAATGCTCCTTCACCCAGCAGCTGGTGTCAGCTCAGCCAAAAAAGCAGGAAAGAAAAGCTCCAACCTGGCAAAACACACCTCTCTGTTTGCAGGCAGGCAGACCTCAGCCTGAAACCCCCCCAACCCAACCAGCCCACCCTGCACAGCTCATTCTGACTCAACACCCACCCCAGGCCCAACACCAAGTGTCTCTCTCTGACTGCAAACCTGACAACTGAGCACTGGAAAAGACAGGACTGGTTTTGATGGGATATCCTTCCTAAAATCCTTGGAACCTGCAAGCAGCCAAGCAACCCGAATGTGGGAGAAAGAACCAAAATAAAAGTCCTCTTTTTAAAATAAAGGTAAATCAGCTCTTGCAAGGAAAGAAGTTTGATCTGCTCTACCATAAAAGCAGCTGCTGTGGGTTTCAAGAAATCCTGAAATGTTTCAGGGAGGATGGACCTGGCTGTCAGCTTTATTCTGGCTCAGAATATCCAAGCCTTTTAAAAGGTAAGAATTAGTATAGCAATGCAAGAGACCGAAAAGAAATGGACATTAGTCTCTGAGGATGAGATGGGCACAGGCAGCAGCCAAGGACGAGCAAGTGATCAAGTGATTTGAGTGTTTCCAACACTGAATTGTCTGCTCCCCTTCACCAGCCAAAGGGAACAGCCTGAACACGAATTAAAACATTTTTCGTATCATTTCTTGGAACTATTTTAAGGAATTCAGGAAAAGTGACTAACAGTGAGAAGTCTAAAAGAATATTCAAGAGTTCCCAGACTTTCACAAGAGCTCGTCCATCTGCTTGGGCAGCAAGAAGGAATCAAACTGCAAATCAAAGTTGGAAGCCAAGTGAAACAACTGCAGCTTGCTAGAAGTTTAAAACATGCCAAACCTTGAGATGTTTAAGCTTCAAGGAACAGGAATGCAGAACATTAACATATCACAGCCATCTGAAGGCTGGTGGCAGAGACAAAGAGCTGGTAGCAATGGGATCTCAGGACACAAAAGCAGCTTGAGAGACCCAGACCTGCAGGCAGGGAGCTGGGCCAGCTGCTGCCAGAGCAGGGCTTTAACGTCCCTGTGCCTCAGCTCTGGCTGATCCAGGTGATGCCCTGAGATCATAGAATCCCAGACTGGTTTGGGTTGCATGGGACCTTAAAGATCATCTACATCCATCCTCCTGCATGGGCAGGGACACCTCCCACCAGCCCAGGTTGCTCCAAGCCCCATCCAACCTGCCCTTCAACACTGCCAGGGATGGGGCAGCCACAGCTTCCCTGGGCAACCTGGGCCAGGCTCTCACCACCCTCACACCCAACAATTTCCTCCTCATGTGCAACCTCAATCTCCCCTCTGCCAGTTTTCATCCATCCCCCTTGTCCTCTCCCTCCCTGCCCTTGTCCCAAGTCCCTCCCCAGCTTTCCTGGAGCCCCTTCAGGCACTGGAAGCTGCTCTAAGCTCTCCCTGGAGCCTTCTCTTCTCCAGGCTGAACACCCTAGCTCTCCCAGCCTGTCTCCAGAGCAGAGCTGCTCCAGCTCTTGGATCATCTCTGTGGCCTCCTCTGGACTCTCTCCAGATTCCTCAAGGCAGACACTGCATGCCTTGGGGTTGGTTTTTTTGCCACCCACAACCCCAGGGTAACCATCAGCATTCACTCCAGAAAAAAAGCAAGCACCTTTCCTTGAGCAAAACCAACTGCTTCTCTATGAAACCATGAATGGGCAGTTGCAGAAACCTCAACCAACTTCAAGGCTGCCTCAGCCAGCAACCTAGGAGGTCAAACTACTGCTGAAAGAAAGAGCAAGTCACTTCCTCTGTGCGGATGTGACAGTGCAGGGGCCTTGAGCTGCACCAGTGAGTCAATGGCCAAGAGCAAACACCAAGTGTGGAGCTGCAAGGCTCCCAGCATGCATGTGAATTCCAGAGACAAATGACTAAGTTCCCTTTCAAAGGGCAAACATTTCCTAATCAACTCTGAACATCACTCAGGAAGGAGGTGCTGGCACCAACCATCCTTCAGCTGCTGCTTCTGCCCAGCACAGGCAGGGAGGAGACTTGGAAATGCAACCAAGATGGTTCACAGAATCACAGAATCTTAGGGGTTGGAAGGGACCTGGAAACATCATCCAGTCCGACCCCCCTGCCAGAGCAGGATCACCTAGAGTGCATCACACAGGAACACATCCAGGTGGGTCTGGAATGTCTCCAGCAAGAGAGACTCCCCAGCCTCCCTGGGCAGCCTGTCCCAGGGCTCAGTTCTGGTTCACAGCTTGAAGGAAACTACTAAGCCACGTTTTTAATTCCTTAATGACTTCCAGACATTAAAACTTGCAAACACAGCAGAAATACCATCAGTCTGTCCACTTTTCCCCCAGCCTTTCCCACTCTGTTGTTCTTCCTGCTGCTCACAACCTGCTTCCACACTCCCAGACCCCTAAGCCAACTTCCCCAGTACTGTTACCCTGCTCCTCTGCATTATCCCACTGTGCCAAGGTCTGTCCCTCTCCCACTGCAAACTGTTGCTCCATGAAGTCCCATCTGGAGATGTTCACTCCCCGAGACATCCTGCACAGACTAGATTCCCAATTGCATTCAAACCTTTAGTCAATAACAGAGAAATCCCCACCTCAGGACAGGCTGGATCCCAAATGGAGCAATTTGAGGATCTGAAGCCATACAAAATATCCAGGTTCTCAAAAAACAAGTTCACATCTCCACACCTTGCAAGGTATCATTCCTCCCTTCCAAGTTTTCTTCAAGCACTCTAAGTGCTTGAGTATCAGTTCCAAGATGTGACCACCCTTGTGTACAGGTGATGTTATTTGTACAGACAAGTCAATATATACATTAAACATTTTAAAACTGCACCCCCTGTCACTGTGAGCAGCTGCAGCTCCTGGTTCAGTTCCTCAGCAGTTGGGTGGAAAATTCCCCATTGCTGAAACTAAAGAGATGGTCATAAAACTTGGCAGCCCACCAGAGAGCTGTGCTAATGCTCATTCCTAATTACTGTTTTGATCAAGTACAAGCAAGACCCCCGTGGTGGGCAAGGTCAGCCACAGGTGACTTCAACACAGCTGCACCCCAGGAAGATCCACTGGGTTTTAGGCAGAATTTTCAATTAGCAACCCTCCCGTTCATGATGGGAGCAGGATTCAAAGCACAGGGTGCAGGTGGGTGAAGAGCCCACCAGCTCCACACACAGCCCAGCTGGCTGCCAGGAGGAACAGCCCGATCTGCTCCACCAGGGAGAGGACAAGTAGTCCCAGGGTGAAATTGTAGCAGGGGAGCTGTAGGTTGGGCATTAGACAAAGCTCTAACAGGAAGGGTAATTAAGTGTGGGAATAGATTGCCCGGGGAGGGACAGGAACTGCAGCTCCTGAAGGTTTGACAAGTGGTGGGAAACATCTGTCACACTGACCCTGCTGTGGGCAGGGGATGGATTAGTGGCTGTTCAAAGTCGAGGCTCCAGCAACTCCCCATACCCCCCACTGAGCTCCTGCTTCCCACTGTTCCCACCCAGGAGCTGCCAGGAGCACAGAAATCCATTTTGTTTGGAATACAGCACCCAGGGAAGGCTGATGAGGGGCAACCAGAGGGTGACCCAGGCAGGTCATCCTGCTCTGCTGGAGTGCCAGCACCCAGATCCACCCCAAACTGGATCATGGGTTCCATGTCTGAGCACCCAGCTAGCCAAGAGGTAGTCTGATGGCCACTGAGCTTGCTCACAAGCCCACACCTTCAGCCCAGCACAAGGCAGCCCTCCTCCACCTCCTGCCCCACGGGCCTTGACCAACCACAGACAAGACAAATTACCTTTTTAACATTTTCCTCCTCCTCTTGGCGTTTCTCATAGTGTGAGAAGTCATCAAAGATGGAGGTGGTGTGCTTGTAGGTGGCAATGATTTTCAACACCTGCTTAGCCTTTTCCAGAGGCACCTCCTGAGTGTCCCTGGAGTTGGTGACAGGTTTGTTCTCGTTGTTCTCCAGGCGGATGTGCCTCAGCTGGCTGTTGGGAACGTCTTTCACAAAAATCCACCTGACATCAAAACGTCCCTTCCACTTGTCCTGGGACCAGACCCCTGCACACGTGTTGTAGTCCACAGCAGATTTCATTTCTGCCACCCCGCAGAAGTGACCACTCCCATTGACACTGAACAGGAGGTACACGGGCCCCTTCCCGTTCATGGAGCGATAGGCACCATCCAGTCTCTTGTTCCCGTGCTCCGTGCTGCACCAGATGTTGTATTTGATGGAGCGGTGGATATCGTCCTCGGAGTAACTCTTAATGATGAACACCCTCCCGTGCTTGGGGTTCCAGTCAAAATCCTTGGGGTTGTAGTTGTTGATGGATCTTAGTTTCTCCAGGACTGGGTGAGGCTCTGAAGGAGCAGAACTGGAGCTGGCCTGAGCTGGTCCCACTCCGTTCCCGTCCGCTCCGTTCTGCCCGAAGCCGTTGCCGCGGTTCCGAGGGGCGACCCAGCGGGTGGGCTGGGCTGGCTGGGG
>NW_009954188.1:15888-20945 GCF_000747805.2 Chaetura pelagica | reverse complement strand
GATCTGCTGCCCCACGGGCTGGGGGGACACTTGGGCTGGCTGCTGAGCCAGGTTCTGAGCCAAAGGTTGAGCCGGAGCTTTAGGCACCGGCCCTTTGTTATCCCAAGTTCCAATATCCATGTTGTGTTTGATGGGAGGTGGGGGAAGGCTGGAGCTTGCCATGCCGTTCTTGGTCTTCAGCTTGGGTTGCTGCTTGGCTGGTTTGCTGGCAATGTCAGCCCAGGAGGTGGGCTTTGGAGGAGCGATGGTAGCAGGGGGCAAACTGTTGGATGCCACCATGTTACTGGTGATGGACCCACTGCCCACGGCAGAACCCACCACCTTGGGGACTCCGCTGGCAACGTCCGTGCTGCCCAACTTCAGGGCAGCCATCCCTTGGTCGATGGTGTTCATGCCAGGAGCCTTGTTCAGAGGCTCGTTAGCAAAAGCTGATTGCCCATCGATCATGGCACCCCCCAGGGAACTGGGGGCGTAGGCATAATTGCTGCTGTAGCCAGAACTTTGAGTGGATTGTCCCTGAGAACTGTTATTCCCCCAAGCCGAAAAGTCGATCCCGCTCGGGAAGAAGTTAAAGCCGTGCTGCCCAAGGAATGGAGTGCTGCCCAGAGCCCCTGGCTGCCCAAACATGGCATCTGGGAGAAAATGGGGCTCCCCGTTGCTCAGCTGTCCGTAGGAGGTCAGGTAGGGCATGGGGGGGTCACCCCCCGTGGACCAGGCAGCTTCACCCAAGGAGTAGGAGAATCCGATGGAAGGACTGTAGTAGTTGGGTAAGTAGGAATCAGACATGGCAGTGTATGCATTGTTCTGGGGGAGAGAAAAAACAAACAGAAAACATACCAAAAAACCCCAAAATATAAGCACTGTACAGTTGGAACAAGTTGAACAATCAAGGGAGGAGGGACAAAAACCACCTTGGACTTCCCGTGCTCCACCCCTCCCTACCTTAGGGTTGGGAAGATAAAACAGGCCCAGCCTTGAAACACCCTCCTTTGTTAAGAGGTGCTTTAAAAACTGTCTGGTTGCCAGGAAGATTAAACACAAAGGCTGAGCAGGCTCCCCAGGCCCAGCCAGACACCAGTTGTGTTCCTGACCTGGGGCTGGACTTCCCCAGAGTTCCTGCTCAGGCTCTAAAACCAACATCTTACCTGGTTATCCCAATATTATCTTCTATTTTCTGTAGCAACTACCAAAAAGGGCTTTTCTTGCCTGGGTCATCAATGTATCCCTCTTAATTTTGCTGTTTGAAGGGTATTTGGGGGAAAAGAATCAAGACAGAAGGGGGATTTGGAGGAAAAAAAGCCCAGTGAAAGAAACTGTCAAAATAATCAATGTCCCCAGCTTGCCTGAGTCCCTTCTCTCAAACTCATTACCCATGAAAGCAGCTTTATCCTCCACAATTTCAGGTTTCAGAGCTCAAAATATTCCAAGAACCTGCAAGCAAGCACTTCAATTTAAAGCCTCATCCTCCACATACTCCAAAACCACCTGAAAATGGGGCAAAATCAACAGGGTTCCATGAGGAAGCACAGAAAAGAGAGGAGGGATTCAGATTTGGAGAGGGGCCAAAAAGCTGCTCCCTCACTTGGTCTGCCTTTGAACACCCAAGTAGCCTTTAGGTCACAAATTGTCTAATTAGGGAACTCTCAGACATCCCCAAGATTTGTTGATGTGAAAAATGTGTCATTTTGCCTGCAAACCAACTCCCCCTGCAGGGAGAGGCCCGAGTGAGGCTCATGGCCATTGTCACCAGGGTCTGGGACCTTTGTGCAGGCAGCCCCCATGCTCTGCAGCTTCTCATAGCCCAAGCCAAGGCTGAGGAGATGAAAAATCAGGCTCAGTTCTTGTTTAAAAGCTTGGCTTGCAGCAAGCTTGGCTCCAATTTTTGTTGAATCATGTTCTCACGGGCCCAGCGTGGCTCCCAAAGGACTTCATGCCATCCTGGGAGCTGGGGAAGCTCTTGAGATGGCTCTGGCACCCTCTAGAATAGCTGGTTTGACTCTTTACCTTCCACTGAGTCTGAGGAAAGCAACAGGTCTGGGGTTAAGCCAGCCCTGAGTGTGTAAAAGTTACCAGGAATAACTGAACAGCAAGTGTGGAGAGACAAGGTTGGGTTGGTGGGATAAAAAACTAACACCTTTTGGTGGCTCTTCAGGGTGGGAATCAATGAGAACTCAAGACTTTCTCACCAGCATTTCTGTTTGCCCAAAGAAAGCAAAGAACAAAACTAACTCTCACCCAGGGTACAACCTGACTAGTTGAGGAACTGCTAAACCCAAACCAACCAACAAACCTGAAGGCTCCATCTGTCCAACAGACTCACCAACTCATTTGTAAGGCAAATGAAGGGACTTAAAAGATTATTATTTTGAACTGACAAAGTCTCTTCAAAAGAAAATCCCCCCTAATTCCCTCTCCTAGAAATTCAGTTTTAATGGAACAGAAATGTCAAAACCCCAGCCCTGCAGGTTCCTCCCTCAAAGAGCAGAAAGAACATCCCTGTCAGGTGAAAACCTGTCCCCCTGTCACCTCAAAATGTTTCCTTACATTATGTTCTGGGTCAGAGATTTAAGCTGAGCAGCTGCTGCTCAATGCCCGAGGTCTGGGACAGTGTTGTCACACACAGACACCAAACACACACCTCTTGTCACCCTTGCACACCCAACTGGCACAACCCTTGATGAGGATGCAAATCAGACCTTCAACTCTCTCCAATGACTAAGCCCTTTTGTGCAGTTATTTCCTCAATTTTATTCTTCCTCTTCACCTCAGACCACAGCCAGGGTTTAAGCTCACTGTTGCTGCTGAGCTTTTTTGTCTTTTCAGCTCTTGCAAGATCCCTTACTGTACATCTGGGCTTTCAAATACACTGCAAACTGGTTGACTGGGCTGAGAAGCTGGTAACAGTGTCACCTGGAAGAGCAGCTACTGAGTGAAGAGCCATGAAGCTTCACAACTGTCACCTCATGCTTGTGTGAAGGGCTCAGAAAGTGGTTTCAGAAGCCACCTGTGCTGCTCAGTGGCTGCACTGAGCTCAGCTTTCAGGGCTGTATCTGCAACTCCCCTGTCCCATCTTCAGAAATGAGGTGTAGAAATGTCAGGAAGCTGCTCCTTCCCACCAGGAACCCAACAGGTCAGCCCAGCAGAACCTCTGTCCCCTCCAGACTGGACCCTTTCCAGTGTCCAAATACAATGGGAGGTGACAAGGAAACACAGTAGGGTGAGAAACTGAGGTCAAATCACCCTAAAATTTCACTCCAGGTAGACACAGAGTTTTTTACCTCCCTCCTGTTGACTCTCTGGAGCAGTAACTCTGCTCCAGAACATTCCAATCACTTCCTTATTTTTAAGAAGTATTTTTACTCCTGTGGAACAGGCAGAAAAAACACGCCTAAATGTTTGTAACTTCTTCACCAAACATGCAAAAAATAGAAGGGCTAAATGTTGGTTCTAACACTGTGGTAACCATCAATATCCTGAGGGGATTTAAATCCAATCACACTTTGCAGGAAATACACCCACATTCAGAAGGAAGCTGGAAATTGGTGTTAAATTCTGGGATAGAAAAAAAACCCCACCCCACCATTAAATGATTAAATCCTAAGAAATCCTTAAATCCTATTAAAAACTCCAGAAAACACCTCACTCTCAATCTATGCTGGTCCTCTTAACTTTTCAGGGAGCTGAATGCAGGGAGTTATCTCTGTAGACAGGCTGAATTCTGAAGAATTCAGTTGTAAAACAGTTGAGAGGAATATTTAGCTTCATATCTTCAGCCCAAACTTGAAAAACACTTGTTGAAATTGTAACTGAGAAAGAAACCTGTTGCTGTGTTCTGATAATGACCATGATTGTGTGAAAAAAACTGAGTGGGAAAAATGATCAGGAAAACAAAGGGAAAAGCAGAACAGGTTCTTTTTGCTAATCACAACTGGAGAGGAAAGAGAAGCCAAGGAGATGAACTAATTGTTCCAGATGTTTATCTCTAATGCTCCACTTGTACCATCTAATCAGCTGAACTCCATCTGTTACCTGCCACTCTCCTACTGCTCATTAAGAAAACAAAGTAAAAACGACTTAAGAGTGGAGCTAATTGTAAACAGAGAGTTAAAGAGGAAAAGGATCAGGAAGTTTTGAGTTTCAGGAGCTGGGCACAAGTTCTCCAGCTTGATTCCTAAGTGCTCAAAACTTCAAGGAAGTCATGGGAGACTCATCCCTGGCAGTGTTGAAGGGCAGGTTGGATGGGGCTTGGAGCAACCTGGGCTGGGGGGAGGTGTCCCTGCCCATGCAGGGGGTTGGGACTGGATGATCTTTAAGGTCCCTTCCAACCCAAACCATCCCATAATTCTATGAAAAAGTCCTCACAGCCTTTAGCCCCTATGTTTTCAGGTGGAGGGGAGGAGGTTGGTTACAAATACAGAATCCCCAGGACAGACATTTTCAGTTTACTCAGTGGGGAGATAAGAAAGTTGACAGGATCCTCCAAAAGCCCTCAGAGAGTAACTGCCAAGTGTGGGGCAGTTTCACAACCAGTGGTGCAGCTCCTCACAGGGTGCAGAGCCAGAAAGCAGTGAGGAAACAAGGTCACAAGAGTAAAACTGAAAGAGCAGAAATGGTAACTTCAAGGCAGTTATGTTGAAAAAAAATAAATAAATAATGAGCTGAGCACCAACCAGAGGAAGTTCTTACATCCTCAGAAAGTTGCTCAAACCTTTATACATCCCCCCACAACCTCACAGCCTTCAGAAAGTGAGGTGTAAAACAGCACAGGATGGTAGGGAAGGTGGCAAAGTGGAGCTGGGGAAGCACAGGGATGCCGAATTCCCTCGCTAGGGAGCAGCAGGAAGCTGCCCCGGGGCCTCCTGCCCGTTAGCAGGTACTCACCGGCCGGGCCTGGGGACTCAGGTAGGGTTCAAAGTCATCATCGTTTAACCCATCCTTCTGGTGCACAGACCCGTTTTGCACTGAGGAGGAGACGGAGGGTGTTAAGAGAGAACTCTGCAGCTGAACATTTGCAAACGTGAAGAGTCTATCACGGCGGACCCGAGCCCCGCTCCCCC
>NW_009954188.1:14285-14922 GCF_000747805.2 Chaetura pelagica | reverse complement strand
GGAACCTCCTGGGCTCCAGTTTGCACCCACTGCCCCTTGTCCTGTCACTGGACATCACTGCACAAAGCCTGGCTCTGGCCTCCTGACACTGCCCTGAACAGATTTGTGCCCATGGATGAGGTGGCCCCTCAGTCTCCTCTTCTCCAAGCCCAACAGACCCAGCTCCCTCAGCCTTTCCTCAGCAGGGAGATGTTCCCCTCCCTCCAGCATCTCTGGGGCTCTGCCCTGGGCTCTCTCAAGCAGTTCCCTGTCCTCAAAAGGATCCCCAGCCCCCCCAGCCAGGGGGCAGCCAGAGGGGAACAGAGTGAAGACTGCTGGATATGGAGGGGGATCATTGATCCCAAATCCATGGATCCAGCTCCCAGAGGCACAGATCCCTGATTCCTGGATCCCCTTCTCTCTTCCCCAACACCTGGTTCTTGCTCCCACCACCATCCAGCTCCCACTTCACCGACCCTCAAAACAAACCATTCCAGCCTCATTCCATTTTTCCTTTTAATGCAAAAAAAAAAAAAAAAAAAAAAAAATTAGCCAAATGCCTCTTCCTTTCCCCCCTGCCTCCCCAGGTGTGTTTCCTTTGCTCTGGTTTTGCTCCATATTTCCAGCCAAGCAGCTCTCCCCCCCCCCCCCCTTCCCA
>NW_009954188.1:9329-14197 GCF_000747805.2 Chaetura pelagica | reverse complement strand
GGGAAAGAGGGAAAAGAGCAGAGCAACGGGGCCAGTTCTGATCCTGCCAAGAGATTATAGGAAGAAAGAAGAAATTAAAAAAAAAACCCAATAATACACAAATAAAACCACCAAACAAGTAGCAACAAGCACGGAGCAGCCCCAGCACAAGGTGTAAACAGAAGCTGCTCCAGATCCAGAATCTGGATCTCCTGGAAAGCAACAGCACAACATGCTTTGTACACCCCGAGAGCTGAGCAGCCAAGGGGGGGGAGGTTGTGGTTTTGAAGCTCAAATGGATCTGGTTTGTTGGGTTGTTTTTTTTTTTCCTGCTTTGATGCAAAAAAGTTGAAGCGATGTCGGAGTCTCCAAGCACCGAGGGGAAAGGGATGAGGGAGAAGTGCAATGGGAAGAGGTGGCATTGGGATAGAGGGACCCTGAGACCAGGGAGAGGAGGTCTCAGGGCTGGGAAATCAGGACAGGAGAGAGCAAAGAAATATAAAATAATACAGGTATAAAAAAACCCAACTGGTGTGGAGGAGGAGGAGGGGGACACGGACAGTCAAGTGTTACTGTCGCCTTCCCCGAAGCAAGAATAATAATAATAACAACAATAAAAAATTCCCAGTTGAGGTGACAATGAAGAGTCTGACAGAATTCCCTTCCCTGGGGGAAAATAAAAATACAAATGAGGTACCAGCTCCACCCCAAAAAACCCTGTGTGTGTCCCCAAACAGTCACCGGGTTTTTTTGTCTCTCTCAGAAATCAAAAGGCAGGATCCCCTGCCTGGGTGGGTTGTTCAGATCCAGTCTCTCCTCCTACCCTGCAAAGAGGGTATTTGTTCAGTGCTCCACGGAACCTTGGGCAGGTCTCACATGGTTATCCAGCTTTTTGTTTGGAAAAAAACAAAAAAATAATAAAATAATAATAATTATATAAAATATATACAGGACAATGAAGAACGTCCATGGAAATAAACGGGGCGGCTGGAAAAGATGCTTCAGAAAAAAGGCCAAAATGCAACAAATTCCCAACTCTTCCCCCAAAGTGACGCTTGCTAGTCCTCCAAGACCACAATCTCCACGTTATGGACCTGGTGCTGATGATCCTCCACATCTCCCACCACTTTGTCCTCAGTCCTCAGCTCTGTCTCCAGGATCACAGCTTTCCCCTCCGGCTCCTCCGCCTCCGCTTCGGGATCGGGCGCCGGGTCAATCTCTATGATGGTTTGTCCATCCTCTGAGGTGCCTTCCACAGCTTGGATGGTGGAGGTGAGCCCAGACTCCATGGCCACCAGTTCCACGGGGTTGACCACCGTTGCCACGTTGGCCAGGTTGCCACTGTCCTGCATGGCTGCCGAGCTGAGCAGCGCCAGGCTGGAGGAGGGGTGGAGGGTGACGGCGTCGGAGGAGCTGGTCTTGGAGGAGGACACCACGGTGGCGTAACGGAAGAGCTGGGAGCCAGAAGGCAAGGTGTGGACAGTCACGGGGCTGGAGCCTTGGCTGATGGTTGCCACGGGGATGTTGCCCACGGAGAACTGCTGTCCCACGGGGGCGATGGCGATGGGGGAGATGACGGTGAACTGGGGCTGCTGGAGGGGGGTGGAGGGGCTGAGGACGGTGGCCGAGGCCGGGCGCTGCAGCCGGGGCCTCTTGGGGGGCTTGGGGGCACTGACAGGCATCAGCACCACGTTCTGGATGGTTTGGGATTTAGCCTTCTGGTCCTTGGCCAGTTTCTTCTGCTCTTCCAGCTGCCGCTCCAGGTCTACAAAGGAGAAGGGGGAAGCTGCTGGGTTCCACAACCAACCAGGGCAGCCCGTGTCTGCCACAGGAGGGGTCCTGACCTGGGCTGGGGGGGAGGCGTCCCTGCCCATGCAGGGGGGTTGGATCTAGATGATCTATAAGGTTTCTTCTAACCCAAGCCATTCTATGATTTCACTCAAGATCAAACTGCAGGGAAGGAAAGGGCCAGGTTTTCCTGCCACCCACATGGACCTGGGCAATATTCTGCTCAGCCTGCTCTGGCTGCTGCCAGCACCTGGGTGAGGAGCAGGCAATGCTGCTCCAATGTGGGGAAGGGGCTGGAGCACAAATTGAGCAGGAGCAGCTGAGGGAGCTGGGGGTGTCCAGCCTGGAGCAAAAGAGGCTGAGGGGAGACCTTCATAAGCAGGAAAAAGTTCTCCCTTCACTTTTTCCAGTGAAACTGGTCATCTGAATAAGCAACAGGACAAGAGGAAGTGGCCTCAGGTTGTGCCAGGGAAGGTTTAGATTGGATCTTGGGAACAATTTCTCCATGGAAAGGGTTGTCAAGCCCTGGCCCAGGCTGCCCGGGGGGGAGTCCCCATCCCTGGAGGGGTTGTGTAGGTGTGGTTCTGAGGGACATGGAGCAATGGTGGCCTTGGCAGTGGTGGGTTAGTGATTGGGCTTGATGACCTTAAAGGTCTTTTTCAACCAAAACAATTCTAGGATTTGCTATTTCCACTCTCTTTCCCCCAGCAAGAAGTTGGGCATTTCTCCCCACCAAGCAAGACCCACCCAGGAGGGAGGGTGGACAAAGCCCCTCCAGGCAGCCGGAGCTGCTTCCTGAGCTCAGCTGGGTCCCCTCCCAGGAGCCAAACACCTGCCCTGTAACAGGGAGCAGGTCTGCCTGGGTCAACCAAACATCTCCCTCAGATTTTTATGAACGTTTGAAGCAGCCCAGTAACATCATTTATCCAGGGCAGTGGGGGACTGGGACACCCCAAATACGAGCAGGTCCTACAGGACACACTGAGGATGGAGCCTCATCCAGCCCTGGGGGATCAGGTTATTGGCTGCAGCTCAGAAGCAGCCAGACACCTGATAGCTCCACACCAGGACCAGGAGACAACTCAGCAGCCTGTGCAAGGAGAAGCTCCTTAGGTGGGGCCCAAGCAACTGCTCCATGTGAGGGGAATTCCACACAAACCCCAGGTGGGAAAGGGATCGGGACATGTTTGTGTATTGAACAAGAAGCCAAACATGGTTCATATGTTGAAGGAAAAGCATCTCCCAAGAGCAGCAACAGGATGAGCAACCCTGCTGGGCACTGCCTGTACCTGCCAGTGTGTAGAGGAACTGCTCCTCTCCTTGCTCTGTCTGGTTTTTCTTGTTGTCGAGACCCTTCTTGACTGTGTCCATCAGGCCAAAGGTGTGGGCAACGTTGTTCAGGACTGCAGCATCTGCAAGGGAAGGGTGTGAGGATGGATGCCTGGTCCCACGTGAGACACAGGTACTCAAAAAATGCTTGGATTACACCCCAATTTTTCTGCTGCTTTTTCTGAAACTGCCTCTGCTCTCCCCCCCCCAAGGGCAGACCAAGCTCCTGCATCCTTCTCATGGTTTGACTCAGGATCAGCAATTGAACCAGGCAGGAGATGGTTCTTCCAGGAAGAAGCATGCTTCAGTCTCCGGCGACTGGTCCTTCAACCAGGATGGTGCTTCAACCTCAAATGCTCAATATTAGAGGTGTCCTGCCTCCAGCCAGGGGGAGGAGAGGGACAACCGAGTTTACTGGACTGTGTGGATTCGATGGCCGGGCACATTAGAACCACAAAGGTATAAAGCCCTGGTGGACACTGGTGCACAGTGCACACTGGTGCCATCAAATCATAAAGGCACAGAATCTGTCACTATTTCTGGAGTAACAGGGTTATCTCAACAACTGACTGTTGTGGAGGCCATTGTGAGCCTCACTGGTAAGGAGTGGTAAGTGCACCCTGTAGTGACTGGGCCAGATGCTCCTTGCATCCTTGGCATAGACTATCTCACGAAAGGATACTTCTGTGACCCAAAATGGTACTTGTGGGCCCTTGGTATAGTAGCTGTAGAGACTGAGAACACTGAACAGCTGCATACTTTGCCTGGCCTTTCAGATGACCCTTCTCTAGTGTGGTTGCTGAAGGCTGAAGACCAACAGGTGCCAATTGCCACGTCAACAGTGCACAGACGACAGTATCGCACCAACAGAGACTCTGTGATCCCCATTCATAAGCTAATCTGGCAATTGGAAAGCAAGGAGTGACCAGCAGTTCTCACTCACCCTTCAACAGTCCTATCTGGCCAGTGTGAAAGCCTTTTGGCAAGTGGAGGCTGACAGTGGATTATTGTGGCCTCAATGAGGAGACACCACCAACTCAGTGCTGCTGTACCGGACATGCTAGAACTTCAGTATGAGCTGGAGTCGAAAGCAGCCAGGTGGTGTTGCCACTATTGACATTGCTCATGCCTTTTTCTCTATTCCTATAGCACCAGAGTGCAGGCCACAGTTTGCTTTCACCTGGAGGGGAGTCCAGTACACCTGGAATCGACTGCCCCAGGGGTGCAAACACAGCTCAACCATTTGCCATGGACTGATCCATGCTGCACTGGAGAAGGGTGGAGCTCCAGAACACCTGCAGTACATTGATGACATAATTGTGTGGGGTGACACATCAGAAGTTTTTGAGAAAGGCAAAAAGATCATCCAAATTCTTCTGGATGCTGGTTTTGCTGTGAAAAGAAGCAAGGTCAAGACAGAGAGACATTCTGGATTGAAAACAAAACTAGACAGGTTTAAGGAAACACAAGTGATAAAAGAAAATACGTACAATTATATACAAATGTGTTCAGGATTGTTCAAACCCCTTTTGCCTCCCCCCACCCCCAGCAGCTCCTACAGCATCTCCCAAGCTGTGAGCAGTCCTGAAATGTCCTGGACCTGCCGGAGAGAGCGGCAGAGCAGACAGGGGCGGAGGGTGGAGTGATGAGGGTCAGGAATGCACGGACCTAGGGGTCAATGGTGATGGATAGATGGAGTCCTCTTTGGACACTGGCCGTGGATGGAAGAGAAAGGAAGAAGAAGCAGGAAGGAAGTTGACTTCCATGATCTC
>NW_009954188.1:0-9271 GCF_000747805.2 Chaetura pelagica | reverse complement strand
GGGAGGTTGGAGCCAGGGGGGTCGGGCTCTGCTCCCCAGGAACAAGGGATGGGACAAGAGGAAACGGCCTCAGGTTGTGCCAGGGAAGGTTTAGATTGGATCTTGGGAACAATTTCTCCATGGAAAGGGTTGTCAAGCCCTGGCCCAGGCTGCCCGGGGGGGAGTCCCCATCCCTGGAGGGGTTGTGTAGGTGTGGTTCTGAGGGACATGGAGCAATGGTGGCCTTGGCAGTGGTGGGTTAGTGATTGGGCTTGATGACCTTAAAGGTCTTTTTCAACCAAAACAATTCTAGGATTTGCTATTTCCACTCTCTTTCCCCCAGCAAGAAGTTGGGCATTTCTCCCCACCAAGCAAGACCCACCCAGGAGGGAGGGTGGACAAAGCCCCTCCAGGCAGCCGGAGCTGCTTCCTGAGCTCAGCTGGGTCCCCTCCCAGGAGCCAAACACCTGCCCTGTAACAGGGAGCAGGTCTGCCTGGGTCAACCAAACATCTCCCTCAGATTTTTATGAACGTTGGAAGCAGCCCAGTAACATCATTTATCCAGGGCAGTGGGGGACTGGGACACCCCAAATACGAGCAGGTCCTACAGGACACACTGAGGATGGAGCCTCATCCAGCCCTGGGGGATCAGGTTATTGGCTGCAGCTCAGAAGCAGCCAGACACCTGATAGCTCCACACCAGGACCAGGAGACAACTCAGCAGCCTGTGCAAGGAGAAGCTCCTTAGGTGGGGCCCAAGCAACTGCTCCATGTGAGGGGAATTCCACACAAACCCCAGGTGGGAAAGGGATCGGGACATGTTTGTGTATTGAACAAGAAGCCAAACATGGTTCATATGTTGAAGGAAAAGCATCTCCCAAGAGCAGCAACAGGATGAGCAACCCTGCTGGGCACTGCCTGTACCTGCCAGTGTGTAGAGGAACTGCTCCTCTCCTTGCTCTGTCTGGTTTTTCCTGTTGTCCAGAACCTTCTTGACTGTGTCCATCAGGCCAAAGGTGTGGGCAACGTTGTTCAGGACTGCAGCATCTGCAAGGGAAGGGTGTGAGGATGGATGCCTGGTCCCACGTGAGACACAGGTACTCAAAAAATGCTTGGATTACACCCCAATTTTTCTGCTGCTTTTTCTGAAACTGCCTCTGCTCTCCCCCCCCCAAGGGCAGACCAAGCTCCTGCATCCTTCTCATGGTTTGACTCAGGATCAGCAATTGAACCAGGCAGGAGATGGTTCTTCCAGGAAGAAGCACCAGTCTCCACTGACTGGTTCTCCACCCAGGATGGTGCTTCAAAGTCAAAATATCATCCTGGCTCAAACCAGGACAATCCTTCATAGACTCATTGAATGGTTTGGGTTGGAAGGGACCTTAAAAATCATCCAGATCCAACCCCCTGCATGGGCAGGGACACCTCCCACCAGCCCAGGTTGCTCCAAGCCCCATCCAACCTGCCCTTCAACACTGCCAGGGATGGGGCAGCCACAGCTTCCCTGGGCAACCTGGGCCAGGCTCTCACCACCCTCACACCCAACAATTTCCTCCTCATGTCCAGCCTCCATCTCCCCTCTGCCAGTCCCTGCCCATGCAGGGAGTTGGATCTAGATGATCTTTTGGGTCCCTTCCAACCCAAACCATTCCATGATTCTGTGAGTGCATCCCAAGGGCTGGGAGCTGAGGACAACCTCCCAGTGCCCTCAACAACCTCCCAGGGTCATTTTGTCCAGGGAAGGAGGTGACACGTTGTGTCCTTGTGCCCTGCATTGATGGAACTGAAGGTGCTACACAGCTGGGCAGGCTGAGACCACACCCAGACTTTGCTCCACAGCTCAGCTACCAACCCAACTCCTCAACACCCTGACTCACCCCCTTGAAACTCTGGGGATGGAGCTTTGTCACTTTTTCTTTTGCCTGCAGCTGCTCTTAAAGAGTTCTCTTTCCCCACAGCCAGTGCCTGGAGCTCATAACCTACCTGTCATCTGGAAGGGAGACTGGCCCAACCTCTGCTGGACACCTCTTAGGACTTCTTCTATCTCCTTCTGGATGTTGCACACAACCTCTTCCATCAGCCCCACATCAGCTATTCCTTTCCAGAACATCAGGGTGTCCTCTGGCACAAGGAGAGGGAAGAAGTCAACACACACAAGCACTTGCCATTTTTCCCCACAAGGCCACCTTGAACCTTTCAGGCAAGAGGAACTTTGCAAAAACAACTTCTAATTTGGCCACTGGGGTGGAGGTGACAGGCAAAAACAACATAAAAAAACCACAAAAGCCAAATGGATCCAGACAGCAAATCATGTTTTCAAGCAGCATTGTGACTCTCAAGGCAACACTTCCAAGTCTCTGCAAGATGCAGAGCTTCAAATCTTTGAGAAGATTCTGCCTCAGCTTCTGTACTGATCCTAGGAGGGAAGAGACACAGGCAGGAGAGCTGCCAGGCTGCTAACAAGACACTGCTCCCTGGTGGTTTCCATCCAGCTCCAGGCTGGCATTTACATCTTCACAATGAACAACCACAACATAAGCTCCTCTTTGTAACTAGCAGCAAGTGAGAAGGCTCCAGGGAGACCTTAGAGCATCTTTCAGTGCCTGAAGGGGCTCCAGGAAAGCTGGGGAGGGACTTGGGACAAGGGCAGGGAGGGAGAGGACAAGGGGGATGGATTGAAACTGGGAGAGGGGAGATGGAGGTTGGACATGAGGAGGAAATTGTTGAGTGTGAGGGTGGTGAGAGCCTGGCCCAGGTTGCCCAGGGAAGCTGTGGCTGCCCCATCCCTGGCAGTGTTGAAGGGCAGGTTGGATGGGGCTTGGAGCAGCCTGGGCTGGTGGGAGGTGTCCCTGCCCATGCAGGGGGTGGGACTGGGTGATCTTTGAGGTCCTTCCAAACCAAACCACCCCATAAGTCTATGATCTGGGGGATAATCCACCAGCCACAGGGCCAGGGCTGGAGTCCCCTGTTCCTGCTGCAGGTGGGAAGTGCTGGGATAGCCAAGGGGCAGCTCTGCCCTTGCTAAACTCTCCTGATTGTCAGGATTTCAGTCTCCAGAATGTAACAGGGGAGGAGAGGGGCAGGGAACACCCAACAGGCAGCTTGGAGCTCACCCGAGATCTCCTCTGTGTCCTTCTTCACGCCCTCCTCAGTGGCCATGGTGACAGCAGCTGTCAGGGCTGAGTTCCACTCAATCCCCTCCTCCATGCTCTCCTCTGACAGTGCAATCTGGGTGATGCTCCCTGCCAGAGAGGACACCTCAGCTCCCTCTGCAGCACCCGGAGCACCAGCCCTCCATCCCTGCTTTGCTTTCCAACCCCCCCTCTCACCCCTCCCAGGCTCAGGGAGCTTCTGTACTGACCCTAGGAGGGAAGAGACACAGGCAGGAGAGCTGCCAGGCTGCTAACAAGACACTGCTCCCTGGTGGTTTCCATCCAGCTCCAGGCTGGCATTTACATCTTCACAATGAACAACCACAACATAAGCTCCTCTTTGTAACTAGCAGCAAGTGAGAAGGCTCCAGGGAGACCTTAGAGCATCTTTCAGTGCCTGAAGGGGCTCCAGGAAAGCTGGGGAGGGACTTGGGACAAGGGCAGGGAGGGAGAGGACAAGGGGGATGGATTGAAACTGGGAGAGGGGAGATGGAGGTTGGACATGAGGAGGAAATTGTTGAGTGTGAGGGTGGTGAGAGCCTGGCCCAGGTTGCCCAGGGAAGCTGTGGCTGCCCCATCCCTGGCAGTGTTGAAGGGCAGGTTGGATGGGGCTTGGAGCAGCCTGGGCTGGTGGGAGGTGTCCCTGCCCATGCAGGGGGTGGAACTGGGTGATCTTTGAGGTCCTTCCAAACCAAACCACCCCATAAGTCTATGATCTGGGGGATAATCCACCAGCCACAGGGCCAGGGCTGGAGTCCCCTGTTCCTGCTGCAGGTGGGAAGTGCTGGGATAGCCAAGGGGCAGCTCTGCCCTTGCTAAACTCTCCTGATTGTCAGGATTTCAGTCTCCAGAATGTAACAGGGGAGGAGAGGGGCAGGGAACACCCAACAGGCAGCTTGGAGCTCACCCGAGATCTCCTCTGTGTCCTTCTTCACGCCCTCCTCAGTGGCCATGGTGACAGCAGCTGTCAGGGCTGAGTTCCACTCAATCCCCTCCTCCATGCTCTCCTCTGACAGTGCAATCTGGGTGATGCTCCCTGCCAGAGAGGACACCTCAGCTCCCTCTGCAGCACCCGGAGCACCAGCCCTCCATCCCTGCTTTGCTTTCCAACCCCCCCTCTCACCCCTCCCAGGCTCAGGGTGGTTGTGCCTGGCTCCTTGCAAGAAAATTTGTTAAATCAACTATTGGTGCTTCTCCTTGGAAATAGGGCTGTGAGAGGCTCTGGAGGTTCTGGAGCAAGTGTCCTCCAGCAAGGAAACTGGAGTCCTGGCATAAAAGGAGCAAAAAGGGATGAGAATAAAGAAGGGAATGACTAAGGCTCAGCCCAGCCACCCTTGCACCACCAACAGGAGCTCTGCACCCTGGACATGCCCCAGTCTCTCAGGAAACAGGGTCAGGGTCCAAACTGGATTATAGAAGGGACATGGATTCGACTCCATTCTCAGTTTCTGATCAAATTTGGGATCAAGCCAACGTGCAGCCACTCTGAGGTGTTACCACGTGGCCACGGCGCTTTCCAGGAGATTCTCCTTATCCTGTGGACAACTCTGCTACCTCACCCCCCCAAGAGCCTTAGAGAAACAACCTGCCCAGCCTAATGATGGCTGCCCAAGGGGGTTGTGGAGTCCCCTTCTCTGGAGATACCCTAAACCCCCCCTGGCTGCAGCCCTGTGGGATGTGCTACATGTGGGATGTGGACTAGATGATCTCTAGCGGTCCCTTCCAACCCTGACAATTTGTGATGTGGCAGGGTTGGGAGGAGCCTTCTCCCTGAACCTCAGCAGAGACCACCTTCTGCTCTGAAGCTCTGCAGCATCCCTAACTGGGTTCCTACCATCAGCTGAGGTTGGGGTCTGCACCATGCTCTGCTGCCCCGGCACCGGCGCCCTGGCGCTGCTGATCAGCAGGTCGAACTTGGTGCTTCGGCAGGTGTTGGTGCACACCTTGTCATGCTGGTAGAAGTCAATTTGGCCCGAGTCCATCATCTTCCTGTGCAGGGAGTGGAGGAAAAGAGAAGCAGGATCAGCTCAAAAATCTCAGCCTGGAGACAAAAGGGAGTATAACACCTAGGAATGCTAGATGGACCCAGCAGCGCCACGGCCGGTCCAAGGCAACCTCCAGCTTCAGGGACCTTCTGGCTTTGCAACTGCCTGAGAGGAGGTTGGAGTGAGAGGGGTTGGTCTTTTCTCCCAAGGAACAAGGGATAGGATAAGAGGAACTAGCCTCAAGCTGTGCCAGGGGAGGTTTAGATTGGATCTTGGGAACAATTTCTTCATGGAAAGGGCTGTCAGGGCCTGGATGTGGAGTCCCCATCCCTGGAGGAGTTTCAAAGCCATGTAGATGTGGTGCTGAGGGACATGGGGCAGCCTGGGCAGGGCTGGGTTAACACTTGAACTAATATATTTTAAAGGGTTTTTCCAACCAAAACAATTCCATGATTAACATGCTCTAGCCCTGTTCTACCCTCACCATATACCAGGTCCCCTGGGTGAGGCCCCGTCTGCCCAGGTTGAGGAATCCTGCCCCTCAGACCAGGGCACCAGGACCTCTGGAAGCTGCTGGCCAGGTCATGTGAGCTTCCCAGGTATCTCCTGGGGACTGAAAAGCAGGGAAAGCACCTGCTGGGGATCCTGCAGCTGCAGTGAAGAAGCCCTGAGGCTGCACCCAGGGGTGAGGGCAGGCAGGTACCTGAGCATGATCCCACCGAGGCGAATGGCTCTCTTCCAGTCCTTCAGGGTGGACTTCCCAGCCAGGTGAACAAAATGCTTTGGGCTGATCAGTTGGTCGTTGAACTGAGAAGGAGATAAGGAAAAGCTCAGGGAACCACGGCTTCCCAAGACTGGATGCACTAGGACATCCAGCCCACAGCTCATCTCAGCCCCAACTCCCACCCAGGAGGAGGAGCTGCTTCTCAGATCCCTGCCACTTTTGTCCCCAGTGCCTCCAACTCCAGGATAGGAACGTTTGCAGGGATGAGCTGCCAGCCACCAGCAGTCCAGCCACACAGCTCTAGCCAAGAGCAGCCCTAAAGGCTTTTGGACAGAACATGAATCAAATTAGCTCCTTCTGTCAACATGACCAGTCATCTTGGAGACTCCTGTCACATCAAGCAGCCGAGTAGGTGGCATCAAGGTGACAAAGGGATTCCCTGGGGCAGCTGCTCTGTCCTGCTGCAGTGACTGAGGCTTCAAACTGAGGGTCAGGGACAGGGCACTCTGGCTGCAGCAGAGCAAGGGACTCAGCACATCCTCAGGTGGGAAAAGGTACCAGCTTCTCTTCTTGGTGCAACCTCCTCATCAAGGAGTGACAGGAGTAGGGGGTGAGGACACCAGGGGCAAGAGACACAGGAGAAAAGCTCTGGCAAGGCTGGGAGAGCTGGGGCTGTTCAGCTGGAGAGGAGGAGGCTGAGGAGGGATCTCATCAGTGCTGGTCAATATCTACGGGGGGTGGCAGGAGGATGGAACAGACTCTTCTCAGGGGTGTCCAGTGACAGGACAAGGGACAATGGGACAAACTGGAGCACAGGAGGGTCAAGATAACACGAGAAGAAACTTCCTGGCTGTGAGGGTCCCGGAGCCCTGGGACAGGCTGCCCAGGGAGGCTGTGGAGTCTCCATCCCTGGAGACATTCCAAACCCACCTGGATGTGTTCCTGTGGGATCTGCTCTAGGGGATCCTGCTCTAGCAGGGGTTGGACTGGATGATCTCCAAAGGTGCTTTCCAACCCCACCAGTCTGTGCCTCTGATCTCAGTCCATTCCCCACTTGCCTTCAGCTCCAAACCCCTCCTCAAGTGCCCAGTGCAGCTGTGCTTTAAGCAGTAACCCAGAGCAGCCCTGAACACGAGGTGGGTGCCAGTGACAGGCCCTCTCTCCCTCACCCACAGCTCCCCTGCTTCTAGAAACAATTTGAGCAGCAACCACCCAACAGGCTGCACAGACATGGACAAGGTCAAGGACCTGAACCTGAGAGCAGAGGAGGAATCCACAGGGAACACTCCCTTACCTTCACACACTTGACATTAATCCCTGGACAGACAAACTTCTTCCAGAGCAGGATGGCTTTGCTCTCCCCACAGGTGATGGGGTAGGCGATCTCAATGTCCTCATTCGTTTCGATGGTGCTGGGATCTGAGAGAGGAACAGGACAAAAATGAAACTTTCCACCCAAGAGGCTCAAATCCCACCAGGTGGGAGCTGAAAGCTGGTAGGTGGTGAGACCTGCACTCAGGAAACCGAAAGGACTGATCTGAAGGGGCTCCAGGAAAGCTGGGGAGGGACTTTGGACAAGGGCAGGGAGGGAGAGGACAAGGGGGGATGGATTAAAAGTGGGAGAGGGGAGATTGAGGTTGGAGATGAGGAGGAAATTGTTGGGTGTGAGGGTGGTGAGAGCCTGGCCCAGGTTGCCCAGGGAAGCTGTGGCTGCCCCATCCCTGGCAGTGCTGAAGGGCAGGTTGGATGGGGCTTGGAGGAACCTGGGCTGGTGGGAGGTGTCCCTGCCCATGCAGGGGGTTGGATCCTGATGATCTTGAAGGTCCCTCCAACCCAAACCATCCCATCATCCTACAATTCTTTAAGCTGTCTCCAGTTCCCAGCTCTAACAGCAACTGGCATCTGCTTTTTAATCTGCTTGTGAGCAGAGCAGCACTGCAGATGGAGCTCATCCCTCAGCAGGTGAGATCAGAAATTCAACATTGTAAGGGGGGGGTGTCCATGAGAACAATCTTTGTGGAAGGAAACTGCTTTAAAACGTGAAGCACAAACATCTCTCGGGTTCCCTGCAGCTCTGCTACCTCTTTAGCAGTGATATCAGATCCTGACTGATAATTCATCCTCTTCACATCTGAAGAGGCAAATGCAGGGGCAGAGCCAGAAGGAAGCTGGAGCCACCAGCCCTGCAGAGGAGGGAATTCTGCCCATGCCAGGTAGGAACTCACCAATCCCTTCTTCCAGCTTGTGGATGGTGTGGGTTTCCACGGCCACCACAGCAGCACTGGCCTCAGAGCCCTCCTGGTAAATCCTGTTGTGAGAGTGTCCATCCATAAACCCACTTATTTCAACGATGGGAAAATAAGATTCACAGCATTAAGTTAAAAATTCATTTGGTTTCCCTCTTGCCTGTCCTCCAGGGAAGTGGGTTTTGTTTGGTAGTTTCAAGAACAGGCATTTATTTTTTGCTCAGCAGACAGAATAGGATCCTAATTCCAAGGACTGGGATGTGCAGAGGCATTCCCAGCCCTGTCACTGCACCCTCCAGGCTGCCAGTGCCACCAAAGCAGCTCTGCAGCTCTTCCCTGTGCCTTCCTGACATGGGAACACCCACCACTAGTACCCACAAGAGGGAACAGGATTCCCCTCCCAGCCCTGTGTGGCACTGGGAACACACAGGGAAGAGTCACTGTCAGACCCTGCTCTGGGAATTACGATCCACCTGGATGTATCTTCACATCCTGATGGATCCAGAGTTAAGGTGAAGTGCCTGGTGGCAGCCACTTCTCTGCCAGGGGGAGCACAAAACTCCCTCCAACGTCTTCATTGTATTTTAGAGCAGGGTTTTAGGGGAAAGTCCCTGTGGATCTGGGCACAGACCCTCCCACCCAGCAGCTGCAGCGTGGGAATCAGGAACACCAGGGAGAGGGAAGGGATGAGGCTGATGGATCCAGAGTTAAGGTGAAGTGCCTGGTGGCAGCCACTTCTCTGCCAGGGGGAGCACAAAACTCCCTCCAACGTCTTCATTGTATTTTAGAGCAGGGTTTTAGGGGAAAGTCCCTGTGGATCTGGGCACAGACCCTCCCACCCAGCAGCTGCAGCGTGGGAATCAGGAACACCAGGGAGAGGGAAGGGAGGAGGAGCAGCCCTGTGGCCACCCCACCCAACTGCCACATCCCAGGGACACATCCCCACGGGACAATCCCAGTCCTAAAAGACCCGACGACAGCAACACACACAACAGCTTTTCTTCCTTTGTATTTCTCTCTCTCCCCATGCCTGCCACAAACCTGGAAAACGCGGGAGCCCACCCCACAAAAACCCACTGGGAAACCCCCTCCCCACCTTCAGGACACTGTGGGTCCCATCCCATTCACCCGGGATCCCATCTCACTCACCCCAGATCCCACCCCACTCACCTGGGATCCCACCCT
>NW_009954187.1:437027-438315 GCF_000747805.2 Chaetura pelagica | reverse complement strand
AGCCATGCTGGGCACCTTCTGGGAATAGCCACGTGCAGGGATGCAGCAGGATGGTTGGTCCTTCCACCTCCCTGCCCTCCATGCACTTTTCTGAAGGGAGAAGTGGCAACTCCATGTGCCCATAGCAGGGACCTCATATCCTCCTGGGGCCTCAACCTATGGTGACACAGGAGACTGGTCATTAAACATCCTCTGACTGGTCCCCAAATGCGATTGTGTGCCATTAAAGGTTATTAAATATACAGAGCATTTTAATTCCTGAGTGCGATGATGGGAACACCTGATCCACCAGTGATGATGGTGGCTTAGGAGCCACTGCCTCAAACCATAGGGGTGCAGGTGCTGCTTTCAGGGAGGAAGAGCCAGGGAGGCTCAGTTCCCCCTCACCCCTGCTCGACCCTCAGAGCACGGGTTTCCTACACGTTCCCAGGGCAATATTTCGTTTTTCTGCCCTTTGGCCCTGTGTGTCAGCTCTGCCAAGAAGCTCTGGTATCCAACTGGGAGGGGGGCAGAGGCCATGGAACCCAGAAATGGGCTGAAAACAGCATGGTTCACATTGCATGGCCACTTCCTCGGGCTGTGTTTTCCACCTTAAACTGACTGAAATGAGCTCAGGGTTAACAAATGGTTAATGAACCATTATTGGCCTGAACAGGAACTGAACTGGAACAACTTCAGTCACAGCTGAACCCATGGAGGAGCTGAATCCAGAGGATTTGCTGGTTCAGCTCCTTGGCTGCGGGGAAATACGGGCTCCTTCGTCCTTGACAAGGCTAACACATTTCTGTTTATTGTGTGGGCAGCAAAGGATTAATAATATTCCAAGTTATTTACCTCCCACTTCTGAGTGCTGAGGGTTTGTGAGCAATGTCCCTGCTGAGCACACTGTCCCTTAGCAACCTCCTCTGATTTTTTAAAGCACGTTCCAGAAGGAGGATTAAGGAGCAGGACGTAAAAACTCCTTTTAACAGGCTGGGTGGGGTGAAGGTGCCCCTCCTGGGGGAGGTGGGGGGAAGTAACACAGGCAGAATCCGGTGTCTGGAAAACCTCCAGAAGCTTGGAGGGGATGGGAAGCAAGTTAGTGCTGGAGCTGCCTAGCAGAGGGACAGCCCCAGCTTCACCCACCGCTGCAAACCCGCAAAGGACTTCACCCGGGCTCTGTGAAGGCGGGCAGGGATGTGTCAGCTCCCCGTGCAGAGCCCTGCAGCACGGCTGGCCAGGCTCCAGCGGCTCGCCTGCCAAGGAGGAGGGGTGTTCCTGCAGGAAGATGAGGTGTCCCGGGCAGCGT
>NW_009954187.1:434776-436989 GCF_000747805.2 Chaetura pelagica | reverse complement strand
GGCTCGGGGGCTGGGGCGCCCCAGCCTGTTTGCCAGCCTGGCTGCTCCCTCGGAGAGAGGAGGCTGCTCGGCTCTAGGAGCTGACACCAGCAGAGATCCGGCCGCAGCGCTCATTTCGTGTCATAGCTTTTCATCACGGAAGGGTGACGTTCCTTCCCTTCCCTTCCCCCCCCAGTTGCACGGGCTTGTTTCGTTGCCGCGGGCGGGTTTCGCGATTGCAAAAGCACCTGCAGAAAGCAGCAGGCACATCGTCTCCCGGAGCCGGTGGGGCAAGAGGTGCCTCTGCAGGGGGGGATGCCACCCCTGCACCGCCTGCCTGCTCCCTCCGGGTCTGGGCAGGTGAAGCCATGAAGGACCCAAGCACAGAAACCAGCCCAGGAAGACCTGGAACCTTTGCCGGGGAGGGATGGTGGAGGAAGCTCGTGGGAACCAGCTGTCACGTTGCTCAGGGCCTCACTGGGCTGGGCCAGTGGGGTACAGAGCACCCCACAGTGACTCATGGCTTTGTCCCAGCTGGCAGAGAAGACAGAGAAAGCCCAAGGGCCGGGCGTGCACGTGAAACACTGGGTGTCATTTCCTCTGTTGCTGGTGTGCCACGCATACGTCTCTTCCTCAGGCTGCTGCAGAAGAGCTTTGGTTTCTCTCTTCCTCACGGCCTCAGCCCTCTGCATGCTGTGGACAGACCCTGGGTCCTGCAGCATTGCCTCCTGGGGTTTACACACTTACCATCCTCCCAACAGTTAGCAATGGAGGAGAGCAAGGCCACACCAAACACTGCCTCTCTTTCCTGTCTCAAGGAGGGGATGCATCCCAGTGCCCCACCGTGCCATGCTGGAGCCAGGGAACATCCCCTGGGCTGGTGCTGCAAGACCTTTCTTCCACTGGAACTTGTTCCCAGCAACGTGCTCAGCTTACCTGTTTGGCTAAATGGCAGTAAAACTGGAGTTAGGAATCACGCTCAGAGAGTTTCGTGCTGGAGGAGCCCTCTGCCTCTGGTGGGCAGGGGTGGCATTCCCTGCCAGCACCATGGGGATCCCTGCATGGCTGCAAGCAGTGCTTAGGGTCACCACACCAACAAAGTCACTGTGGCACCCCAGCTGAGCTCCGAACCCCACTGACATCTCATCCTGAGCTGGGGATGTCTGCTGGGACTCAGAGCCCTGCTGGCAGCGTGGGGGTGACAGCACTGGTGAGGAAAGGTGGGTATACTGGTCACACTGCTTTCATGAGCCGCAGTGGTAGGGTCAGCCAGTCTGCTCTTTCAGCCAAAACTCCCATGACCTTCATAGCTCTAGTGTTGCCTCTCTCCTATCTGTTGTTGCCCATCTTCTGTAGAGAAAGGCAGCATGTCCACCCCCATGGGACTGTGGGGCAACTTAAGCATTGAGGGAGCAAAGGCACCTTCCATGCTACTAGGCTGGGTGCAGATCAGTAATTCAGTGCTTTAGCCACCACGCTTCACTGCTGTTTTGTGTCTGAGATGCACAGGGGCCTTGGCAGAGCCAAACAGAGGGACTGACTGTGGGCAACACTCAAGAGGTTCATCCTGGAGCTGCTGGCAGACATTCTACCAAGGGGTGAGGGCTGCAGGTTGCAGATTGGCCGACTGAGGAAGAGTTTCTGCAAGGGACAGGTGCAGCCTCAAGCAGGTGCTTAGAGAAGGAATATCTGCAGGCCTGAGAGTTCACAGCACAAAGCCACAGCAGATCTGATGTGGTGTTGGTTACATCCTACACTGAGCAGGAGGTCAGGTTGGAGATGTCTCTGCCAGTGTTGCTCAGGAGATACTCAGCTGAAACAAATAATCCCTGCTAACCCCTTACTGTTGGGCGTACAAACTAGTGCCACTTCAGTCCTTGGGGACACCCATCGCCCTGGCCAGTGTGACTTCAGTTGGTGGCCCTCTCCTCTGACCAGCAGCTGAGGAGCTGGGAGCGGGCTGTGGGTTTAGGATGGCACCAGCAATGGGCTACAGAGAGAGTGCTGCTCTGGGTAACTCACCCACCTCCCCAGCTCTGCAGAGGGATGTACACTGCCCCTGCATCGGCCTGGGAATGGATCATCGAGCTGCTGCTGTGGCTTCCCTGCAGAAATTATAGAATCATAGAACTATTTTGGTTGGAAAAGACCCTTGGGATCACTGAGTCCAATCAAATATTCCCTTTCTTTTGTGCCTGCCTTGGAAAGAAAGGAAAAAAAAAAAAAAGAGGGGG
>NW_009954187.1:427213-434528 GCF_000747805.2 Chaetura pelagica | reverse complement strand
TGTGGGAGTGGCAGGGGCTGGGCCCATCCAGAAATGTCTCCCACCACCGCAGGCTGCCCCAGCTCCCAAGGGCACCCGCTCCCTCTTGGGTATCTGCTTGCACCCAAGTTTTGGCATTCCGCCCTGGCCATGCTAAATGTTCAGGGCTTCCTGGAGGTCTGTGTTTTGGAGCACTCGCAGGGGTCCTGCACCCCATGCAGTGCCAGCACCCCGGGGTGCTGCACCCCCTCTTCCAGCAACTGGAGGACATGGCCAAGCTTTGCACAGATACAGGATTTTTGAACCCCAGTTTGTGTGTGAGGATGGCTCCAAGGCTATGCTGTGTGGAGGGGCACCAAAATCCCTTCCCTGCTGCCTGCTCCTGGGGAGGTGCTGAGCTCTTTGGGGTTCATCTGAAAACTGAGGTCAGAGGCAATAATTCCATTTCGGTAACCGAAAAGAGAAGGTGATGAAAAAACCCTTCCCATGCTTGTTGTGGTCAGTGGATGCTGCCTGTTGGCACAAGGTGGCAGCCCAGCCCAGCTTACGTTCGGCAGGGCTGTGTCCAGTGCCTCTGGGGAGGGAGCTGGGCCCTGCCATGACCTGCCAAGGTGGCCCCATCCCAGCAGACTTGGGGGGCCCGGCCTCTGCAGGGTGTTGCCTGTCACGGGAGGGACAAGCCCTGCTGCAGGACACAGCCACCGTCTCATACCAGGTCTGCCATGATCTCGGAAAGGGGCTGTGAGGGCAGTGGGCCAGCAGCCAGGGGGTTGCACCCCTATCACCCACCCTCTGGAGGAAGGAAAGCCCCATGGCACTGAGCTTTCTCTGCTCTGATACGTGGTAGTGAGGCCCTCCCAAGGCATGGGGCTGCCCTGGACACAGGCACCCATGGATTGCACCACGGCTTCTCCTGGCTCTGCTTCACCTTCCCTCTGTGAGGGGGCTCTGGGGACAGGGGACATGCTGGTGGGCTCCAGTCCAGCAGCTCTTGGGATAGAGAAGGCTCAGGGTGAGGCCACACAAGGTAGATGGTTGCTACCAGGGCTTTCTTGCTACCACAACCTTCTTTCAGGGCCTTTCTGAGCAGGAAGGAACAAACACAGGTATGAGAGAAATGAGCCAGCAGAGCCATGAAGAATTATGGGCTCTACTCTGCCCTTTTGGGAAGCAGGGACACTCTAGGGTCTGCAATAACCAGCCCAAGCTGGGGGTGTTAGGAGAGATTAAAAGTGTTCACAGGCTTCTCACCCTGATGTGGCTCTACACCTCCAGCAAAGGGATGTAGAGAGGTGTTTTTACAAAGTCATGATGCTACGGTGGTTGAAGTTCTTTGGCATCAGTTCTCACTTCTTGGGGCTCACTGTATTTCCATGTCCTGCTGTTTCCCTCTGTCTCTTGCAGGTTGGCGGCTGTTTTGTGCCCAAGATTCCCTATGGATATGTTCAATGAGACAGCCATGAGGAGGCTCCCATTTTTTCCCCTCCATCCATCCATGCATGCTCTGCAGGTGCATTTTTGTATGAACAGGAAGAGCTGTGAAGCTCCTGCCATAGGATAACTCAGTAGATCTACAGGATGGTGCCTGGCTCAAGCGTGGGGTTCACCCCTGTCCCCCCAAGCAGCCAAAGCTGTGTGTGTGCCTGCCTTGCTTGACTGGCTCCATCTTGATGTGTGCCTTTTCCCATCTTGTGTTTGCTCATCTGGGATGGAGGACACATGAGAACACTGCTGACGTGATAGGCCTTGTTAGAGGTCTGCACCATCTGGCATTTCTTTTGGATTTATAGTCTAATGCTGTATCAGATTTGTTTACCGCCTTGTTGTCACCATAACCTGAGCCTTGACTACCTAAGCCTGGGAGATGGGCACCCTAACCTTTCCTTCATTGCAGGACCCTGTTTTCAGGCACTGCATCTTTGCCTTAAATCCCAGGCAAACCTTTAGCCATCTTTGGGTAGGGGCTGCTCCCAGCTTCTGTAGGAAACTCTGGCAGGAAAAAGCCTCACCGAACAGTTGAGCAGTTCCCCTCTGTGCATCTTCAGCACATCTGCATCTACACAGGTAGAGGAAACCAGGCCAGAAGGAGCCCATGGAGCAGAGGGGCAGATCTGAAGGATGGGCTGTGCCAGCTGCCAGCATTATCAGGCAAGGCTGGGCAGCACGAGCAAGCTGCTGTACTGGCAGTATGCCTGTCAGCATCCAGAAAAACCCTGTCTGAACATCCACCTGAATACAACTGCTCCCCATGCTCAAATGTGCAATCACGCTCAGCACCACAGCACTGGCATCTTCACGCTCGGGGGCAGCAGGTAGCTGAGAGGACAAACCTTCCTATCCCAAATTACAGCTGTGCATGGCCTGTCACCTCTGCTTGCACAGGGCTGGGACCCTTCCTGAGGTTTCCTGTGCTACCTGCAGGCAACAGGGGAGCTGCCAGCTCTGGCTGCACCACTGTTGGTTGGCCAGTCAGCAATGTCCACTCTGGCAGTTATTTCTGTCCTGGCTTCTCCCCCTCAAAGGGATGCTCTTCTTGGGCCCCTTCAGCTCCTAGTGTCCAGCTCTCTTTCCCATGCCTGCTCTTCATTTCAGCGAATGCACTCAATCCCTCACCAGGCTCTTGGGAGGATTGAGAATTAAATGATGCTAAAATCCCTGCCAGCTGCCCGCATGGGGCTCCCTGGATGACCCTCGCCAGCTCAGCGCAGGCGGGTGCACAAGCAAAGAAGGTCACGTCAGAAGCCTCAGACCCCACCTCCAAGCACCGTGGCTGTCCCTGCCCCAGGGAAGCTTTTCCCAGGGTGCAGATCCCCAGTGCTGTGGTGAAGAGGCGTGAGGGAGGCTGAGGGCTGAGCAAAGCCCTCTTACCCCTGTGCTTTGCACGGCACTAGTGGAGGATGCTGCAGAAACGCTGGCAGTGGGAGCAACGGATGGGAAGTGGGTTTGGGCTCTCTGCAGCAATTTCCAGCCAGAGGACCTGTCTCTGTGTCCTTCATGCTTGGATCAAAAAAAAAAAAAAAAAAAAAAACAAAAAAGTTCCACTAGCAAAGCTGGCTTGGTTTTAGTTCAGAGAGGGTAAATATACAACCCCAAAATGTGACTTAGAGCTGATAAATGTCACCTGCTGATGCAGCTTAAGCCATTAAGTGAGTCTTTTGGTCACCATATGCATGCTGTGGGGACAAAGGGTCTCACCAGCAAAACTTTCTGGTGGGAAAGCTGTTCTGGGTGCAGGGGGCTGCTCTGCAGTGGGAGGTAGCTGGCTACTTTTGGGGTAGCCATCCCCAGGCTGTGCTATCTGAACATGCTCTACAGGGACAAGCTGTTTCCAGAAGCTGGCTGCTTGCCCTGACAGGCCTGGCTCTGGAGTTTCATCTCCACCAGCTGCAGCTGGAATAAATACACAGGGGAGCACAGAGGTGCATAGAAGTGCTGCTTTGCAGCCACGCATCCACTTTGCTGCCAAATGGGTGAGGGAAGGAAAGAGGATAATGTTCCTGAATTAAAGTTGCAGCCCTTTCCTCCTCCATTACTAATCCCCATTCAGATTTAATCAGGCAAAGAGTTCTGAATTACTGCAGCAGCAATCCACTCCAGAGAGGCTGTACTTCAGTGGCTGTTGTGCAAGCTCACAACAAAAACACAAACCTGTCTCTCAGAGGTTGCAACCTGAAACGCAGCAGCACAGAGAGGCAGAGGCACCACCAAGGGGCACCCGTGGGGGAAGCAAAGTCAGACGGTGCAGCATAGATGGGAGCAGGCCAGCTGGGCCAAGCAGTTGGCTCACATCTTGGGAGCATTGCAAGATGAGTGTGGAGGGATGCTGAAAACCTCAGAGATGAAGCCAAATGATCAGCGAAGATCTGGGAGAGCTGGGTGACAAATGCAGGATGTCCCTGTGGTGTCTCCTTAGGACTATGTCTGCCAGATGGGTCCAATATTTGTCTGGGAAAAGGGCCTTTGCAGCACAGTTCAGAATAGCTTTGATGATATTCCCAATGGCAAGGGAGTGGGGAAAGACCAGAGCTGTTCTGCCAAAAGGCTCTGCAAGACTTTGGTGTGGAGAAAGAGAAGACCTGGTTTGAAGACTATACAACTGGCAGGATAATGATTTTGTATACCACGATGGAAAAACCTTGTGAATGTGAAGAGCTTTTTTCTAGATGATTCCAACTTGAAGCCATGGGATACATCTGTGAGGAGAAAAATCATGGCAGATTTACATTAATTTTAGACAAAGAAAGCTGGGTCTGGGACAGAGAGGCAGATCTGCAAGTCCACATGGAGCTGTATGAGCTGGTGCCCTTATTTGAAGACAGAGCATTAGATTAATCTCATCTGACACTTCCCATTTCCCTGAGCTAAGGTCCCCATGATCCCTGTAATGTCAGTAGAGAAAATAGGTACTTTTTGGGTATCTAACCTAGTTTGAATATGTATTTGATGGTGAAGGCAACTGGTAAAAGTGTTTTAATGGATTGTAAAGAGGAACAGTGGGAAGAGCTCAGAGACAGACACCCACAATGTGAACACCTGCGTTTGCTCAGCTAAGTCCTGACCCAGAGGGAATCTCCCAGAAAGGCCAGGGGAATGCCTGCTACAAAGAACACTCTGAGGGAATGACCAGTGAGGACACAGGACACAGAAGGCAGAGGAGAATGGAGTCTTAAGGATCAAAACGTGACCAGTGACCCAGGGGTGAAAAATCAGGGAGGAAAAAGCATCATCATGCCTTCTAACACTGCATCAGCAGGACAAAGGGGCTAGAAAATGTCCTTAGGACCTTTGCAGGGGAGCAGAGCAGTTGTACAGGCTTGCACAAATTCACTGTCAAAGGAGTGCAATCTGTCCTGCTCTTGCTTCACGGCCAAGTGGGCACCTCCCACCTTCATGTAACAACTCGAGCTGCCTGTGTGGCTGTATGAACAGAGACAAATGTAGAAATGATGAGGCTGAGAGAGCATTCAGCATTGATGTCCTTGAAGGAAAGTGTGAGGATGAGTTTTGAAAAAACCCTGTGTCCAAAGGGACAGTTTATTTATTTCTTCCAGAAAGCCAAGACAGGTACAGATGCCAGTTCCTCCATCCTCACATGCAGATGCAATTAGTATTAAAACTTAGTGCCTAAGGGGCATTCATGTTGCCTTCACAGTATCCTGCAGTTAGAGAGTTTGGTCTCTAGAAGCTCATTCTGTCAGCACTAAATTGGTGAAGCCACAGAAAGAAACTCCCTAATTAACCCCAGAACTGGGCAGTTTTCTGGCAAATCCTCATGTTACAAGCAACCTTGAAGAAAGACATTAGGTTTGACCTACAAGGCTCCTTGGTACTTCCTGACTCTGCCCTGAAACCTCCAGATCCTGCAGGGAAACAAGCACTCTATCACAGCTGGGTGCTGTTTTAGCAGATCTCTGCATGTAAAAGCAGTAATTGGGCTGTATGGTAATTTCATAGGAGACCTCTAGAGAAACTTGGCTGCCTTATGGGAAGGTTGGTTCAGGGGTGCTTTTCTTTGACATCTGCGTTGTCTCTGTAAGGGGTTCTGGTGCCAGGAAATCTGGCTTTTTGCAGTCAAGCTTGGCGTGGATGCTGCAGGCTGTAATCAGTTGAGGAACTGGGCTTTTCCCTGTGGATGTGCCAGCCAAAGCTTGGCTTTAAGAAGCTCCTGAACGCACAAGACGGCACCAGTGTCACCAGATGGGAACAGGAGATAATGGCTGGCTGGGTGAGAGCTGCAGACTAGAGAGGAATTGCTGGGTAGGGGAAGAGACAGATGATGGATAATAGATGCTGTGATAGAAGCAAAAATGTTTTTACCCAGTATCTTCATGAGCCTTCAGCAGTTTTTTATGCATATGCAAATATCCCATGGGAGATAAATGGCTAGCAATTAAGGATCAAAAGACAGGGCAAAATTATGGTATCCACCTAGCATTACTTGCATTTGGATGCTGTCTTCTTCTAGATTTGTGTGGTTGCCAGTAGCCAACACCTTTCCAAGCAGAATTTTCTGTGTCAGTGTGTGTAGTACTGAACATGAAAGCAAACAGCATCTGGAAGCAAACAACTTGTAACGAGTGCCATTAGGAATTTCAATCTGCAAACCACAAAATTATCCCTAGCACATGTAAATGACTCTGCCAATCTGTTTCTTTCCTACCCAGTAAGCATAACAATGACACTGGGTTCATTTTCTCACTTGGGGGGAGGCTCACATCAGCATCTCCCCAAGTGGCAGGAGGCCCTCTGATCACCACAGGCAATATCCAAGCCTATGTTATCCAAGGTAACACCCATCCTACAGGCAGGCTGTGTACAGTGGAGTCATTCCCCAAGCTCTGCCAGCATTTAGTCTGCCACTGACCAGGGAAACAGCCTTGCTAATGACTAGAAATCCTGAAAGCATCAAATAATTTCAAGCAGGCTCCTGAGGGAAGAGGAATGGCACATACAAGCAGTTCCCTAATCACCATCTAATTGCTAGACTTTGGCCCAGGTGCTGAGACTAAAAGCAGTACCCTAAGGAAAGGGCTGTAGGGTCTCTGATAAGAGCATTCACTTGGGATCTTGGCTTTATACATTTAGAGGAAAGTGTGAAGGGTCAGAAAGCATGCCTGGTACTGACCCAAACCACTCTGGGCTAAGCAAATGTAATTTCAGGTAGGTTCCTTTTCATGACTTCTTATTTCTAGAAACTGGAGACTCGATCCTGACTCCTGGTAGGTCTTGAGTCTCCCCTCCATCTCTGTTAATCAGCAGGGGCACGTTTTGGTCTAGAGAGATGGACTTAACCTTCTGCTGGGCACCTCTGTTGTGACCTTATCAGCACATATTGATGGATGCCACTATAGGCTGTGTGGATTGGGTGCTCAGATCTGAGAAACTGCACAAATGGGGACAGGGAATGGCATCTCAGCAGACCAGGAAAGTTAATTTTTCTGTAGGTGATGGGAAACAAGATCAAAGTTGCTTTCCATCTCTCCTACACCACCCTCCTGCACCCCTGTTTCTGCTGCTCCTCCTGGCCTGATCTTAGTGGCATTACTCTGTCACTACCTTTTTCTCTAGGATTGTTTGTTCTTGTCCCTTTCCTCAACGAGAATCACCAGCTACTTGCTGAAGATAAGACCTGGCAAACTGCTGCCAGCATCAGGCTGTTAATGGCGTTGCCTGCAGCCATGCTCTGGTTGTAAGCTCTAAGAGGTATTTCAGCTGAGCCCTTCTTAGGTAGATGGGAAGAGATGAGAAAGAAGAGAAGCAGGAGGGAAATGACTGCCCTGGGGAATGGCCGGCACTGTTCAGGATGCAGATGGGGATTGGAGGTGTTGGTGGTCCC
>NW_009954187.1:394417-427084 GCF_000747805.2 Chaetura pelagica | reverse complement strand
GTTTGGACAAGTCTGCCAGGTGAGGTGAGGGATGAGTGATGGGCAATACTGTGGTGTATTGCCAGGGGTACCGGGTGGCAGGGCAAGGCTCAGGGCTGCCTGCTCTGCTGCCCCACACTTGTAATCTAGTAACCAGGGACTTCTCACTCCTCAGCTTTTGCAGCTTGCTGCCAAGGCAAACCTCAACCCAGGCAGGATCCTTGCAGACCCCTTATCACAGCCCCAGTGTTTAAACAACCGTATCTGTGCCAGGCTATTTCCCTCCAACCTTTGTGGATTTTCCTAAGCAATTTTATGTAACCAGCTGGGTTGGATTGCCATTAGCATAGAGCAAAGGTTTATTGCCCTTTTTTCTTGCTTTAAGATAGAAAAGGAAGTTATAAGAGCAGTATTTTCCTTCCTTTTATTCATTTAAATTTTATTTCTTTTTATCCTCAAGTCTTAGGAGAGGCTCAAAGAGCTTGTGAATAGTTTCTGTCCTGCTTGCAAAAGACACCATAATACCCAGCCCAAGAAAAAGAAGAAATATGGGATTGTTAGCTACAGTTATGAGTTTTGCTTTTGTATTTGCTTTTTATACAGTCAATTAATTCAAAGATGCAGAAAACAGTGTAAAGAAATATTCCCTAAATTATACTCATCCTGTTCGAACAGATGTTACTCAAGGTGTTTCTGTGGAAGATCTCAAGGGGATCCCCAATTTTTGTCATTCTTTCAAAACTGTCCTCTCAGGCCTACCATCAGGGATACAAGGGGAAGTTCCGCAACACACATGTATTGGTAATAAAGAGGTAAGGTCCATGAAAACAGCAGCTTTAAGGCTGTGATGCTGCATCCTCTGTGACTTATGTTCATCTCCAGCTTGCTCTATTAAGGAAACTGCCCAGCAGCTGCCAGGCAGCCTACATTGTGAACACAAATAAGTAAAATCTGGAGAGTCCTTAATTTTCTATTTGTCGTTTTAAAAACAAAGGAGATGTGAGGGAGGACTGGGAAAAACTACAATCTGGAATGTGAGATACTTCCTAATTATTAGTCATTGCTTGTGTTAAATTGCAACAATCATCAGCAGGGTGCTAGACATTGTATGGGCATTTAATGAAATGGATAAACTTCTGTTATCTTTGTGTTTAAAATTATTTGTAAAATGATTTTTCTAAATCCTTTGGAAAATGCAACAAAAATAAGAGCCAAAATGTGAGCAAGAGACACTCCTTGTTGAAGCAGGGAGGAGAGAGTTGTGAAATGCATGCTTTCTGCACACCCCTCTGAGGAGGCTGGTGCAGAAAGTGTTCACAACGGGGCTTTTATTCTGCTATCACAGCTCTGAAAGCTTGATGTGTGTGCCAGAGGGAGGGCAAGCCTGCCTGCTTGCCTTCCTCCTGCTCCTCACATAGCAGGAAGGCACAGCACACATGCACACCATTTGGATTCCAGCACCTACGAAACAACTTAGCTGGGAGGTTAAACAACCTGCTTGCATAGGAAATGTCAGTCACTTGGCCACTTCCAGAGGGCTGGTGGCTCTCAAAGCCTGGGAGTTTTGCCTTTCCCTGCAACGTATTTTATTGCTCTGGAAAAGTCATTTTACAAGAGCACTATAAAAATTCTCTGACAAAACCCATATTGCTTATAAATACAGTTAAATGCCCTCCCATACTCTCCATGGGACTGACCAAGGCATTTTTTGTTTCCATGCAGAAGTTCTTCCTTCTCTCCCTGCTGCTCTCAAATAACAGATACACTATGACACAAAATCACACCAGAGGGGAGAATCTCTGGTCAGCTGCTCCTCACCCCAGTAAGAGGGATCCAGTGTCCCTATGGGGTAACACAATTTCCCTCACAACTGTAACTGCCTATGTAGCTTTTCACTGTGCTCTTGGGATGGTGAAGAGGTCAAGCAGACAGAAGAGTCCTTTGCAGTCCCACGATGCTCTTTCCTCTGAGCCCCTAGCTTTGCCTGTATTTTCCAACAACTTAAACTTCGACAAATAGCTCCTCTTTTATCTCTGACAAATGTTCTTCTTCAATGAATATAAGCTACAAAAGCAAGGGAAAAGTATCCCCCTAGGCTTCTCTATTGAAGAATAACCTTCTTCACTCCTCAAATGTCTGTTAATGTGAACAGAATGAAAATTGAAGACACAGCTGTAAGGCAGGAAACTACCCTGGCTGGGGTGAGGGGTTTTGCACCTTGTCCAGTTAAAAGTGACTCCGCTTGGAAAGGCAAAATATCTGATTTCTTTAAAATAAAATGCTTATTCCCTCCCTTTGCAATAGGGAAGCCATGGCTGAATTTAAATATGAATCTGACCAGAGTGGAATATGGAACAGCAGAATGCATGTGTGATTATTAAATCAAAAGGTGACCATCTCACAGGACCACATAGATCTGGGTAGTTAATTTCAGGCATCGACACTGGGAAACACTGGCCTTATGCTGTTGTGGTCTGCTGGGCACAATACATGCCACCCATACTTGAGAAGTGCTAACTCAAACAGAAAGAGCTACAAAACAGAAATCATACAGCCAGAGCCAGTGACCTCTGGACTGCTTGGAAGAACATGCTTTTTTTTCTTTAAGTCTGGCAAAGGAAAATCAGAGGGCGTTGGGTTGCTGTCTCATGACTAAATGTTAGGAAGAGGTAAAACACTATTTTAGGTGAAAGGTGAATTTGGTAGGAGGATGAAGGACGTGAATATGTTGGAAACTGGCTGTAGAAGGGTTCCTGTAAAGTACCTGAGCAAACCCCTAAGCTATGTGTGAAAGGGACAGGGCTGGGGAAAAGGGGCAGTGGGACTGTAGGGACAGGGCTTCTGACCCCAGCTTTCTCTTCAGTCCTGTACCCCCATCACCCTAGCTCCAGACTGCCACACACCACGTATGTGTTAAGAGAGAAACAGTCAGCGATAAAACATAGCCAAGAATAAATATCACTTAAAGGACAGTATTTCTGCTGATCAGAAAGATCACTTCAGTCTAAGGCAGAGGCTTGCAGAGCACCTGGGGGAGCAACAATAGTGGCAGTGTCTATGCTGGCCAGTGAGAGATCACTAGCAGACAGCACTCGTCTTAGCATGAATGATCAGATCCCAAGGAAATATTCCCTGCTGAGGTCTACACTTAGGCCCAATGTTGATGGCTTTGCTGCTCACTGCTTGGACAGAGATCCCACACTGCACGTGTAAACACCTGGGTGTAGCATGCAGTACAATCCCACTGTGCTGCTTAAGGACAAAGCACTCAGTATGAACAAGAAATGATGTGTTTGGGATGCTTGGGATAACTGCATGAGAAATGGGTTCAATTCTATCAACTCCAGCATGAGTGACTGAAAGACCTTCTGTCAGTTCCCATGGAAGCTGCTCTCTAATCAGAGAGGTTTTTATCCTGAGATGAAAGGATGTTTCTCCCTTCTCTGGCCTTCTGAACATGGATTTATAATTGAAAAGCTGGCAGATCTCTTTGTGCTATCTGTTTTAAACAGTTATGTGGTGACGGCATCCAAGCATCTCATCAGTGCTAATGTATTTATAACCAAGATACCCCTTATCTTTAATACGTCCTTCCTTAAAGAATGATCACAAACTCCATTTTATGGATGGAGAACTAAGGCACAAACACTAAACCCTACCAAGGTGCCCACACTATGCAGGGAGGAAAGCTAAATGGCTGCAGAGAGTTCCTGAGTACAATGAAAGGAAAGACTCAGTACAGGGACTTCAATGGCAGGTTGAACAGGACAGTTAGAGTCTGATTCAAGCAGAAATTAAAAGGAAGCCACCAGTTAATGCCTTAAATTGCCAGACCACTGTCACTTCCAGACATCACCAGTCTTTAGGAAAAGTCAGCACTGGCACACTGGAAACAAGATGTCTGCCCCAAGTTGCAGCCTGAAGTTTGGCTGATTGATTGGTGGGGGCTGATGCTCTCCCCCTACCCCACTGCCCTGCTGGTGCAGAAGTCCTGTCTATTCCCAGATCTTTAAAATTTCACAGGTATCCTCCTGTTGGATAGACTATTAAAATGAACACTTTGTTTTACCTATAACTGAGAGAATTGTAGGCTGTTTGCCTGCAAGTTTCAATGCATGTATATGGTGTTCTTCAGCTACTGTACTGATTACCAGCTGTGATCCACTCCGGACAAAGCTGCATTTCAAGATGCTATTGAAATGGCTCCCACACACAGGTAAAACACCACGCCACATTATGAAAAGAATCCTGTGATCCCCTAACTGTTCTGCAAATGTTACATTTTATTAGTAAGCAAACAGAGCAAGAATACCAGTGAAAGACATTTCAGAAGCCTGTTATCTTTACAGTCAAACTTGAAGGTTGCTCCCCAACACTAGGACATCAATGAACTGTTTAACTCAGCACCTAATTCCTGCCAAATGTCATAGGGTAAATTAAACGTTTTCCTTATCTTTAGAGCTTAACCCCAAAAACCAGGTCTGAGATTTATTTATTTTTTTTTTCAGTTGTGTAACAGAAAAATGGTTTAACAGACCTAAACCCTTTGATTTAAAAGAAAGCCCATGCGGGTTTGCTACATGCCAAGTTTCAGCTCGAACCATTCTCCAGGAGCAGAAACACAAAACTCAAAAATGGAAGACAAAGAGAGAGGAAGAAAATGCCATTTACTTAGTCTGTTAATATCACTACAGTGTAGCTGTCTGAACAGGGAAATGATAGCAAACAGGCAGGCATAAAACAGCTGGCAAGCTGCAGCAAGTGGAGGATCACCCATTTATTACTTTCTTATCCAGCAGCAGGTGAGCTGAGACCAACGGCTGGGGACTGAGCCACCAGAGAAAATTAACTCTTGCTCTGCAGGGAGTGAAAACTAGGTGTCATTTCAGAGGTGGCAGTGATGTCTCCATTCTGTGTTTGCAGAGTAGCTCAAGTCTTTGTCCAGAAAGGCATGTAGTTTTGTTTTGTGTGTGAAGATTACTGTAGTGCACTTGCTGCACTATGTTTTTCCTCCTTAATTCAGTAAAATTCTCTGTTAAAAACCAAAATACACTGATGATGAAGTGTACTGTCTGTACTACCAGAGCACGATGCCTGCTGAAGAATTTAGATTCAGTTTGCTACAAAAGGATTTGGGGCTTTGCTTACAGAAGTATTTGTGAACTTGGAACTCCCTTTTGTGGATTTATAGAAACAGACCTGGAAAAACTGCTCATGTTCAAGTGGCTGAGGACAACACAGGAGTAATGGGTTTTTTTCTCTTTCTATGGTACTGGTATTTATCGCTAAACTATTTTTTTACTTATGACAAAAATATCCAGAGGAAGAACTAGAAAAAAATAACAGAGAAGGATGCATTTGGGGAGTGCCCCTTTAGCTGGGAAAACCTAAGGAATTTGATTTTGAGGAGTAGGCACAATTTAGAAGATGGTAGTTCTACCTTGCAAAAGTTTTGCAGTAGTGTAATGGTTTTTCTTCCAGCCTATCTGAAGTGGAAAAGGAGAAGAGGATTGGACAGACAGACAAGTAACCACTGTATTTGGGAGGTAGGAGCTACACAAATAGTCTCTTTTGATTAGATAAAGACTGGTAAAACACATCTAGTTAGACCTCAGAACTGCAGAGAATTCGCAACATCTGTGATAAATCCCAGCCTTCGCAGTTACTGGTCGTCCGATATCTGGTTCTGGCTACAAGATGCTTACTTGACTGCCACGCTTGCTAATAACACCTTACTACGATGTTAACATGCGTAAGACATTATCTGCCCTTTATGAGGCAATTTCTATGTTATGGCAGCATTTACCAGCTGTGGGCAAGATAGGGGCTTGCTGTACCAGGTGCTGTGTGACACAGTAGGTGACGATCATGGCCTTGAAGGCTTTAATTTTTGAATGAGGACAGGCAGAGCAATGGGGCAAGGCAGAGGGAAAAGAGCGTTCGTGACAGGATTGTGTGGTTGCGTCAGAAATTACCTCCTGCACAGTCGTAAGAGTTTTGCCTTTGCAAGGAGGCTGCAAAGGAAGGCGGGAAAGGAGAGGCACCAGAACTGCTCAGGAACCCCTGAGCAGGTCTTGTGCTGATGGAAAGCTCTGAGGTTCTGATGAATGCAGAGGAGAAATGGAGATCTGAAACGGCTAGGGATCTCACATCCTGCTCTAAGACACCTGGGAGATAAAGGACTTTTTTTAGAGCAAAATACTGATGTCTGCTGCAGTTGACTGAAAAGCCAGTGTTGTGCCCAGCTCATCAGGGGTGACAGGCTTTGATGAGGTACAGCCAAAATGCAGAGGTCGATGTGCTGGAGCCCTTACAGTCTGACACTGCTATGCTTGAGTAACACATGAAAAAGCAAAGCAGAGCTTTGAGGCTAGTGGCATTTCAGCAGCTCTGAAACCAGTTTAGGGTCTAGGAGATTCCTTCCCCGCCTGCCTCAGTTCTGGCACTTGCAGCTCCCTGTGCTGATTGTTCACATTCACACTGCTGAGTGGAAGACTTCCCAGTGCCTCGAGTCTCCCTTTGGTTAACACCTTTAGCACACAGTCTGCTTGTTTTTTTGCAAGAATGCTATGGTTTGTCCTTTCAGGTGGTCCCTCATGGTATTTCAGAGAAGCTTTACATATGTTTTTTTTGACACATTTCCTGGATACACTTCTGAGCAGCAAACATAAGGGCAACAAAACACACTGTGCTGAACAGAGGAGAAAAATCCTGTCTAGGTCTGAAGTCTGGGATGGCTAGTGTCTTTGAAACACCCAGCTCGGATTGTTTTTCTCTACCCTTTGTGTAGACTTTTGAGTTATTCTAAACGATAATGCAGCAGCAATCACAATTTATGATATTGTGCTGTTGAGTTTCAATATCAGCAGTTATTTGTTTCTCCTTGGATCCTCTGTTTGGAACCAGAGATACATTCTTCAGTGTCATGGTTATTTATAGGTTGGGATGAAGCAGCACTAAAAGCATTAGAGGCCATCAGAGAAAATTACTAGAACCAGGCCCAAGGGAGACTAAAGGGTGGTTCTCCCTGCAACTGGCAGCAAGAGCTATGAAACACCCTGTCAGATGATGAGGATGAAAGGACTTAGCAGGGGGCTGAGAAAGACCAGAGAAGCAGAGAGATGGACTGTGGATTACTAGCCATCACAAACATGTCAGGCTCGGGAAACCCTCAGAGCTGGCAGCACCTTGAAAGTGGAAGGGTACTGAGGGAGAACTTAAGACATGATGTGACACCTGCTTGTCCTGCTCCTGAGCTTCCTAAGGTGGTTGCTTGTGGCTTTTGCTACATAAGGGGACACAGAAGGCTGCTGCTGCACATCAGTCTGGCTCAGGGTGATAAACCAGAGCCTGACCAGGGGTATGTAGAGTGTAAATGGTGGGAATGACTTCCCCAAAAGACACAGGCAGGATGCTGCATATCCAGTAAGTTCTCATACTGTGAAGTAGAACAAATGGGAAAAAAGTAGACCAAAAAAAAATAATAGAGGTAAAGTACAAAAAAGCCCCCAGCCAAGTACAGCTCTCTCCTTCCTAAGCTGGGACACCTCTGAGCCAGGCTTGGGCTGCAGGACAGAGAAGCCCATCAATCCAGCCTGTCCAGGTCCCTCTGCAGGGCCTTCCTACCATCAGGCACTTCAACATTCCTGCCCACCTTGGTGTCACCCATAAACTGACTGAGGGTGCACTCAATCCCCTTGTCCAGATCATTGATAAAGACATTAAGCAGGACTGGCCCCGGTGCTGAGCCCTGTGGAACACCCCTGGTGACCACAGGCATAGAATCACAGACTGTTTTGGGTTGGAGGGGGCCTTAAAGACCATCTAGTTCCAAACACCCTGCACGGGCAGGGACACCTCCTACTAGACCATGTTGCTCCAAGCCCCATCCAGCCGGGCCTCGGACACTTCCAGGGACTGCACTTCCACAACCGCCCTGGGCCACCCGTGCCAGTGTCTCACCACTCTCACACTAAATCATTTACTTCTAACGTCTAGCCAAAACCTCCCCCAGTTTAAAGCCATCACCTCTCATCCTATCACTCCCTGCCTTTGTAAAAAAAAAAACCCTCCTCAGCTTTCCTGCAGCCCCTGCAAGCACTGCAAGGCGCACTGAGGTCTCCCTGGAGCCTTCTCTTCCCCAGGCTGAGCAGTCCCAGCTCTCTCAGCCTTTCCTCATCAGGGAAAGCACCTCATGCAACAATCACTCACCTCTGAGATGCTGAAATCAGCCAAGCAAGGAGCTGGTGCCTGGGGTGGCTTCCCAGTGGTGGCTGGGAAACAGAACTGGGAAATCCAGAGCACAAAGGCATCCTGAAGCTGGAGGGGTTTGGGATGCAGTGGGAATACTCCTCCCAAAATGAGGCAAATCAGGCCTAGTAAAGGCCAATCCCACTGAGGTGTTATTATGAGTTACCCTCTCCTTCTTTAGGCAATTAGCCTAATTGCATAAGGGCTAGTAGGCAATTATTTTGATACCTGGAGCTCTCTTGCTGGCTCCAAGGTTGGCAGCATTTTGCTCCTCATACCAATCCCACCTTAGCAGGGCTTGGAGATGGCTGGAAGGATGTGCTAAAGTGGCTGGAGATTCAAATCTCTGTGTAAAAGCATCAACCCTTACAAATGATACCCAAGAAAATGTACATTTTTATCCCCATATGGCAGATTCTCCCCCAGTCACAGCCCTCACCTCCCAGTGACATTTTCATAAAATCACAGACTGGGCAGGGTTGGATGGGGCCTCTGGAAATCACTGAGTCCAACCCCCCCTCCTGCCCAGGAACACCTGGGACAGATCCCACAGGAACACATCCAGATGGGGCTTGAAAGTGTCCAGAGAAGGAGACAGCGCTGCCGCTGAGGGCAGCGGGTCTCGCCTTTCTCGGGACTCCTTGTAATCTGCGTTATTCTTTTAGAGGCGTCGCTAATTACCTCCTCAGCCTCTCACCGAGCCTCGCTCCCCGGCTGAACAGGTCGCCGAAAGGCGGTGCTTTCCCCTTGCAGGCTGGATCGCAGCGCTGGCAGCTCGCTGCGGGTCTCTCGTTTTCAGTTCCTTGCTCTCTCGTGCCCGAAGAGATAAATAAATACATAAAAAACCCCTGGAGAAAACCGTCTGCCAGGGCTCAGGCCTCTGGGACGTGCCTGCTGTCAGTGCTCTGCACGGAACGCTGCGGTCACAGGGTGTCCCCGGACGCCAGCTGTGCCCTGAGGCTTAGAAGTGTAGTTTTAATGTTCTCAGGTCCTTTGCCAGGTGTGATTTAAAAAAAAACACAACAAAGCAGCACTGGTGTGCTGCTGGCAGTTCAGCTCGCACCAGCGGATCCGGTAACAGCGCTTCGTCCAGCTGTTTGTCACCTTTTTGAATCAGAACTCTTGGGTTGATGGTGATGTTGATAGAAAGATACCAAGGAGGTTGATTTTCAGTGCGTTATTTTAGGGAGAGTGCTGTTCTTGCAGGAGAGTGCTTTTAATGTGAGTTTCAGCCCTTGCATTAAACACCTGTGGTGTTCGAGGAGTTAGGAGAGGTGTACAAGGGTAGAGATTGTCATGAAAATGGTTTTGGTGCAGTTCTGTGCCAGCTGAAGCACACGTGCCTGGTGGGCTTGTCTGTTTCCAAGGACTGCGTGTGTTCCTGGCTCGTCTGCTGAGGGTTGTGCAAGAATGTGAACTGGATGTTTGAGTTGCTGAAAATGTCCTGCCTCTTCAGAGTTTTACTTCTTGGTCTGTAAATTCTTTGGGACAAGAAAAGGGTGGTGAGACGCTGGAACAGGTTGCCCCGGGGAAGTTTTGGATGCCCCATCCCTGGAAGTGTTCAAGGGCAGGTTGGAGCAGCCTGGTCTAGTGGGAGGTAGCTCTGCCCGTGCAGGGGGCCTGAAACTACATGATGTTTAAGGTCTCTTCTAACCCAAACCATTCTATGATTCTGTGAAAAGTGTTTCAGCAGCCTGGAATGATGTGCTCTGGTGTCCAGCTTCCTTCTTGGTTACGTGTAAAGAGCTAAAGAACGAACTTAAAGTGGCGGGTGACTGTGTGTGGTGGAGAGATACTGTGAAAATTATGTATTCTATTTCCATATGCTGTGCTAACACAGACAATGACAGCAGTAACTTAGGTAGATGGTACTAAACAACCTTATTATAAGAATGCAGAATATAGTTGGTTCACTGAACTTCAAGTGACATGTTCTCTGAATAGTCATGAATGAAAGAGGGAACTGATGGGACCTCCCAAATGTGACCCTTTAAATGTAGAATGCAAGTATGCTGAGGTAGAGAAGTCTGAAAAACAAAACATATACGAAGTGCTGAGATGAAACATTAATTTTCACAGCAAGGAGGAGAGAGCTCCATTAACTGTCACCTTTTTCCTTTGCACTGAAATGAATTTATCTTGCTGAGAAAACAGTGCAGCTCTTACTAAGAGGGTTGGAAAAGCTGCTTTTTTTCCCCCATTAAAAATGGTGCACATGTAAGACTGCGTAGTAACATGGGGTTGGATGCTGTAGACCTGAGATTAAAAATGAAAAACAACAAAAAAAAACCGTGAAAGAATTGTAGGCGATTGGGACACTGTTAACAGCCTCTGAATTGCAGTTTAACAGATAAAGGGAAATGTGGAAAAACCCCTAAGTGGCAGTGTAACAAGAAGCCTGGCAGCCAGAAAGACAGTGCCGTAATTCATTGATTTATTTTTTTTTCCCCTTGAATTATACACATTAATAGTATTTTAATGAATGGCTAATCTAAAACAGTGCACACTGAACATGTCTGAATGCTGCCTTTGTTCCTGAAAAAGCTACTAGCAAACATAGGTGGCTTCTTGATCTTCTGGTTAGTGGTACATTTCTTTTACATTTTCCTCTTAGATAATGAATCAGGACTTGTTTTATTTTTTTTAATTTTTTTTTTAACATTGAGCTGTATCTGCCATAGAAGTATATCAGAGAAAATCTAAGGTATGGGGAATTGTGAATCTGTGCTTACTTGGCAGCATTTAGAGGGATGTGTGAAATGAGCCAGTGGTAAGAAGCAGTTTAAGGGATTCTCTTGGAGAAGGAGGATATGCAGTAGGTGTAAGTGAAGTGAAGGAGAAAACACACCCTGAATATTACATGATCGAGGCTTTTAGAAGAAATGTCTTCATATTTTGATGCTGTTGCTCAAGTGCAAAAGAGATTGCATGTACTCCTTTTTAGAGCAGCTGTGTGTGGATTATGTCTGATAATCTTCTCTTGGCATAGTTTGCTTTATTAGTTTGCGTTTAATGTTATATTTGTGGAAATAGCACATACAAAACTAATCCCAGTGAACCAGTCTAGGTTTTCACATCAGTCTTGCCTCATAAACTTTCTTGGCCTTCTCTCAGAAGTCTAAAGTTTACCTCCAATCTTCAACTTAATTAAATTTATTCTTCTGATCTATTTATCCTTCTGATCATGCCTTCTAACTTACAGGTAGAAATAACTGCTCTCTCAGCCCAGCTTCCACAGCTCATCTGCCAAAGGAGGACTCTGCATGTGCTGGATCACCTGGCCACGGATGCTCTGTTTGCATCACTGTCCTGAGACTTACTTCAGACCCTTTCACTTCCTCACTTCTATTAGATCTTGCTTTGTCCTCAGCTCTTGCTATCTCACAATAGTAATGGTTCTCTTCTAGTTTTCTTTTCTTTCTGCTTCATAACAGCTTATGCTGTGTCTTCAGTGCCTTTGTCTTCCTAGCTTCTTGACGTTACTTACCCATCTGATAGTTAAAATTGTGTCTTTCTCAAGTCTTCCCTGTCAAAGCCTGAAATGTTTTGCTGTTGCAAAGATATTGGCAGTGGGGCTCTCCCCTCCTGCCTGTCCACAGTGTCTGGCTTGGTCCCATGGGGGCAAGGGCACCATGCTTCTTTCTGAAGTACTTCTGCTTTGGGGTCAAATCTGCAGTATCGGAGATTTGGCTGCTTGAGGTATGTAGGATATTGAGTCAGGTGATCTCTACTGGTCGTGAACTTATAAAATATTAAGTTGTTGATTGCTGTGTGACCTGGTGTCTGGTGGTTAGGGACATTATTATTTTTTTTCCCTATCATTTATCTTGCTGCTGCTCTGAAGAGTTAGATGTCTGGTGATGTTTCTGGTTTGTCAGAATAGCTGGAGTGTTGGAATGCTACTCAGTGAACTTAGATGTGCATTCCTGTATTGCTGGCAAAATTTAGGTTCTGATACTTGTCCACCAAATCAAACTCTCTTGAAATCCAAGTGAAAGAAGCAAACAGGGAAAATCGATGTTAACTAACAAAAACATTATTTATTTATTTTTTTGGAGTACTTAAAAATATCCATAACTAGAAGCCTGAAAGTCATATGTCAGGGCTTTTTCTTTGTATTCAAAGGTTTTTCTTTTTTCCTTCTGATGCAGTTGCCTCAACTTACTTCTGTGTTCTCTGTAAGGCTGAATGCAGTGCCTCCAGCTCTTTCTGTCTCAAGGGTGAAGGTCTCCAGCTGGAGCTTCCTACATTACACACTTGTAAATAGTACTCTTACTAGTAGGTTAGTTGTATTTCTGTGTTGTAACAGTATTCTGAAATGGTTGCAAAATTGAAAAAAAGCCCCTGCCTATCTCTGTTATTTTTCATTTTGACCTACACGAAGAGTGGTATAAAAAAGCAGGAGGAGATGTAGAGGTGGGGTAAGGAAAAAAAAAGTAATTCTTCACAAAGAGTCTGCTAAGGAAGTATTATCAACTCCTTTTCTTTAGTTGCACGTAGTCAGGAAGCTACATGTATATGTAGTGTGGGACAAAATAAAATGCACTAGCAATGTGCATAAAAAGTCTTTGCTACTAAATGGGCTTCTCTGAGTCTTAAGATTTGGTTTCGTAAAGCTGTAATTGCTGGCTTAATTGGAGACAAAATTAAAGTTTTCAAGCTTCTTCTCTTGTTGAAGAATAGGAATGTTTAAAACTACAAACCTGATTTGGCTTTTGAAGCAGAGGCAGTCAGTCATACATTTTCCTGTTTCAAGCCCTCACCTCTTCACTATTTATGTCCTCTCTGTTGATTCTTTCACTCTGGGATCTGCCTGGTCAAACTTCTTAAAGTTATTATTAACATACTGTTTTAGTGTTCATTGAAATGCTGTTTTTAATCCCAACACTGAAATACTCTCATTTTGCACTGTAACAATCTTAAGAGCTAGTTGAAATTTACACAATGGCATATGCAGTCCAAGCAAACAAAACTGCTTTTTAAAATCCAGGACCTCACTTCAAATATTTGACTTGGAGGCATATAAAATACGTGTGTCTGATGGCAAATGATACTCTTATAAATTTCCTTTCAAATTTCCTCCTATTTTTTTTTTTAATTATTTTTTTTTTAAAATTTTCTTTTTTTAGTGCCTTGTGATCAAATCTTACTTGATGTTTTGAAAATGCTTTCATCACTCAGTAAAAAGTGTTCTCAGGGCTTTTCCAAGAGATCTTAAACCAGACTTATGTGCCTAATGACTGCGGCGTTTTCCTTCAGATAATTTGTTGTGTGGTCTTACAGACAGATTGGGAGCTGCTGTGAGGGTTTGTGTGGTCTTTCCTTACACTGCCTCTTTGGTAGGATAAAGTTTACTAGTACCTGGCATTTTCTTGGTGTGGAAATGTGTGAAATCAGCTTGCTGTTCTTGTCTCTTGTTACATAGAAAGACTTCTGTTGTCTAAAGTCCGAAAGGTTTCTTTTTAGCGTTTGATTTTGCTCCTCTTTGCAGTCTTTTTTTTTCTCTTGCTATGCTTCTAAAGTTTCTGCAGAAATTAAATTTGAATTTAATATTCCTGTATTGATGTCATAATCGTTGAATGGAGAACTTAAATCTGCTTTATTCCTGTTGCCAGTTCATGCTTTGTGCATGAGTTAGTCATCTTTGCCAAAGACTTTGCTGAAATAACATTTTGCTTATCTACTGTGACCTGTAAAATTTGGCAGGTGCTTTCTGTGATATGAATTCCTGTTCTAGAGGCAAATCCTGGGTGTTCAGATCGGATCTCTGCATGGACCAGGATTTCAGTTTTATTTTCTTTTCACTTACACCCTTCTTACACCTGCCTAGCTTGATGTACAAAATTTTGTTTTTATTATTTGCCTTTTCACTGGCTTTTGTGTCCTGTGTGCTTTTGTGTACATGGCAAATGGCCAATCTGAGAGGGAAAAGACTGAAACACGGCAGGCATTAATACTGGTATTTGGGATACCATGACTGGCTTCTCAAGGTGGCTAGCCATTTCTCTTTCACTTGCTTTCCAGGATATTATGCCATTTTACACATTAATGAGAGTATCCTCTGCTGGCAAGTCATACGTCTCAATCTTGCATGTTCTGTCTTCATAGTTTTGATAAATCTTTCCAAACCCATGTTGAATAGCAAGCATCAGTTTTTCAGAAGTTTAACTTCTTACACGTTGATTGCTGAATATTAGTTTTTTTCAGACATGTGTCTGAGGTGCTCAGTGATCTGTAGCTACCTGTCCTCTTACAAGCTTGCCCTTACACCTCAAAGTGCCATACTCTGCTTTTCTTGGGTACTGTTTTCTAATCTTTCTGGTTGCATTCTTGATACATTTTCTAGTATTTATCCTCAACTTTATGAAACCAGCCCCTTCTGAAGTGTCCCTTGTGTTTTGCTAGGGATTGTCTTTGGAGAAGCTGTGTTGTGTTTGAGTTGATTGCAACTACTGCGGATAACTTTACAATTATTTTTTTCTAAAAGTAAATAGTAGTAGGGATCCAAAGTAGTTCTTCTATTTAACACTTTTTGAGTTGGAATGCTGTTTACAAGTTGTAAAAGAATTGAAGAATTACTGACAGGTACATGAACTCTCCCATGTTTCTTCATTTTATGCTCTTTACCTGTGGTTGATAGTTTAATGAAAAGATGCAAGTGGGGTTTACCTGATGTATCACAAAAAGCTGAGATGCCAACCTCTTTCGCCAGGCTTTCAAAACAAATTCGTTAATGTCCTTTTAAGTTATTTTTCCCATTTTAACTTTGAATTTCAGTTGAATTAATTACATTTCTAGCTAACAAATAACACATGGGGTACATGTGGTGTTAGCAACCTTTTCCTTCTTGTGCAGAGTGGAGTGCAAGACCTGCTCTCACTATGGGGTTAGTCAAGTTAGATGATGAAAAGTTTTCAGCTGGTGAATTATTTTGACTGGTGTTGGCTGAACTTCATAAACACTGTGTTATGGCATGGATTTGTACCCTGCTGTTGTGGAAAGAAATTGTAGCATGGTACTTGCTGTTTTGCTGTCTCTCTGACAGCTAGGTGAGGGCATCTAAAAAATGAAACACTGCTAGCTAATGATTGTGACTCAGTTTATGTTCCCTGTAGACCACAGCTCTCGAGTGTCCATGTATTCATCCTTTTATCAGGTGAGTTGGGGTGGGATTCGGAAAGAACGGGAAGGTATCTGGGTGCCTGCATTCCACATGGAAGTCCCTGTTTGAAGACCTTCAGTTTATGGAGGTCCTACACTGAGAGAAAATTAAATGGAGGTGTAGCCAGGCATATATGTATCACTCGGCCCCTTTGCAGGATTTACTTCTGCTGGCCAGGCTTAAACTTGTAAAAGTGTTAACATTGCTGCGCAGTGTTGCATGGCTTAGAAACTGTTGAAGAGATTAAAAATCCTGATTTTTGTTCCCTTTTTGCTTCTCTGTATTTGTGGAGTTGGGATATTTAGAAATGTAAAGGTGTGATCTCAACAACCTTGTGCTGACCTCAGACCTCTGGTCCTCTCTTTACTACAGCTGAGTATCTCTTGTGAATGGAAAGTGAATTGGACTGGGATGGCATGTCTGACAAGGAAGTGTCTTGTTTGAGAGAATATCAAGCCTAAAATTGTTGGCAAGTCTTCGAAGAAGTTTGGCTTCCAGTCTTGACTGTGTGCCTTTAAGGAATATTGGTTTTAACCTTATTACCTAAAGCTCCTGTGACTTAACTGTCTTAATTCTTTACAGCCAAATGCTCTGCTAAACAGACGCCAGTGTTTCCACCTTGGAGTCTTAATTTTTAGGTATAAAATAAGTGCAGAATTATACTTGGATATACTTGTATTGTGTATTGGCACACTCAATTGTTTGTTTCTCAGCTCAGAGCAGTGTAGTAATATTCAATTTATGGAACATAATTTAAAAAAACCCAACATGCTAAAGAACTTTTTGGGTCATTCCTCTGTCCAGATGAAGTCTGCAGCCTATAACCAACCTGCTGTTATCTTGGTTGGACACTCCTGAGGAAAGGAGTTTGGGTCTGGAGTTAGGTAGAGTGGTCCATTAAACCCTTCATTCTTGTAAGCTTCTATGGCAGCACAGTGGTGCAGGCCATGTGGCAGGGATGCAGGTGTGCTTGAATAAGGCCAAGTGAACTGAGGAAGGGACTCCATCATCTGGAACCTGTTCTGGAGGATGGTATAGGGTTGTTGTCCAAGGCCTGGGCTGGTTGGTTGGCTTGGGAACAGACAAGGGTTGTTGCTTGAGCTTTGGTGATGTTGTAGCCAATCTCTCCTGTGTAGTCCTGCTGTCTGGCATTTTTTGTGACTTTGTGTGACCAGACATTCCCCTCAGCTCTACCAGGGCAGGCCTTGAGCTGGAGAGTGTGGTGGGTGGTGATGCCATGCACAGGGAGCAAACCCCAGAGTCAGGGACTGATCTGAGGCCTCATGTGCTACTGAAGGTGCACTGTGCTTCTAAACCTTCACGGTGATTTTTCCTGGCTACCTTTTTTGACATGCCATCATTTTTTTACTTGTCTTAGAGTTCTTATTTCTTGTGTCACTGGATAGATGATCAAGGCCAGACAGCTTTGTAAACTTCAAGCATGGGGACCTGTCTGCTTTAGTGTACTCTACGCTGAGTATCAGTACCCTGAGTGTCAACAGAAGGTTACCATAAGGCAGTTTTTCAGCAAATTAATGACAAAACTGTTCCAAGACCGCTGTGCAAACTGAGTTCTTTCAGAGTGTAGTGAGATTTTTTAAATTGCTCTGAAATATGTTTTAAGGATATTTCAAAACAGTTCCATATAGTCAGGAGGTGATAGAAAGGCTAGGCAAGAAGAAACTGAGTCACATTTCCCTTAAGTTGTGTTGTAAACTAAAAATTTTGGCTTAGCAAACACAGCAGTCCTCTGATCATCCTTGTGGCCCTTCTCTGGACCCTCTCCAGAATGTCCACATCCTTTTTGTAGAGCAGGCACCAAAACTGAACACAGTACTCCAGATGTGGTCTGACAAGCTTTGAGTAGAGTGAGATGATGAACTCTCCACTCATCTTGGTGTCATCAGCAAACTTCATCAGGGTACTCTTGATCCCGACATCCAGGTCTCTTAGGAAGATGTTAAGCAGCATTGGAACCAATATTGATCCCTGGGGGATCCCACTTACTTGTGACTTGGTAGCCAGTTTGAGGAGGAACTATTTATTATCACCCCCTGGGTATGGTCTGTCAGCCTAGTCCCCACCCACCACACAGACCACTTGTCAAGGCCATAACAAGTCAGTTTCTCTAGGAGGAGGCTGTGGGGAATTGTATCAAAAGCCTCAGAGAAGTCCAGGTAGATGATGTCTGTTGCTCACCCTGCATCAACTGAGGGGGTCACTTTGTCATAGAAGGTGATAAAGTGTGTCAAGCACGATTTGCCCCTGAGAAATCCATGTTGGCTTTCCCCTGTCATGTGCTTCAGTTTACTTCTCACTGTCCCCAGGAGGATTTGTTCTGTATAATATGCAGATATTTGAATTTCTAGAGAGAAACTCCTTAGAGACATGTTTCTTTCCTGAGGGCTTGCAGAAACCTCAAACTATGTTTTCCTGGAAATGTCCAGGGACTCCAGACTTTCAGTGCCTGTGGTGATTCATGTCCACTCATCACACAGTCTTCCGTTGCAACAACCACAATCCTTTGCAAATGAAGTCCCTGTGGAGCATTATGGCTTCAGTCATACGCTGGAGATGTACAAACTGTTATTCTAGAAGTCTTTAGTAACTGTTATTTCTTGTAGGGCCAGGAGAACCGGACACTGGTTGAGATGATGCCAAGGTAGTTTATCAGCTTTGGATGAGGAAAGAATTTGACTACTGAGTAAACTGCTACACACATTTTGGAAAATTATTTGCCCTGTTTTGTTCACCTTCCCAGTTTTATAAGTTATTCTTCATCATGAGGCAACTTTAAAGGAAAGCATTTGGTGTTCGTCAGAGCTTGAGATTGCCTTTATTTTTGGATTTGGAACTTGTAATGCTAGCAAAAGCATAATGCCATTTCATAGATAATAAAGGCTTGGTTTTTAACAAAATAAATTATTATTTTCTGGTTCAAATGTTCCCCAACCTTGAATTTGTGATCTGATCCTAAAATTGTAGTATGTGACTTGAATTTGGCACACAACATGGATATGGATTGTTGGGGAGGGAAAAGTAGATGTGACATGGTGGTTTTATTTCAGCATTTACTACCTGGTATAACTTGCTGTATGTGCAAAATTTTATTCGATTTTGACATATCAATTTAAGTAGGTGGAGTCTGTGTATACTCCATTTTAGTAGGAGTTTATTTGAGGAGATTAACTGATTTGAAACTTACAAGGCCAGAATGGATTGTTGTAATCATCTAATATGACTCTCTGTGGGACATAGTATTTTTTAGTATAACAACCTAGAGTCATCTAGAAAAATACCAGGTTCTGAATTAAAACTGACAAGGGGTTTTCTGTAGTTCTCAGCAGTTTTAGGTTCATTATCAGCCTATGTGAGAAACTTATGCTTTCTAGACTGAACTGGTTTTCTAGCTTAAGAATCACAACAGCAGAAGTTGTGGGTTTCCATAGTTGGAAGTAGGGAGCTATTATAAAATTTGTACTCCCTGCCCCTTCAGTTCTAAAGGATTGGGAAAAATGGAGTTTGATAATGTCTGTTACTTGAGTAGAGATACTTGGCTGTTGTATTATGACATATCTGACTGCCAGATTAGATTTGCACGTTTCCATGCTTAAAGAGAGATGGAAGTCATGCCATGATCTATTGGATTACTGTTGTAAATCAGTGTTCTGTTTCACTTTGGTCAGGTGGGAGGAGTGTGGTTTAACAGAGCTCTACCAACAAACCTTTCCATTCTGTTGTAAACTTGAGGTTGATGGTTCCATTCTGTATATATCTGACACTTCAGTAAAACATATAGAAATATGCTTGGGCTTTATTGGAGCAGAGCAGCATGTGACAGAAGTATGAATATGTATGAGTAAACCCTGTGCACGCTTGGTATTGTTTTTTCACAGAGAGCATCTGGAAAGAGCTGGTGTTGAAGATGAAATAGGGATTACTTGATCCTGAAATGACAAGTGATACAGTTACATAAAGTAAATCATAGAATGGTAGAGTTAGAAGGGAACTCTGGAGATCAAGTCCAACCCCCCTGGCAAGAGCAGGACCACCACAGAATCTAGGGCAGGTCACATAAAAACGCGTCCAGACAAGTCTTGAAATTCTCCAGAGAAGGAGACTCCACAACCCCTCCCAGCAGCCTGTTCCAGTGCTCCATAACCCTTAAAGAAGTTTTTCCTCACATTGAGGTGAAACTTCCTGTGTTTTAGTTTGCTTCCATTGCCCCTACTCCTACCACAGAGCATGAGTGAAGAGAGATTGGCCCCTCCTTCTTGACATCCACCCTTCAGATATGTATTTGCATTAATAAGATCCCCTCTCAGTCTTCTCTTCTCCATGGTGAAATGCATTTAAATCAGTAATTTTGCATTTGTTTGTAAGAGGTGCAAACACGTTAGTGTTATCAAGCGAAGTGAGGAGCTTGTGATGACGGTGAGAAGGGGACTGTTGGTGTAGGATTCAGAACTAGCCCTCATAGGGTTAGCAGGAACCACGGGGAGTGGGGGTTAGGAGGGGAACAGGGAAGTTGGAGGGGATGCCCTGCTTTGGAATGAGAGGAATAAAGGTGACTGGGAAAATTCCACTGTCTTGGTAATGCAACATTTTAAAGCAGCATTAGTGTGGATAAAAGAGAAACCGGCTGAGCTGAAATTGCTTTGGAAGAGCTGATAAGAGATTTTGCTGTGGTAGTGCAAGAGATCTACTGCATGTAGTCCAGGATTTAAATGTGAGACAGAAGTATTTTTGGATATTGTCACTGTGAGAGACTGACTCCCCACACCAGAGAAGGAATGATCTTGGTAATGGCTGGGTACCGAGAGCTGGGTTATCTGGCAATTTTGTCATCAGATAATTCCTGAAGCTATAAAATTGATAAAGTTAACTGTAGATGGAGCTTTAAGAAACACAGAATGTACTTCAGGAAAGCTGGACATAGAAGTGAACTTGGTTTGAGTGACTGCAATTTAACCTAGGTTAAATTAAACAGATAAACATGTAGATCAGCAACTGTTGAGCCTCAAGAAGCTTTTGCTGAAGTGAGGGGCTGGGATACAGAGAAGGGCATGAAATTCAGGAAGCTACAGGTGTAAATATTAGCATCTCGACTAACAACAAAAGGCTCCACCTTGGAAATGACCCCAGAGCTGGTGATTCACCTGATCCTTGCGTCAGGATATGGTGAGCAAACACAGAACCTCTGAGAGGTGTGGGCAAAAAATCAGTTTATAAAGGGAGGTGTATCTTCAGGATCAGAAAGCCAAGAGCTAAGGCAGGGGCTTCCACCTCCGCAGGCAAGGTGACGTCTTGCAAAGGGTATTAGAACAGATAACAGAAGGTGCTTTGGTCACATGAGAAGGAGGAACAGCCAATCTCACAAAGGAAGGAATTGAACTGTGGTGCATAGATACAGAGAGTTGTGTAAAGATGAGCTGGGTATGATTCCTGAACTGTAGAAATTTTCTCTTGAAAATGACCTGGAAAATGACACACACATGTGGTGGGAGCAAAACTTTTAGCACATTGAATTTGAGTCTAGTAATCTGTAGCCCAGAATGCTAAAACTTATAACACCTAAAATCTGTACTCTGTTAACTACTGCTGTAAGCAAGCAGTGGCATTACCTAACTGGAGAAGAAGAAAAGTGGTTTCTGTGGATTGATAGGAAAGACAAGGAGATGAGTGATAAATGTTGGTAATTCATGGGTCTTGACTTCAGAAGCAGGCAAAGCTGTGTTCATAAGTAAGGTTTAAAATAAACTTTAAAGAGTGGATAATAAAAACTTTCTTGATATATGGAAGCAGCATGAAGGGCCATCACTTATAAAATGTGGTGTGGGTTTATGAGAGGAATATTGCAGTAGGCTAACCTCTTGTTTCTAGATGAAAGCATGCATCTGCTTGGACTTTTATAATATCTCACAAACCACCATAGTAGACATTTTTGAAGTAAATTGGAATTGGGAGAAGAAAAATAAAGGTATAAGGAACTGTCTGCAGCAGAACAAGTGACATTTTGAAGACAGGCTCCGCTGGTTTGGTGGTTTTTTTGGTAGAGAGGTTGGCTCTTGGAATAAGCTGAGAAGCTCCCCCAGCTCAAAAACCAGGAGCCAAGGAGCCATTAGAGGGACACTGGATGCACCTGTGCAATTAACATATGAAAGAATGGGATGAGACCTGAGCAGATAGAAAAGAGCTGAGCTGCAGAGGCAGAGCGGTGCCCATGGTTGGTGAGGAAGAAGGGGAAGAAGGTACCCAAGCCAAATTTTCTTGCAACCCATGGTGAGATGGCAGCTGTCCCACTGCACTCATGAGGGAATGTGGTGGAACATTCTCTGAAGGCACCACGAGGGGTTACTGTGGATTTGCTGCCAGTGGACTTGCCTTATGCAGCTGTGGAATACCTCACAGCAGAAGTGACTGTTCCCTGAGCAGCCTGTGACTCTGTGGGAAGCCCAGGCTGGAGCAGCTCCGGACCTCGTGGGAAGGACTCATGAAGGAGAGGTTCATGGAGGACTCTCTCCCATGGGAGGGACCCTGTGGGGAAGCAGGGCAAGACTGTGAGGAATCCTTTTCCCTGAGGAGGAAGGAGCAGCAGGAACCACCAGCCTGTGACCTGACTCTAAACCCCATCCCCATCCCCCTGTGCCGCTGGGGGGAAGGAGGGAGAGAAACCGGGAACAAAGGGATTTGGGGCTGGGAAGAAGGGAGGGGTGGGGTAACATCTGCAAGCCCTGCTCTGTGTGTGTCTGTGTCTTGTGTGTGTTTGATTAGTGAGAAATTAAATTATTATCTTTCTCCAATTTGAGTCTGTTTTGCCTGGGACCATAAGTGATGAAGAGCCCTCCTTGTCCTTTGTGTTGACCCATGAGCTTCTAGTTGGGTTTGTCCTCCCCACCCCAGTGTGTGTGTGTGTGTGTGTGTCAGTTGGGTGAGTGGCCACAGGGCTGAATCCTTGTTGTTGGATTAGGCCTAAACCCTGACACTGGTGGGAGAAGCAGATAGATGTCTTTCATTTGTGGTGTGGCCAGAAAAGTGGGAACATGTGTGTCAAGAGTTGTTTTTGAGACAAGTCCTAATGGCATAGTCAGTTTGAGCGTAGATAAATATAATGTATGATGGATTCTGTGACCCTGAGGACACTGATAAAGAAAACGTGTTCGTATTATGTAGAAGAGCTGTGCACTTTAAGGCAAATGACAAGAATTTCTGAAAAATGCAAAGCCTGGCAAAGGGAGAGGTGCTGGGGAGTCCTTGTGACTCAGCATTGTGGTGTCAACCAGTATAGAGGTGATACCGGTGTCTTTATGGTGAGAAGACTTAGGAGACTGTGTCTTCTTCTACCTGATAAGCAAACTGATGGAATCTGTGACTTCTGTCCATTAAAAACATCAGGAAAATAAACACAGGGTGAGGAAAAACATGAATTGTCAGGTGAGTGCTGATGTGTTTGGGAGACACAGCTCCTGCAGATTCTGTAAAGCTGCCAAGGGGAGCAGCCATGCTGCTGCTTTTCTGAGGTGGAGTTAAAAGCACCTGCTTGCTCGGGTATCAGTCTTTAGGCTGAATTTTATAAAACACATTCTTGTCTTTACCAACGTAAAAACCAAACATCCCCAAACCAGCCTTTTCAGGTTCCTAGTAGGGAAATACTGTAAGTGATTGATGTTCCAGGGCCATAATTTAAAACAAAACAAAACCAAAAAAGCAAAGAAGTTGGTACATGTCTAACTGTTCTACTTCTTACAGTCTTTCTTAACTCTTATAGCCACCTTATTTCTTTTTCCCAAATATTAGTATTTTCTCTGGTTTGTGAACTCAAGCAAGTTAATAATTAAGTAATACATATTCATGTTTTCATTAAAACTGTTTTTCAAAATAGACCAATCCTGCTTCATTACTTGATACCTGAAAACACAGGTGCTGTTTTTCATGCAAGTTTGTCATTTGCTGTAGTATGGTGGGATGTTTTTTCTTTAAAAATGAAGTTACTGAATCCACCACAGATGTGCAGTTAATTTATTTTTTGTTTCTCTTTTGGTGAACATGCTAGACATCTGAAACTAAACAATAATTTTTGTGTCTGGTTTTTACCTCTGTGTCTTTCAGGGCAAGCTTGTGCTCAGTCCTGCTTGGCAAGTAACTGTGTTCCAGTTGGTTGCTTGCCTGCAATCCTGTAACTTAAATCGAAACTACGAGAAAACATTCCAAGTCTGTGATTAGGCGGTAACCACTTCTGGTGTGGTTAGTCAGCAACTCCTGTTCCAGGGTGCATCTCGTTTAAACTAAATCTGAACAGGGAGTGTAGAAACCTGAGTCATTCAGGAGATTATACAGGTGACTTCAGTGCTTTAGTTGCCTGGGGGAAGAGCCCCACGCCAGCCAAAAGGAAAACACACAAGTTGCTTTATTCTATCTGTAATTTCTGCTTTTTCTTCTTTGTATTGGAGTACCTGTGTCTTCTAGCAGCTGCTACCTCACTGTGATCAGGCTGTGTGATTTGACCTAGTAACTCTGGCAAGATTCTGCTCATTTAAGTGAACTTTATCTGTATGTACAATGTCTGAACAGCAGAACAGCAGCTGCTTGTGCTTTGTGTCTTGGAAAAAATGATTCTTTAAAGAGATGTACTTTATTTTCAAAATAAAAATTAAAAAAAACCCTTCAACTTGTCCTTCCTGGTTTCTGAATTAGTTTTAAGTTTTTCCGGGCTTGTTTTTTTGTGGTTTTTTGTTTGTTTGTTTTTTAATTATTCTTTAATTTTTGCTCTTTGGCACCTTTTGCTGTTGCAATGAAGCTCTTCTTATAAACTAATTGAACTATGTGTTTGTCAGCAAAGACAGTTTATCAATTCAGACTGTCTCCTGGCAGACTTAATACATTATCTGTCTGTCTCTTTTCCTGCCTTCTGGTGCAAGGTTATGGCTTTCATTATGCTTATTTCCTTAGTCTTTGACAGCTGGGGGTATATATGAGCTGAAGTCTGTTTTCTGTAAAATTAAGTATTGTGGGTTATGTTCCCTTATCCAAGTAAGACATTTCCAATAATTTAAAATAATGTATTCTGAACCTTACAGAGCTTGAAAGAAGGGTAATTTGGTAATTTTTGCCAGTAAAAATTGGAAACCTCCTTTATTCTTTGCCCAGTAGTATTTATCTTCTATGTCTAAAAGTTCTGAAAGATTTGATGGATTTTTTTTGTGTGTGTTTTCGTGTTGTTTTTTTGTTTTATGTGGGTTTTTTTGTACTGATGAGGCACAGTTTCAGGAGGGATATTGTCTCTTACCATAAAGCTGTACAAAGTTCAGGAGAAATCTGTAATCTGCAGGAAACACCTTAAGGCAAAGTGACTAAAGCACAATCTAACAGAATTCATGTTTTGAAGGAGTCAAAACCACAGTAGCTTGCTACAGAACATTTCATCCAAGCTACTTTTAAACCAATAAAATAAAGACTATTGGGCTATTGGAGAGAAGAGGCAGCTTGGATTACTGTTCAGTTCACCTCTTAGTTGCGGAACCAGGTCGCCTGACGGAGTTGTCCGTGTTGCCAGCGTCAGGAGGATTAACCTCTCATAATCTCTGTGATTTGAATAAGCGATTTTGTTCCTGTCCTCACTGCTCAGTTCAAAGCAGCTGCTGAGCAGAAACTTCAGTGTATCTTCAGCACTGTGGCCCTATTGGTCAGCCAAAAACTGAAGAAATGGATGCTCGAGGATATCTGTGTCTCCTAGTTGTGCTTTTAGCAGCTGATCTGGTGTTTGGATGGTAAGTGTATATACGTTGAGCTGTGCTACAGAATCAGGGAAGTTGGCCTCATCCTGTGTTGTATTTTTGTCTGAAATGTGTTTTGTTACACAAATGCTATCAAATCAATATCCATCACCACGCTCTGCTTCCCCAGCTCTCCCTCAAAAAGCAAAGTTTGGACAAAGAAATAATCTCTTGGATTGTAGGCACAACACAACAACACTTGTCTGTTTGTTTTTTCACTGCTCAAGAAAAATGTGACTGATCAAGACCAATCAGTCAGGGGAGGTGCTCACCCGTCTGCACTAGGTTAGGCCAAAGCTAGGAGGGATTAGTCAGTCAACTAGTGCATGTAAGTCTATCCCTGAGGAATGGTGGTGATAGTCATAAGGGACTATATTCTGCTTATAGCCCCACAAAGGTTGAAGAAGGATTTTCTTTAGTGTAGTCTGGATTTGGGGAGGTAATTCATTTTAGTTTTTGAAAAACCAGAGGCTGTATTTGCTGTGTCAAACGGGTAGCAAAGCATCTTGCTTCTGTTTATGGGTGTTTGTCTCTTTCTTCTTAGTTGAGAGTGATACAGGTTTGCTTTGTTACCTTTTTATTTTTAAATAACTGATACTACTGGTAAGTTACAGCAAAGATGTATAACAAAGAAGCTAAATTGTGAAGTGAGGTCTCTTGATTCAGGTGTTCCCTATTGCTGTGGAGGACATATTAAAGTGGAATTATCTCTTGGCACCCTTGACTCTTGGATATTCTGGGAATGGAGGAGATCTGGTGGTAAAACTGGCTGTATGAAAGTCTACTTCCCAAAATGTCACCTGTGACCCTAGAAGCTGGGGAGCTGGGAGTGTATTAATTTATAGGGTAGGTACTGCTGTGTCACCATGTCATGGTTTTTCCTTGGAGGGTTCTAGGTGTCTGTATGGACAACATATCAGGCTAAACAGGCTTGTTCTGCAGGCCTTCTTATCATGATAGTTTTCTTTGTCGGCTTTGTGTGTGGTCATAGGAGTTAGTGCAAACTCCTGCCAAAGGCATGCAAAGAGCTCCTTGGTCTGCAGGGCAGGAGACACCTGTTTTCAGACCCAGGTGCAAGACTCCACTGATGTCAAGTGGTTCTTCGGGAATTCCAGCAGCCAGTTTGAGCAGTGGGACTATTGGACTAATTCTAACAACTGACACAACTGGTGTTTTGAGAACACTAAATTACAAACCTGACTGGCTTTGTCATGATGCTAGTGGGAGGAGAAGCAGAAACCACAAAGCAAACATCTGTGAGATGGCAAAAAAAGTCTCTGCAGAGTATAATTTGTGAATACTCTTGTCTGACTTGGTTGCAGTTCTGTGTGGAGAAACAGGATGGGAGAACTGACACTTCAGGATCTTTCCTTGAGGAACACCACCATGTCAAGATAGCTTGAGTGCTGCACGAGGGCTTCACTAACCTGGGCCTTTGAGTTTGAGTAGCAAATGGATGTTGAGGTGACAGCTAGGAATGAAGTTAGCTTTTGGGTAGATGCTGACATGTCTTTGGGACTGTTGTGAAGAGGCAAAGCACAATTCTAAATAAGCAGCTGAGTGTACTGGTTCTTGCCCTGCTAGAATTAACTTGTTAGTTTGCATTGAGATCATGATTATTGTCAGGTAAGTTGAGGAGGTGAGAAATGAGGAAGAGGGCTCTCTGGAGAGCAGCACACAGGCTTAGCATATTTTTGAGGCACTTTATATTCCAGCACAGGCTGTGGGACTCTTGAGAATTGAAGCTAATACTTTCTGCACAGCCTTTAAAGGTAGTAACAAGATGTGTTTCTAGAGGGAAAATTTTTGTGAACTGATGGGCTGTCATTCCAGCAAGTCCCAAATCTGGCAGAAGTTGGTTTCTGATTCTCAATTTGTTCTGGTTACCTGAAAGGGGGATTGAGCTCAGCAGGTTGATCTGCTCTGTGTTGGCTGAGGAAGTCTGCTGAGACTGCCTGCCTGCCAGCTGAATAGTAGGACCATGCAGGCAAGAAGAAAGATGGTTAGGTAGCTCCGTAGCCTGGAAGAATATCTGCAGGGATGTGTCTCACCTGGCGTTGGGAATTCCAATGTGAGATGTTCCACTCCTCTCCTCAAAATGCCACTTCCTTCCCTTCTGTGCAGCATTTAGCCACAAATGCTGCCTGGAAGTAGATGTTTGTGCACTTTTTCTGTTTTCAAGTGTATTTAATGTAAAAAATGGGAAATACTTGATGGGCTGTTGGCACTGTGGACTCACTGGCAGTCTCAGGACGCTGTAAACTTTCAAGGCTTGCATGTTGCTACTTTCTCTACTGCTTCCCAGCATCTGTTTCCAGCTTTTTTAGCTGTATGGTTCGAATTTGCCCTTTTTTTTTTTTTTTTTTTTTTTCCCAGACAGAAGAAACAATATGGTCAAGCTTATTTCAGCTGCTGCTTATCTGAAATCAATTGAATGCTTCCTGCTGCCTTTCAGGAAGCTTTTTCTAGGATCAGCTGTAAGTAAACTTCTTGCAGCTTCCTTACTGCAAAGGAGACGTTTCACTAAGTGCTAATGCTTAGTGTAACAGTGATTTGAGCTGTGGTTTACAAAATAATTTGACAATGTTTTAAGCATTTTATTGGTAAGCTCTCCTGAGGCTTTTTGGATAAAATTATCTGCATGTTTTAAAATGGTATCATCCTTTTGTGCTACCTAATGGTCATGGAATATTGATTGTGTTTTGCCAGTGTAGATCCTGTTCTGTGGTAGCTTTTTAGTAAAATCAACATATCCATGTAAAATTTCGGAGATCAGGGGAGTTCTGGATTCTGGGACCTGCTGTTTTGTGCATCTCCTCCCTCTCTGTGAAAATGTCCTGTCCTACTTGTTCTGTTTCAAATTTTTTTCAAACCAACAAATAACAGCATGACCTTTCTGTCTGATAGTATTTTCCAGAGGAGAACTGGTGTAAGGATCCTTCAAGAGCAATCTGATGCCCACTGTGACTTCAGGAAAGGAACCAGTTGTAGATATTGTTAGTTTTCCTTTTGCATTTGTGTTCTAACACAGTTGCTTTCTGCAAGCTGCATACATAGTTGCAGTTGTTTTCCCTGTCCCGTATTCTCCTTGTAAGACACTTTGCTTTCAGTTTGTGTTTGTTTTAGAGGCAGAAGCTGGAACATGGGAAGTTCCATTTAAATATGGGGAAAAAAAAACCTTATTTACTATGAGGGTGACAAAGCACTGGAACAGGCTGCCCAATGAGGTTGTGGAGTCCCCTTCTCTGGAGATACTCACGACACACCTGGATGCAGTTCTGAGTGATGTGCTCTAGGGCATTCTGCCTTAGCAGGGGAGTTGGACTAGATGATCTCAAGAGGTCACTTTGAGCTCTGACGGTTCTGTGATTCTGTGTGATGATTTTTTTGGTCAAAACACTGTTCACAGCTGTATTCCCCATGGCATAATTTCTGCAGCACTATTTATAGGTTTTTTAATTGCTGTAGTGTTTTCTTCAACTGTGAATTTTTGTTGATTAAGTAGTTCAAAGAATATTTCAGGCAGATATGTGTCCTGAGCTAATGAACAAACAGTAATGCATCTGAATCTCTTCAGTTCATGAGGTTGAAAATCTGTGTGAAGTTCAGTCAGTGTGTCAAATCAAATATGGTAACAGATTAACCTGTAAATAAGACACAGATGTCTCTAGCTGCCTAAATCTATTTTGTCATTGGAAGTGTTTAGATGCCTACTTACATTAATTGCCTATTACATTAAACCATTGTAGAAAGTAAATTGAATTGTGTGCTGTTTAGGTTTGGAGGGTTTCTCAGTACTGAGGGAAGGGCCCCAGGGATAGCTCCTGTAAGAAGCTGAGAAGCTCCCCCAGCTCCAAAACCAGGAGCAAAGGAGCCATTAGAGAGACACTGGGTGCACCTGTGCAATTAACATACAAACTGAGCGGGAGAGGTGAAAGGCAGTGCTGGGGTGAAGATCCTGGGTGGTTGGTGAGAAAGAAGGTTCCCAAGCAGAAGTTTCCGTGCAACCCATGGTGAGATGGCAGCTGTGCCCCTGCACTCGTGGAGGAACATGGTGGAACATTCCCTGAAGGCGCCAGGAGGGGTGAACGTGGATTTGCTGCCTGTGGACTCTGATTGTGCAGCTTTGGAAGACCTGGCACCAGGGGAGGTGCCTGTTCCCTGAGCAGCCTGTGACTCTGTGGGAAGCCCAGGCTGGAGCAGCTCCCGACCTCATGGGAAGGACTCATGAAGGAGAGGTTCATGGAGGACTCTCTCCCATGGGAAAGCAGGGAATGACTGTAAAAAGTCCTTCCTGAGGAGGAAGGAGTAGCAGGAACCACCAGCCTGTGACCTGACTCTAAACCCCATCCCCATCCCCCTGTGCCGCTGGGGGGAAGGAGGGAGAGAAACTGGGAACAAAGGGATTTGGGGCTGGGAAGAAGGGAGGGGTGGGGTAACATCTGCAAGCCCTGCTCTTTGTGTGTCTGTGTCTTGTGTGTGTTTGATTAGTGAGAAATTAAATTATTATCTTTCTCCAATTTGAGTCTGTTTTGCCTGGGACCTTAATTGATGAAGAGCCCTCCTTGTCCTTTGTGTTGACCCATGAGCTTCTAGTTGGGTTTGTCCTCCCCACCCCAGTGTGTATGTGTGTGGGAGTTGGGTGAGTGGCCACGAGGCTGATTCCTAGTGAGGTTTGGTAGTGGGGAGGATTATTGGGATGGTAGTCCTTTCCTGAATTTCCCATTGTAAATGGTGCTGAATTAAACGGGGTTAATGTTGAGTGTGTCTCATCTTAACACAGGAGTCTGGAAAACCTTTCCAAGCAGTAATGTCTTAGCTTCTACCAGTCACTCTTTAGTGGGCAGAAAGTGTGGAGTGACTTAGAGAGCAGTTTGTTGGAAATTTTATTGTAAATCAAATAAACTTAGTAGCTTTGTGTGTCTCTGGACAGAGTAATGAATTTGCAGATCATCTGAGCAGGAAGATGCTAATTCATGTGGAGTCCCATAGGAGTTGTTCTAATTCATTTTCAAGACATCTGGCAAAATGGAAATCCCTTGGGTAGAGCGATTTGTTACCACAGGCAGCAGAATAAATTTATTATTTTTTTTCTTTTTCCCCGTCTCATTCCTGAGAAAAATCCTAGTGATAGTAGTTGCTTTTTAGATGTTGGTTGGTTGCTGAAGTGAGCGTAACTTCCTTTTGTTTGCTATGGCTTCCAATGCCTTGAGAAAGGGGAGTTAAGTTATCCTCAGGCATTTAGAGTGGTCAAATTGAAGAAGGCTCTTGGCTACATGGATGGGAACTGCCATGTAAAAGTGGTTTGTTTGATTTTTTAATTTTGATGAACCATTAGAAATTAATAAAATATTACTGTGTCCATTCCGTTTATTCTGTGCTACTTATCAATCAGGCAGATCAATCTCCCTGTTTAGTAAATTTACTGGTACTAATTACTTGCTTTTGCATCTCTGTAAACTCCTTCACCATTGTCTCAGTTGAACAGATGATGAATTTTTTTAAGAACTATTTCAGGTATTATAAAGTCAGAAAAATTCTGCTCCTGGATGCAAGCTTAGTACTTCAGGTGGTGGTAGAAATCTGCACTATGTTCCTGCTCTTTGCTTCTTACCAAGGGAAGTGGCATTTCAGAGTGGCTCTTCTTCCTTCTGGTGGCAGAGCAGTTCTCTGATCAGCCCTGCCCTCCATTTACATAAAGCAATAACAAAAAGTTATCCTCTGTTTTCTGTGATTGCAGTCTTGGTTTTTATGTCTGTTGGTATGTGGAAGTACCACTGTGTTTCCATCATGTCTTTCTTGAAGGGAATATGATGGTGCAATAAAGTGCTCTCTTCCCTTCTTGAGTGGAACAGCGTTTATGTGTAAGCCAGTGATTTGCTTTCCCTGGCAAAAAGGTACAGCATAAAGACTTAAATCTTTTGTCTCTCAGTCACCTCTGAGTCTGAAGGGATCGCTTTGTTCAATAACCACACCAGCTCTGCTGCAGGGAGATGGAGCCCAAGAAGACCCTGCTCTGGGCTCTTTGCATTTTAGCAGAGGCTGTTGAGCTGCTGATGGGTCCCTGGGGCCTCCTGTTCAATTATTCTTCCTCTGAACTAGTTCAGGGATATCTTTGCCTTCTGAAGAAAATCTAGCTCTGAATGTATGAGTGTGGTGGAGTCTTCCTTTTTCAGCCTTTCTCTGTGAATACCAAGATGGCTGTGAGTTGTCAAATCCTCATAACAATGTTAGAAAAAACATAAAACTCATTTATTTATTTTAATCCAGCTTTTTCATTCTTGGACTTAAAACGGGTTAAGAAGAGTTTCACAGTCCAGTCAATACTGTTGTTCTACTGTGGCACATGAAATTGCTTTTAACAGCAAATGATGTTGGGCTGGGCTTCTGTAGGGATAATGTGAAATTAAAAACAGTGACCAAGTTAAAAACAGGTGTGAGGTTGCTGCATGTCCTCTGCTTTTTCCAGCCTGGAGCACCTTTTGTGTTCAGGTTGTGGGAAAGACAAGGGTTCCTTGAACTCAGGTGAGAGGGGAGGATGTGCAGGGGCTGTGCATGTAAAATGTATTGGTTTCCAGGGGAGGGAAAGCTACCTGTCAGGGACAGAACAGTGCTCTTTAGGTGTGCTGGTCTTGTGCTCCTTGCCAGCTTCTCATGGATTTATAAATAGCTTTCCAGAAGAGAGTAGAAAGTGCTGAGCATCTGGCTCTGCAATGAATATGTGTGCTAGAGCTGTCAGTGCAGGGTTTAGACAGCAAAATTATTACTTAGGGCTCAGTTACAGGAAATAGAACAGACCCGAAGGGACAGAGCACTGCCTAGCCAGGGCTTTCCTCCCAAAAGTGATGCCTTCCCTTCTGCGCGCTTGCTGCAAGGTGCACAGGCTGTCAATTTGGTGCGTTGACTTAGTCTTGGGTAGTGTCAGTGTTTTGCTGAGGTCTCTTATTTCTATTGCTTCAGCAACCTTTGCACCTGGCGCTGGATGTCACTGTGCACTGATGTCTGAGCACCTGGAAGAGGTGAGAAGAGCACAGAGTGAAATGGAAATTTGTATCGATTCTGCTGCTCAGCTGGGGACAGTTACTGTAGAAGTTAGAGTGCTCTTGAAGACACATTAACACCACATTTGCTTTTCACAAGGAAGAGGAAGCCACTTGTCAATTTGCTTATCATGAAAATGCATTTTGAATGTTCTGCTTTCAGCATTGTATTTCTTTTTAAAAGCACTAATTAAACGGCATCCTTTCATTCTCCTCATTTCTCCCGCAGCCCTTCCATGGCAGTTTATTGGCCTCCACATAACGACTTAGATTTTGTTGTAGTGTGTCCAGTGACCAGCTCCTAAGTCATGTGCTGGATTTAGTTGGGATGTAATCTTTTGGCCATCTGCTCAGGCACTCCCTGGTCCCTCTGATTTGCAAGTGGATGTTAAAGGTGATCTCAAGTCTGCAGATGTTCACAACACCCAGCTTCCCTTTAGCTGAACACCACTGTGTTCCTGCT
>NW_009954187.1:391870-394305 GCF_000747805.2 Chaetura pelagica | reverse complement strand
TCCTGCTGAGGAGATTTGAGCAATGTGCTATCTGAACCTCATGGTAATTTTGACATCCTTGATTTTAATTCTCTGGCTGGTGTATAGGGCACCTAGTCAGGAAAAATTTGCCTTCAGGCTGGTTGAAAAATAAGTTAATAGGAAGAGTTTCTCTATAGAACTGAATTTAAGGATACACTGATACATGTTCCCCTTCTCCGTCTCCCACTATCCCACAATGATTCTGGACTCTTTTTTTTTTTTGCAATCTGTGCTATGTATTTTCCTTTCTCTTTAGGAGCCTGACTATCCAGCCTTTTTTAACTGACAGTTGTAGAGCATCTGGAATCCTGTTGTGGATTTTTTTTTTCCCTTTTTTTTTTTAAAGTTGCAGGCAACACTTCAACTTGTTTTTTATTGTCTCTTTATTTAGAGTAAAACAAAATTGTGAGGGATTCCCAGAGAAAAACAATCTCTGGGTAAATTGAATGTTTACATCAATTATCATTGCTTTGGTATCTGTCTAATTTGCATCTGGTTATTTCAGTGCAACCCTGATGCTTTCTAATAGCTTATCAAGCTGCAGGGCAATAGCTGGGTCTTCGTATGTCCATGTCTTTCTTAGTGATTAAATAAATCCTTGTTGCAGTGTGAGAGCAGGTGCATCTGTGTGCATTTGTATCAGTGCTCACACATGGTGGTGCAAAGCTCTGGTTCTCATTTTACTTTCTAATTTTGTATAATTTTTGTCCACTCCCTCTGTCCTTCCAATACAGTGTTGCACTAGGATTACTGTTCAGCATAGTCAGTGTTCTGTTTCAGAATGGGTGAACTTCTTGTGCTACCCAGTTTGCTGAAAGAAGTCATGTGAAGCTGAATGGAATTCAGCGTTTCCAAGTAGTTAAAATTTGGCTTCCCCAGAGCCCATAAGTGCCTGTGGGATGAGTGGGAGTGAGTCAAGAAATCTCTCATCTAAACCTTTATTTCATCTTCAGGTTTTTACTTCCTGTCAATACAGAAGCAGCTGTATCTGTGAAACTTGGTATTGCTTCATGCTCTAAGGAATGGTTTTCTTTTTGTGATACAGGTTTTATTTAATTATATCTACTGCTTCATGTGGCTTGATTTCAGCTAACTGACCTACCCCTGGAGTAGCAATGAGTTTTCAGCCTTTGTTACAACACTGTGAGTAATTAACTCTTGATGCATCAGGCTTTTTCAGGACTTGGTCACTCCTTTATGTCCTTTCTTGAGCACCTGGCCTATAGGAGCTGTAAGGAGACAGAAGGACCAGGTGTGGGTACAGAAGTTTCCTCTGGGAAGCCAACCACATTGTGTCCCTCCAAGGCAGTGGCATGTAGTGTGCTGTTCTGTGCATTGCAGCCAGCCTGGGAATTCCCTGGGCTGACAAACAGGCCAGGCCTTGGCAGCATCTTGTGGCTCTTTCCAGCCTCCTTGGGCGCTCACCCTACTGGTTTGGGGAACCCTGTGGTCCCATAGCCAGTCTTGATCCTGAGATGATGTGGGTGCTGCACCTTTGCTGTTATTTTTACAGACCCACGAGAAGTGCTTTCCTTTGAGCTAACAAAGTAAGAACACGTCCAAGTCACTGTTCATGGGAACTGTGTGGACATGCTGTGTAAACTTAGAGGTAGAGTAAAAAAGTTACTCGTGAGGTGGGACTCCTGGGTTTGTGGTCCAGCTCTTGCAAATAAGCTCTGCTTCTGTCAACCAAAGGTGTAATTTATTACATGTGGGTTGTCTAGGGCCATGGGGTTCTTTCCTGGTAGATACTAAAAATACAAGGCTCCCATTTTGTTATGTGGGTCTGTAGCAGGTTTGTGATCTTTGTTTAGCTTTGCTGCTGCCCCAGGATATCCCTGTTGACTCAGCAAGTGCTGTCCCAGGGCTCACAGCCTCACATGGGGCAACCTTTTCAGCAGGGTTTGCTGCTTTTCATCAAATTAACCTCTTAATATTTAGAGGCTGAAACTGCAGTGTGCAGACGGTGCCTGTGTCTTAGTTTGCATATCTTCTGATGTGGAGACAGCGTCTCTTCCTTGTGTCTAGGGCTCACTGGCCCACTCTGACTGCTCTTTTTGACAAATAATACCAGATTTCCACACTGGAGCTGCCTCTGCTTCCCTGCTACAGCAGTGGTGCTTGTTGTGAACAGGGAGAGGGACCAGCTGAAGCCCACTGTGCATTCCCTGCTTTCCTGCTCCTCTTCCTTCCCTCAATAACCTGCACTTGTTTCTTTGTCTCCTGCATCTTAACAAAGGAGGGCTTGAGGGGAGGGGTCAGCGATAGGCTGATGTCTGCCTCCTCCAGGGCAGTATTCCACAAAATGCCTGCTTTTATGTGGTATCTGAAGGCACTTAGAAAGTGGATAGATTGCTCTGCCTGTTTCTCAGTGATTGAACAAACTGATTGGAAATTAAAAAGGAATATGCATC
>NW_009954187.1:387075-391566 GCF_000747805.2 Chaetura pelagica | reverse complement strand
AGCAGGAACACTGGTCCCCACCATTGCATGTTTTGCTTGCATCATTACATTTAGCATCAGGAATGCTTCAGGCATTTCTCACAGGCCCTGAATCTGTGAGAAAATTAAGCTTTTATTTATATTGGACCTAAAGGTTCTTGGGCCATGGCAGAGTAGGTAAAAGCTACAGCTCTTCTAACTTCTGTTTGAGATGCCTCTGGTATCACACTGCAGTGCACCTCTGTGCATGTAGCTGTGTAAGGAATTTTATTTTATTTTAATTTTTAGTGTTCTTTTCTAGAACATTTATCTTGGAAGTCAGTATCTGTGAGCCTTTAGTAAGTGTTGGGTACCCTGTCTGGAGGTAACTTCAATATGCCAGTTTTCAAAGCTTTTTGCTCTTAGGTGTATCTTGCTTCCTAAACGTGTTTTCTCCCTACTGTTAGTTTTCTACTGGGAAAACTAGCTGAAGCCTAAATACGTCTTCTGTTAATGCTTCTACTTAATACCAGTGAGGATATGAGCTTGCCAAAAAGAAATGTCAACGTAATCTCCCCAAGGTAGACATCGATCTTTTCCATCGGGTGAGATAAAAGCCAGTGCTGTTTTATGTTCTAACCATTGTTTTTGTTAAGTAATGTCCTGGAATTAAATTAGCAGATGAGAGCTTGGAAAAGTGACATTCGAGTTTAGTCTGCTGCTTGTTTGTCATAGCTAGTTAATCTGATTTACAGATATACTATAGATCTGTTATTCAGGCTTGATTATTTTCAACTTGTGGTTGAAAGTCTCCTCTACACTGTTAAGGAGAGATTCTTTGTTTCTAAATAAATGTTTATTTCTTCTAAAGTGCCTGTAACTTTGTCAGTGAGGTGGTTTGAAATAACGTCTTACTAAGCAGCAATAACCTCTGGTTGCAAAGGACTGGTTTTGAAATCTCTTTTTGTTAGCCATATCATGTTGCTTTCTCATTATTAAACCTGTGATTATTTTTTTTAAAATGCATTGATTTAGAGGGGGATAAAGAATACGGAAGAGGTTTTGCCTCCAAGTTTGCTAAGCTGTTGGAATGAATGAGGATTTACAGCTTCATGATTCTTTGACTCAAATGAAACTGTAGGAGAACAAAATCACTAACAGCTTTTTTTTTGCTTTTTTTTTTCTCTTTACAGTAAAAAAAGCTAAACTCCAAGGACCACCAGGTAAGCCATTCTCTGCTGCTTGTTTGCAGCAATGGTGACACCTGCTCTCTCACTCCTGGCTCATGCTCCTCTCTCTAGTTTTTATCTACCTGCTCTATGCTCCTGCATGTTCTTCTTAGAAGTGACAAAAGCTGCCTCCAGAGTCCAGGCAGCCTGAGTTAGTAGAAGGCTTGAGGGTGTGACTTGGTGTCATAGTGCTGAGAAACTTCTACTTGCTTACCTGATCTGAACAGATGATGGATGAGGAAAGATGTTCCTCTGCTGTCATCCCTTTCAACCCCACCCTGTCCTTTTCTCTCATCATTTCTCTGTCACTGTTAAAAATAGGATCTGAAAACGTCCACTGAGCAGAACTGGTGTGTGTCTGTATGAGTTCAGTGCCTCCTTGATCCTGATTGTTGTTGCTGGATGGTACCACAGAAGTGATTCATCGTGTTATGTGGCATTCCATAATGGCTGTGCTTGGGATTGAAATCCCATCTGCCAGATTTTGTGTCTGCAATGTAAAATATAAACAGAGCTGGTGACACTCAGTTTACAGTGTAGGTAACTGTTTCACAGTGGTTCAGTAGGTAGCAAGGAATTCCTTAGCAAGAAAATAGAAAATTTATTTAATGAAACTTGATGCACAGTTTACAAAAGAATAAGCAGTTTTCTTCTGGAATAACACCTAGTGAAGTGTTTAGAGCTGGAGCAATAACTTACCCATATTCATGACTTAGTTGTTCAGCTTTATTGTCTTCATACAGCCATCCTCAGGTTATAGCTGAAAGTTCTCCAGGTCTCCTTGTCCATACTCTGTGCCAGGTCAAGATCTGTGTGTGGATCAATCTTGAATTACCAGGGAAGGAAGGTTTGAGTAGCCAGTCTGGAAGGGAGTTTAAGTGTATTTTACCCCCTCTGTAATCAAGAAGCCTGTTCATGGCTGCAATGTATTTGTCCAGTAATACAGATTTGACTTAAGTGAAGTATATGGTTTTATTAACAAGCCTGATGTCCTTGGATAATGCAAGTGGTGGAACTTGAGCACGAGGGAATCTGACTTCTCCGCTTCTTCCTGAACTTCTGGATCATGTAGTTTCCCTTTCCTCCCTTTCTGTTAGGGTAATGAAGCTAAATGCTGGGACATGCTATAGTAGCCCACAGCAAGGATGCATATAGCTTTTGGCAGTATTGAAATGGACCATGATCTAACTTCTGCTGGGAATAAATGCAGCAGAACACTGAAGTATTAAAATACATACACTGCTTTCTAGATGCTTAGCATTTGTCTTGTTCCAGACTTGATGAAACTGATAGACAGGTCTGAGGTGGTAACGCCCCTTAAAAGGGAGTTTGTTCATTTTCAGATGCTAATATTAAAACTTTGTATGTGTCTGTGCTTGGCTACCTTTGGTTTTATTAGCAAAGAGCAGCAACTAGGAAAAATGTCATTCCAGGCTTTTTTTTCAGACTTAAATAAAAACCAAAACATCTTAACAAAGCCTGTCTTATCAAATGTCAGTGTAATGTGTTGGTTTTGGTTAGCTGGCTTGTGCAATACAGCTCATTTAGTGAAAATTACTGTTTTATTTCTGTCCCAAACTGGTCTGGTTCTTTGTATACTTGTGGGTGGAAAACCAGGTTGGAACTAGGAGAGCAGTTGGATGAGAAGGGAGGAGATAATATGATCAGTCCAATTGCCTCTTGATTGTATGTTTTGCAAGTTTGTCTTTTACACTGCATGGTGGGCCCTGTTCCTTCAGGCTCTCTTCTCTTCCTCTCATCTGCATTCCAGTAAGCAACATCTTACAAAGTGTCTGTGTTCTTCAGGATTTCACACTTTGTCCCTGACTTATTGCGAGTGCTTAGTTGCCTGTTTTTGTTTGTTGATGAATTCCTGAAAACCTGTGAATTAAAATTTGATTGCAGGTGAAAAATGTCTTGAACATTTGGCTCCTTATCCCAGTGATGTCTTCCAAAATGGGCTTTTTGCTTTGGGTCCCCCCTGGGGTGCAAGATATAAATTGAAAACTTTGAAATGTTAACCCTTGTACGATGAAAGGATGTACTGAAGGAGATAACTTTTTGCCTCTTGTTCCCCAGATAAATTCAATACATATGTGACCTTGAAGGTTCAAAATGTGAAGAGCACGACAGTAGCTGTGCGAGGTGACCAGCCCTGCTGGGAACAGGACTTTATGTTGTAAGTACAGTGTTGTGCAGCAATGAGGTGCTTCTTGTTGTGTCCTTCCACACCACTGGGGTTTATATGGAGCTGCTGTTGGTGTTGTATAGATTGGAATACTGAAGTAGGTGAAATGCATGAGACTGGTGACAACCTAAATAATTTGCTTTTCTGTTGTACACACTGACCTGTGCTGAAGGAGGTGTGTGTTGGAAGATTGTCTCTGCTGGTGTCACAGACTGGCTGGAGTAGCCTGTGTCCTTTTAATAGTACCAGGTTGCCTGGCTTCCTGTTTGTGGGTTTGGTCTGGATTGATGTGGTCTATGGCCAGGCATGAGCACCTGCTGCAGTTAAGCTGGAGATGAGCAGACTGTATTTGGTTTGTGTGGCAAGGGTTTCATAGTGGTGGAGCCAAAGGGATGGCTTCTGTGAGAAGCTCCTGAGAGCTTCCTCTGGTTTGATAGAACCACTGCCAGCCAGCTCAAAAACGGACCTGCCATTGACCAAGGCTGAGGCCATTAAGATGGTGGTAAGACCTCTGGGATAATGTATTTAAGAAGGAGAAAAAGTTGCCGTGCAATAGCAACTGCAGCTGGAGAGAGAGTGAGAATAGGGGAGACAACTCTGCAGAGACCAAGGTTGGTGAAGGAGAGGGAGGAGGTGCTTCAGCCTCTGGATCAGAGATTCCCCTGCAGCCCATGGTGAAGACCATGGTGAGGCAGGCTGTCTGTGCAACCTGTGGAGGTTAATGGTGGAGCAGATAGGCACCTGCAGCCCATGGAGGACCACATGCCAGAGTATTTGAATGCCCAAAGGAGGCTGTGACTCTGTGGGAAGCCTAGAGCAGGCTACTTGCAGGACCTGTGGCCCCGTGCAGAGAGGAGCCCATGCTGCAGCAGGTTTGCTGTGGCCCTGTGGTGGACCCATGCTGGAGCAGTTAATGAAGAACTGCAGGCTGTGGGAAAGCCTTGCATTGGAGAAGTTCATGAAAGCCCATCTCCCATGGGAGAGAACTCATGCTGGAGTGAGGGAATGGTGTGAGGAGTCCTCCCCTTGAGGAGGAAGGAGTGGCAGAGACTGTGTGGTAAACTGACTACAACCCCCATTCCCTATTCTGCTGCACTGCTGGGAGGGGGGAGATAG
>NW_009954187.1:379466-387065 GCF_000747805.2 Chaetura pelagica | reverse complement strand
TGAAGTTGAGCTGGGGGAGGATTGTTTTTACTTATCATTATCCTACTCTGATTTTGATTTGTAATAAAACTAAACTGATTCCCCAAGTTGAGTCTGTTTTGCCTATGCCTGTAGTTGGTGAATGATCTTTCTCTGTCCTTACTTGGACCCATGTGCCTTTTGTTACATTTCCTCTACCCTGTTCAGCCTAGGAGGAGTGATAGGAGTGGCTTTTGGTGGGCACCTAGTGTCCCGGTAGGATCAGCCCACCACAAACACCTACAAAGTAGCTTAGGCAAGGATTGAGAGCCTCTAGCTGAGCTTAGATGGAGCTCTTGGGCCATAAGAAGAGGGATATGGGTGGCAGCTACTGGGGAGGGAGGTCAGGGCAATTTTAAAGGCTGTTGTTAGTGCACTCAGAGCCTCGACAGGGTGATCCTGGTTATCTCAGTGTGGAGCTGCTCTTGTGTGTTGATGTTTTCTGCCATTGGTCCAGTTCCCATGAATTAATTTTCCAGCTACCCAGTGGCAGCTTGAGGGTCTGCCAGTCCCTACCATGAGCAGCAGAATCAGCTTCAGCTCTCCCAGGTTTTCTGGTGCAGTTGGCACCTCAGATTTGCTCTGGTCCTCATAGTTCTGACAGATATCCAGGGTTTCTCAGTGTCTCTTAGAATAGTGGTTTTCTTGCAGGTGTATAAATAACTTGAATTGATATGAATTGTTTCGTATATTGCATGTGCTTCTGTTTCCTTTAGTTTTGTAAGATAAAGTGAACTAAATTTACTAAATCCTGGTCTCCAAATTCTTTTCACTGAACTTGGCCTGGACACTGCTATTGCAGGGGGAATGATGCTGTGCTTATTTTGTGGAATCAAAGCTAGTGCTGCTGTTTTTCACTGGGCCTGAGGTGTATTCATAGCATCCATAGCACGACATCCACCTGGGATTTTTGTAAGTATTTTTACTGTCCCTTAGCAGTTGGTGTTCTGCCAAAAGTTCTGCCCCTGGCTGAGAAGTTCACCTGGGCCAGCAGTGTTGCCATCCTAACTATGCCGCTGTCTCCCTTGTTCTGTGGTACTGTTCTGGGAGCTGCACATGAGGTGTGTGCGTCTGCTTGGAGAGTCTGAGCCTAATCTTTGGCATCTTGTGAAACATGTGTCCTCCTGAACACCACCATCTTCCGAGCTGTGCAGTTCCTGGTCAGATAGAGGCTGTGGTTGTCACTGACATAAACTGTGTGCAGGTCTGGGGTAAGGTTGGGACAGGGAATTGTGCCTGTCTGCCAAATCACATGCCCATATCCAAACTACTAACTCATTCTTCCTGTGATTTGTGTTCCACTTGTGAGCAGGAACTAACTTTAAGCATGGCCAGCTACAGAGGAGGCTGCTCACCAGTGTTTTGACAATGGCCCTTGTTTGTGTTGGCTCTCACGGTTGCTCCTCCTCCTTCCTCTCAAACAGCTCCTGGAACTGCTGTCCAGTATCAGCTGGGAGCTTAGCTAGTATGCTGTAAGGTCATTGTGTTGCTCTGTAATTAGTTGCTAGGGGATATCAAAGCAGAATATTAGCTCAACTACTTTGCCTTTGTCTTTCCTGCTTTAGCAAAGCAAGAGCATAGTTGTTGTGAGCTTTCTTTATAACAAAAATATTACATGTGGCTGGCAACATGTTTTGCATGATCCTGTGTACATTAACTTGTCCCAGGAGATATAACACTAAGATACCATGACTGCTATTCACTGGATGTCTCTTCGCGTTCTGAAGTTGGAAAAGGCTTTAGAACACCATAGTTTTTCCCTGAGGGAAAGATGCTTTTATTATCTATGTTTGTTTTTACTTTTTTTTTATGGGGCATAGTAGAAGAATAGACTGCAACCAAGAAAATGCTTTCTATCTGTGTTTGTTGTTTTTGCTTCCAAACTCCTTGTGAGACATAAAACTTTAAAATTTGGGGCTCTAGGGATGTTTGAAATTTGCTTATTTACCAGGCCAGAAAAGCACTTTAATGTCTTCTCTGGCAACATCTAATTTTGAAGCAGCTTTAAAAGGACTGTGTATTTGCAGAAAGCACCCCTCAAGTGGAAGTGCTAACTGCTATTTAGAATGTGATGGATGAATTGGCGTTGAAGTTGTTAAAAATGTCTTTCATTTAAATTCTGTGTGCGTGTGGAAAGGGAGGAGGGACATGGAAATCCAACCTCAGCTCTTTTGTTCTTTGAAGCTATTCTGCATCTGACCAGAAGGTGGAGAAAGGGAAACACAAAGGCAATCAAAGCCACTGTACTGAAAACCTTATTTTTTTGTTATCCGGTGACCTGTCCTGTGGAATTCTGCATAGAAGGCTGCTGGGTGTCTTACGATCACTGTCTTGGTCTGTCAATGTATGTTGAAATAAAAATAGAGGATTTCTTCCTTCCCTTTCTGGCCTCACACTTGTCTAGCCAGCAGAAAATCAGTTGTTTCTGCTGTTATTGCACATTTGTGCAATCAGAGGAATATCATCTTCCAAGAGTCAATCAGTGAGAGGGCAGAGCAGTGCAGGTGGCTAGTTGTTAGCTTGCCCATATTAAGTAGCCATATCCAAAGAGGGGGAGCTGGAGGCTCAATTTCAGGGTGCTAGCAGTAAACTCTGAATAAGCCTGCATAACAGTTTGATTTTGAACTATGTAAACAGAGGCACCCAAGTACTGGACACTCTTGGCCTCAATTCCTGTGTCCTTCCATAGGAACAGATGCACTTTAATATGCGTTGCTGTAGCTGTAAGGTTTGTCTTGAACCTTGTAGGTAAAATATCCTCTTCCAAAGTTGTAAAACGTCTCTGTAAGAAAGCTCAAATAGATGCTGGGATTTGCAGCAGTTCTGAATTTTTCTTTTAATTATTTTTTTATTAATTTTTTTGGGCCATGATGACAGTCTGTAAAAATTGGGGACTAACGTGCTTTGAAATTCCTTTGATAAACTTAATGTGAATTTATCCGAACAGAGGGGCAGTGGGCAGTGGCAATACGTGTCCAAGATTAGCTATATTTGGGGATTTGATGTTGGACTAGGGGTAAATCCTGAGCTCAAGGAAGTAGGGACAGTAGCCTTTTTTCACAAGTGTTGCCTATCAACAGCTCAGGGTTCTTTACTTGATGGATTTTACCAGCATTCAGGCTGGTAAAATGTATCATCCTGTTCTTAAGTTACAAGCAGCATGGAAGAGGGAGAGTCAATGCTATGAAGTGTTGGGTAGAGGTGAATTTGAGATGCATCTGTTCCTTCCTGAGAGCAGAGATGTTAATGAAAGCCTTCAGATAAGTATTTCCAAGCACTTGGCACTTGGTGGTTGTGTTTGGCTGTTTGTTGCCAGAGATTTGCACGGTTCAAAGCCTTGCAGTGTCACGCGGGGGAAGAAGCTGGTGCTGGAGCTGAAGTAGTGCAGCACAGCCCTGAGCAGCAGGTAGTGCTGCTGGTGCAGCTGTGCTGGGTTTGGGACTGTTACTGCTGTTGTGTGGCTGCTTCACTCACAGAGTATGGGCAAGTTTGGACCTGCCAATGTACACTTGTGTTGCTGTGTTGCCAAAGGAGGGATGTACCTGCTGAGTTAGAAATGATGGCAAAGAGCAGCTCACCTCTAGGTTTTGGATTAAGATATGCCACCTTGTACATGGCTAAGGTGTGTTCCCAGTTGTCAGTCTATGCATGAGGTAGTTCAGGGTTTTATTTTGTGATCTTTGTGTAGTTACTGTTCAACGGTGACTAGTTCCCTGTGTGTTCCCTGTGTGAGTGTGAACCACCTCAGCCACACACTTCCAGAAGCTTTCTGTAGCTTGACCCAGCTGCTTGGAAAGTGCACTGGTTTAATTGTGGTAGTGACACAGAGCCTGAAGCAGAATTAGATTGTGTTCTGATTTGTCCTCACCTCTGCTGCCTTTTCTTTTCCTGCAGTGAGATCAGTCGGCTGGACCTGGGCCTAATTGTTGAAGTATGGAACAAAGGACTGATCTGGGACACCCTGGTTGGGACCGTGTGGATTGCTCTGAAGGCCATTCACCAATCTGATGAGGTTAAGCTGACACAGAAGCTTTATTTTGACAGCTCCCATGTTGATAGTTAATGTGTTACAAATGTAGCCTGGTGGTGCCTGGGACTGTGCTCCTCAGCAAAGCTTCCACTTGCAAAGCCAAGCAGGCTGGGTGTGGGAAGGGGGCTGTCAGCATCACCTTGGAGTTTTAGTTTTGTTTGTTGTTTTTGTTTGGGGTTTTTTGTTTGTTTGTTTGTTGTTGTGTTTTTATCCTGAAGGATGCTGCCAACAGTGGTTCCAAAACTGACCATAAGTAGGTATATCTGATCTCATTTCACTCACATGGACACAGAAAGCAGGGCTTAATCTGTTAAGGAAACTGCATAGTTGACAAGTGTCTGGAGTCTTAAGGACTGACTCCTTAGTCTGATGCTCAAATTTCTGTAAGTTCCTGCTAAAGACAGAGGGTGCCCTGATATCAGACGATGTTACCTTAAAGGCAGGCCCACAGCATGTCTGCAACATCTTGTTGAAGTTTCTTGTTGCAGTGTTGCAGGGTGGTGGTAATATTGGTGATATGAATGGGAAAAGGTAGGAAATGGAATGTGCCAATGTCTGCTACTGCACTCACTACTGGTTGTGGTGGTTGTTGCAGCTGATCAGGACATGTTTGCTTATTCATCTAAAATTTCAGGCCCGATATTAAAAAAAATACTGAATTTGAGCAGGGAAGAGAGACCTTGTGTTTTCAATAAAAGAGTGAGCGTATCCAGCAGTGTGGCCATAAGGCCTGGCTGGTGCTCAGTTCCTCAGGCTGTCCAGACTCCTTGGTGTCTGCCTTTGAGGACTTGCCTTTGCAGTTCCACTGAGAAGGCAGCAGTTCTGCTAGGAGTTGTTTGCTGCTTGTCTTGGTGAAGGCCTTTGAGATTTGGAAGAAAAGTTGCAAGCTTGTGCTGAATAGATGTAATTTGATGCTAAAATAAGGTACAAGAACTCAGTAATATGGTAAGGCTCTTCCTAGAGTATTTTGTCTTAGCAAATGTGTGAGACTCGTTGCATATGGACCTGTCAAATTTGAAGCTTCACCTATGGCTTGTGATTCACAGGAAGGTCCTGGGGAGTGGTCTACGCTGGAGGCAGAAGTTGTAATGAAACATGATGAAATCTGTGGAACCAAAAACCCGACCCCTCATAAAATTTTACTGGACACAAGATTCGAATTACCTTTTGGTGAGTGCACTTCAGTAACTTACTCAGGGTGCTGTCTGTGGAGAGAAGGTGTTTGGGAGCAACTTGAGTTGTATAATCAAGCTGTGCTTGTTCATAGTTTAGCCAAAATAGTTCAGTGCAAATTAAATAGCTGGTGTTCATTTCTTGTTTGGCTTATTTCTAACAAGATCTGAATAAATAAGAAATAATTTATGGTCTCAGAGTGCTGGGATGTTTAGACTAGAAGCAGTTTAAAAAACCAGTAATGCTATTTCAGGATTGTGCAGTGAAACATTTTGTTTCTGAGCAGAGAACGTTCACTTCATTGTATCTAGACAAATTTGGGTCTGGAAGAGGTCAAGTGTGTTGTTGAGCTGTTTTGTGGTAGGTGCACTTAAACCCTGATAGAAGTGTGCAGTTCAGTTAGTGAAACATTAATGCTTTGTGCTCCTGAACATTATCATTAGCTGAGTATATAAATAACTTTGTGCTGTAAGATGCCTTTCTGCCAATTAATTGTGCTTGGAAAGTACAGAATGGAAAAGTAACTAATTAGAGCAAACCTGTCTTAAGTGAAGTTGTGTGTATTCTGTTCTAAAATTTTAATTTACTTAAATCCAAACAAAAACCTCCACAAAACAAGCAAACAAAATCCCAAAGGGAGGGCTTAATCACAATGCCCCCAGGGCTTACAGAGCTTCTTGTTGCAGCTCTTAGCTGACTCAGGGAACCAAGAGCAAAGATAATGTTTTGGGGGCTCCTGATATTTTTATATTTTTTTTTGCAGTAGGCATTTAAGTGCTTCAAAGTTTATAGTAATTGCAAGGCTCATCTCTCCTTTTCTGCCTGTTGCTTGCCCCTGCTGGTGTGAGCAATTTGCATCATGCTCTAAGCACTGGTGGAGCATTTGTGCACCCACTGGCATTTGGCCAGCAACTGCCAAGATTGGCTGTCTGTTGTGGAAAAAAGTTAGGTCATCTCTTAGTCTCATACCCCACTTCCTGGTGCAAGGGAGGATACAGGCTTTGGCCCTGTGACACTGAAGGCAATTTTATCTTGTGCTCTGGGAGCTGAGCTGGGTGTGCTGTTTTGCATGCACAATTGTCACTGTGGCTGAACACGGTGTTTTATAGGTGTAATAGGCACTCCTTTTAAACTACAGTCCAGTGTGTAAAGGGGAAAAGTTATCAGACATCTCAGCTGTCTTGACAACAAAGCTGTCTTACATTGGTCTGGAGCCATCCCTCTTTCTCATGAAAATGTCCTGGTGATTCACTGATGTCACCCTGTCAGTCAGAGGTTTATTACTGAAATTGCTTTTTATGAAAGAAGAGGGAAGACTGAGTTGTCCTTGTGAGGTGAAACAGTGGTTCTTCAGGCAAGTGTTTAGGCTACTGGGAGGGAGACAACACAGCACATGTAACTAAAATAAGGCTTATAGCCACTGTCTTCTTATCTAAGTTCATTCTGACACAGTTGCTTGTGAATTGTCTCTGCATTAAAAGAAAATAAAGTTCTGATCTCTCCCTCAGTGTTCAGAAAGTATCCAGAAGGGAATTCGCTTTCTTTTGCAATTCATGTTTTGGACTGCATTACATTTTTACTTTTTTTTTTGTTTTTCCCCAAGTGTAGGAAAACAAACTCCCTATAAACAATTATGTGTTAGAGCATCTGGATTTAAAAAATAAAAAATATTTCAGGTAATACTGTGTTTTCTCCCTATTATTATACTCAAAACACAGGACTTTTTGTTTATTTGTTTTGGGATTTTTAACTACTGTTTTAAATCATATGATCGTCTATAAAACACAGAATTTTGAAAAGCAGGGTTTCATGCAGAAATCTGAAAACTTTAAATAAAAAGAGAAGAGTAACAAACAGCTTGTTAATAGCAATCAATAATTTAAAGCACGTCTGTTACTTACCCCTTTGCTTACTATGACAGATACTGAAACAACAGGAACTCCACACTGCTGTATTGATGAGCTTTTATTTTAGAGTTTGAAGAGTTGTCTGCTTGTCCAGTGTTTCAAAATTCCCAGGAAAAATGGGTGCATCAGTTAGGTCTTTCAAGGATTCTGTTGCTCCTCACTTGAAGAGTGCTGCGGGTTTTCTTGCATCACCTCCATTTTCAGACCGTCCTGCTGTGGCAAGGTCAGAAGCAGGTTGAAATGCAGTGGGCACCCAGGAGTGTGGGGTAGTCCTGGGGTAGTCCTCTAGAAGATAGCATCTACCCATATCACCTTCTCCAGCAGTGCTTACCTTCACACCATAGCTGAATATCTCGTGCCATCACCTGCAGGATAGAGATGGACCCTGCACAGTGGATTAGGTACCCTTGAGGTCCTTGGAGAGATGCATGGAGGTTGCTCAGCTCACAGCACTGCCCCTACATCTCTCCT
>NW_009954187.1:370328-379453 GCF_000747805.2 Chaetura pelagica | reverse complement strand
TATGAACTCCCCATGTTAAGACTGTTGTCTTATGAGCTGGGAACTGCTGCTTTAAACCTACACAGAGAACTAAATGGATCATTGATCTGCTGTATAAGTTCTTAAGTCAGCAGCTCTGTTGCTGTAGAGGTAATGTTTTAATAACAGCATGTTTGCAGTGACATTTAGGAACATGGTGTATCACATTTTATTTCCCAGGTGAAGATCTGCTGGCTATTACACACCAGAACTGGAGCAGTATGTGTGCACATGTACAGCTTGTGCTGCTTTCCATGCCTGGTAAAATACAGCTGTCTGGAGTAGCATCTTTAACAAAACAGTGCTTTCTCCTGTTTGGCTTGCTTCTGTGCTTTTTAAAATAATTTCTGGCTGCTGTGTTTCATTTAGGTTAGATGATGCATGTGGATGCAGTACCCCTGTTTGCTCTGTGTGTTTATAATGTTTCATTGGATTTAGGTGGAGCTTGAAGTTTTTAAGGGGTTGTAAGAGAGAAAAGACAAATTCGAAAACCAGAAACACTCAATTCCTTGGTGTAAAACATGATTGCATTTGCAAAGAGGTTTAGAAACTGGTTTGTTGTTTGCACTATATTTATCCCAGATTAGTTTGCTGCTTCTGTCTCTACCTGGTATGTTCAGGATTCTTTCTCCCTGGTATGTCTTTTCCTGGTACTCTGGAGACTAGCAACAGCTAAAACTGAAATAAATGCTGATGAAGCAATTTCCCGAGAGGCTTGTGAGGGTTGTGCTCCCTGCTTCTGGTGATATAACCTTTCCTGAGGTCATCCAGGAGTTAAACTTTGTTAACACTCAGCTTTCTAATGGGACAAAAAACAACTATGGTGGCCTTGACATATCCTCTGTGTCCCACTGCATATTGCAGATGTAGCTCTTGCTTAGCGTTCAGTCGTGTTGTTAGTGTGACATCAGCTTGTGATATATAGGGGAGTGGCCAGATCTGTGGGCCCTTCTGCTGTGGGCTTCTGTGCATGAAGGACTGTGGTGCTGGGGACTGGACTGTCATCTAACATTCTCTGCCAGCCTTCTTAAATGTTCAATCTTGCAGAAACAAAATGACTGAAAATCCTCTTCTATAACAGTTCAGCAAAGCGTGAGCATTTGAAATGTCAAGTGCTGGTGAGAGTAAGAGTTGATACTAACCCCAAGGGCACAAAGCATTTTTATGCTTGGTAGTATTTAAAAAATGGGAATAAACTTCCTTCTTGATGGGAGGAAGTAGTCGTTAATGAAGACATGCTGGAGCAGCTCTCTCCACTGATCATTTGTTTCTTCTCAGGAACAAGTCGGATGTTTCAAGGAAGGGAGACAGCTTTTTTTTCTTGGTTGGTTTAGAAAATTTGCTGGTAGAGAGATCTTGGCCTTATTTTTTTAATGTATTGAATGTGTACTGGCACAGACTTTGCAAGATGCTGCTTATCAAGTGTAAAATTGTGCTGTTGTAAGGTCTGTCTCTCTGTTTTAAAAGTGCATGGGCTATGTGCAAGTATTTCACAGGATGAAGTACTCAAAAATGCTTTTGGCTCCCAAACTATTGCCGTTTGGTTCACTGCCAGGGTTTTTCCAGTAGATATTTGGACTGAAAATGCTTTTAGTGTTCTCACCATTCCCAGACTGGGAGCATGCTGATCTGAGTCCTGCCATCAGGTGGAGTCAATGTGCTTTGTTGTTTTATTGCCTTGGAAACTGCACAGAAAGAGGATTGCTAGCTCTGCAAATTTATTTCAGTGAATTTGTGAAGATTCCTGTACCTCTGGAAAAGGAAGACGTTTGGGCTGGGAAGAGAGGAAGCCAAGTGAAGGCTTGTAGAAAAGTGGGAAGAGAGAGTGTATAAATTTTATTTCCAGCACTTGTTCTTGCTCATACCTACCTGGGATATGCCCCAGCCAAGGACTTGCTACCTGGAAAAAGACTCAGGTGGCACAAGGTGATGTGCAAGAAGTAGAGCAAGGACAACCAAGCCTCAGGTGAAGAAAAGCTTTAGGGCTGAAACCCTTGGTTATTGCCAAGCTAGAGATCTCTAACTGGGAATACTGTAATGTTTAGGTCTTTCTGTGAGTGAAGTGGTCTGTATAGGTGTAGCAAATTTACCTCTAATTACTTCCTCAGTCTGGTAAGTCCCTGTACTGCTTTGTCCCCATCTCCATGATGGTGCAGTGTGTCCAGGTGTCACAGCCCTGTGTGCACCAATAATTGCTCTGAGCAGCCTCACCTGCTCGTGGGCCAGGATTCCCACATTAGCTCAGCCCTCAACCCTCACTTCTGAGCAATGCTGCAGGAGGTACTGATCCTCCACCACAGCCATGACCATGTCTGTGCCTACTTATGGACCTCATAGATCCAGGCCCAGATATGGACTGACCTCCCTGCTGATCTGAACCCTTGGTTGAACTTGGCCATGATCTCTGCACCTGCCCTGCTCATCTTGCTCAGGTGCTGGCATGTCCCCTGCCCTGACAGCCACGAGATCTCCCTTGCCAGCCTGCCCTTTGGGGGCAAACAGACCTTACTGCACCCTGACACCAGGAGAAGATGGGGTTCAGCTTCCAGTAGGAGCAAGGACAATAAATCTGGCAACTTTTCCATGTTTTTATGGAATTAAGAAATCTGATAAGTTAGTGAAGACATCTGCCTATCTCCTCTCAGTTCTTGTTTAGCAGTTTTGTTTCACTGACGTATGGCCTTGCTCCTCTTGTTTACCAAGGATGATGTCAATGATGTCCTGAGCTGGCATCAGATGGCCTCTGTTTGGACAAGTTCAGCTTCTTATCTTGATGTAGTGAAGTAACTTGGGCTTGTAATCATAGCTGAGCATGATGTAGGACCTGTCCAGTGGACGTGGCCTCACGAGCAGCCAGTCTGTGACCTCAGCATTAGAGATTTCAATTCTCTGCATTCCAAATAACCAGTTTCAGCAAAGCAGCTGCCTGAGGCAAGATACAAATGGATGGTGAAACTTAAAAATAGTTATAAACAGCTTACTCAAAAAAATAAGAAATCTTTCTCATTGTGCATTTACTCTCTGAGCAGGTAGCCTAACTCAAATTCATAGACTGGTTGCTCCATGTTTAAAGCTTGCTGTGCAGTAGCTCTCCTGCCAATAATATTGATAACAAGGGTTTGTCTAAGCTTGAGGTGTCTTTAAAGTCACCAGTATCGAGACAGTAGCAGATTTTTATCTCTGGCTTGCATAAGAAGCTGTTTCAATAGAAAGCAGCAGTCCAGCACCAAAAATTTCATACCTCCTATTATGAAGTGGGCACCTTGGACAGAAGGTGGGAAAAACAAATCCAAGAGACGCATGGTTCTCCTTGATGCTGACGCATGCTGCTAAACCATAATCTATGGGAAAGCATTGAAGCCTATGCCAAGACAACTGCAGTTCCTGCAGTGTTGGTGGTAATCCATTGCCTCATCTGTCCTAGATCTCCTTGGTCTTGATCTCAAGCTCCAGAGTGAAATAATTTTGACTCTGACCTTTAGTCCTCAGTCCATGAGTTTTTCTTAATCTTTCAGAGAAGCAATAGCTTTCAAAGATAGAATTCCATAGGCTTTGTTTTAATGTTTGGTTTGCCTCAGGTCTTTGTTGGCACTTGTCCTCGTAAAATCCATCAGGTTGAATGCCAGTAGCCCTTCACTTGATTGATGGCCTCTTTACAGATCAGTGCTGTCCAGATTTCCTTTGACCATCATCTCTAATTTGTGTGGAGCTTATCTAATAAATCTGTGCAGCTGTGATCCACAGCCCTGATGATCAAAAGCATGTGTGCTTTTCTACAACTCCTGTAATTGTTGAAGGCTGTCTCATGTTTCTCTTACCTTGTTTTCTAATAGCATATAACAGTAAAGCAATGCACTGTTAACCAGAAAGAGCAACTGGCTGTTTGTATTATAGCTCAAATAAATTATTTTCCTGGTTTCCCTTCAAGCAAGGAGAAATAAATATATTTTTTTTCCTACTTTATGCAGGTTTTCTAGAGCCAAATACCAAGTTTCCAGTTCTATAAAACTTTCTCAAGTGGGGCCTGTTTTTATCCCACTGGTCTGGCTGGGACCAGTTGCAAAAACATACAGAGATATTTGTCTTACAAAGGGGCAGACATTACTTTGTAGTCCAAGCAGAAACCTACTTCTGAAATGTCAAATGACACAACATGTGGTGTGCTCTTTGTTCTTGTTGAAAGTGGTTCATGTTCTAGTACACTGGTCACTACCATCTCCAGATGTCCACTAGCTTCCTAAGACAACAGTTGATGGGCTGAGAGAGGACACACATAGAACAGGTATCCCCTTTAAGTGTGAGAAGAAAGCAATACATGCTCCTTTTTGAAAGTATCCTGGGTCCCAATGGAATGCTCATCTGCAAATAAGTCTTGTTCTTGTTTCTCTTAGGAGCAAGAGTGGATGTAACTTTTAGAACCACCCTTTCTTCAGGAGATCATTCCAGCCTACTTCTCCCATTCTTGCCAACACATAGTTTAGTATAGCATTGTAGCTGTGTTCATGGGGCACAGGGCATTGCAGGAAAACAGTCTTCTTAGGTGTAAACTTCTTGGCTCCTGAGAGTGTAAAAGAGTTATGAGAGATAGAAAAACTAGCTGAATTGATATTATACTCGTGCTCATTTGTCAGTGTTTGTGATGGTGAGTCTTGCAGGGTTGGTGCTGTCAAGCTGAAGCAGTCACCACCTCTGCCACTTCTTACTTTGCATGCTGTGAAGTTTCTGTGTTGGTGCAGTTTTGGCTACAAATAGCCAAATTTCACAAGCCACTGCCCCTTTTTGGAAGCAAGACCAACCAACCACTCTACAGTCACTGGGATATTGAGTGGCTACAAAAAAAAGAAAAGCTTTTTCTCTTCTTTTCAATTATTTTACACCCTTTATCCCTGAATAGTTTATCTAATTCTTCTGGTTTGAGAGCCTGACTGGTGCTTTTTCTTTCAGTGGATTATTTCCCTTGATTCCCTTCACCTCTTGCTTTGTTCCTTAACCATAGTTTGTACCTAACTTGCTTTGTGTTAAGCTCTCCACAGCAGTTTGAGAGATGAAATTTTGAGTAGCAGAAGTCTGTTCCCTTCAAAGCATTAGTACACTATATATAGGACACTATTACTTCAAAATGTGAACTAGAAAATGGTTAACAAAATGTGATAATGCTTGATTTTTGCTGTCAGTCATCAACTTGGTAAATCTTGTAGAAGTTAAAAGGATTGTTGTGATTGATTTCACAATGATGTTGCAGTGTGGTGTAAAAATAGAAGTGTGCTTTTATGTGACTGTGACTGCCTATAGCCCTGTTCATTACCTCAAAAGATTTGGCTTATTGCCTGCAAAGGAAAATAAGAGACTACTTCTTTTTTGGTACTTAATTTGTGTTATGCCAGGTACATAAGATGTGCTATTCAAAAGGACCCTTTTTCTTTTAAGGTTATAAAAGCCTCCAGAAGAGGTTCTGAACCTTCCTTTGTGTTAGCAAGCATTTAGCAAGAGTATTATTATAATTGCAAAATGTCTCTTCATAAAACTAATGCTTGAATTAAACTGGAAGTGGTCTGTCTTACTCTTTTCTACCCTTGTGCAGTGTGCATTTGGTTGATCAGCTTTAAAAATTAAAGCAATATAAGCCCTTGAACCATGTTGTTTTTTACAGTGTTTGTTTTCCATCTGAGTGCTAAAATAAGACAGTTCTATTGCTTCAAAATTAAGTTTGTTTTTTTTGTGGTGTAATCTTGGAATGCTCTTCCTGTTTTAATGCTACTAGTGATAAATGCAAATTTGCCTAGTGAATAAGGTGGTGTGACTTATTCTTTTGGTATAGATATCCCTGAAGAAGAGGCCAGATACTGGACAAGAAAATTAGAACAAATAAATTCACCAGGAAATGATGAGGTAAATATTTAAACTGAAAGATTAATGTAACCCTGAATGCCTTATAACTTGCTTTCGCTTGTTGTATTTGATCCCTGTGATTAAGGTAACTAGTAAATGTTGGTCATTTACACATCTTCCATGAACTGTTTACGGAACAGTCTTCTAAGTTTACTGTTTGCGTTAAGTCTTCTGCATGCTGGAAGTGCTTGGATAGTGAGAACTGTTCTGTTGATATGCATACAAAGGAAAGGCAGTATCGTGCTTTACCTCACGAGAGAGAGAAAATGTTTTTGACAAGCTGTGGTAAATTCTCTTAATTTGTGAAATTAAGTCAAAAAGGGCATTTTTGCAGTTAGCTGCTTCTGGGAAGAAGACAATGCAAGGTACTGAATATTTGTTGTAACTGAGGACTCTAGGTGCAGTTAGCTTTTTTCCTAATCCAGTTGCTAATGGCTTAGTTTATGAATCTTGTATGATACATGCCAGCCATGGCTTTGGTTTCCTGTTTTATCTACTGTGTACTTGGCTAAACAGCTATAAACTGATATTGTTTTTGCAAGATTAGAATAGTTGCGTGATTAAAACTTTTCTGTACAGTTCACACAGCTTGCAAAATAAGATTTGACATATTAATGCCTGTACCAGAAGTGTAGTATTTTAAAAAACCAAACCCTTATGTGTTTATGTCCACATAATTTGACTAGGAACATGATGCTTTCTTGAACTCATACAGATCTCTTTCTGTAGCAAGAGAACTTGCAAATCGTTCTGCAGGTGTCTTTAGTAGGCTTTTGTTCTGGGATTATTCATCTGTTCTTTTCCACCCCTTATTTGAGTAATTTGGTTTACTGTGCAGATGCAGAAAAATAAGGCAGGTTTTCATTTCAGTTGAGGACAGACCAATATTTGCGAGGATAAAACCGTAACTGCTTCAGTTCAACCTCTCCTGCTTTCCTAGAAGTTGGAGAACCTCCTTGTTCTCAGTCTGTGGTTCGGCCTGTCAGTCATCCTGATGTGGTGCCTCCCTGCTCAGGGGACTATCTCAGCAGTCTGGCCCAGGTCCTTCAGCGAGGCAGAGGTGCCCTCTAGTGCTCCACTGGGCTGATGCTTGCTTAGAGATACCCTGAGCTTTGTGAGGCTGGCCTTTCCTCCAGTGCCATCCATCTGCATGCTTTTATCAAACACTGTCACAACATAAGAGTACTCTCAGTGTTTGTGACCTAGTGATCTCAAATTTATTATGGATGTTCCCTGCCACTGGTGAGAAAATGAAAAAATGTAAGAACACCTGTGCAGGGCCTGACCTAAGGCTCATCTTGGCCCGTGTCTGACAGTGACCCAGTTGGGATGATATCTTCCTTGCATATTCCTGTAATTTGCAGTGACTTGTAGCTCAGGAACTTCCAGAGCCAGGGACAGAATTGTTGTGTTTAACAACAGGTGGTGGATTTTTCTTCTGTGGATGTCAGTGACCTTTTGGAGGCACCCATGTCAGTTACATTGTAGGAGTTCAGCACCTTAATTGTGCCTTGCCTGAAGAAATACTTTAACTAGGTCTGAGCAAACATCCCTGTGTTGTGAAACCAGCTGAAGGCAGGCATATTTGGATAAACTAAATCACTGGTCCTTGTCCATCTACTCTGTCACTCAGCTTTCCAGACCTCACCTTCTTGCATGGCTTTGGGGCTGCAAAGTCCTAGTCTGCATAGTGGTATTTAGTACAGGATAACTTTGTGCCTTTTCTTTGCATTAAGTTCAGGTATCTCTGTTTAAGGCAATGGGTGCAGAGCAGTATTCAAGAAGCAAGTTCATTTGGAGTTTATATGGTGTCATAGAAATGTTTTCCAGACTTTATTCCTAAAAACTCTTCATATTCAGTTTTCTTTTTGGGACTGCTGGTAGCTTTTGGGCTGATGTCTTAAAAAGAACAAGCTACTGCAATTATTTGGTCTCTGAGTGTATTAATTCAGAACCCTTTGCTGTCCTGTGCTGCTGAAGTTGCTCATTAAGGGATTTCCTTTCACCACTTTGTCAGTCAGTCAGTGCTGCCAGATCCAGCAGTTCTTGTTTTCACAGTCCTGATTAACTCAGTGAGGTGGCAGTTTGCTGATGGTAAGACTAATACGCACCTTTCAGGGTCGCTTGTGCATATTAAATAGCTCAGATCAGATGATAGCCACAGTGGAAGTCTGCAGGTTTTCACCTTGCATGTAAAGGACTGGTCATTAATCCTTAGAGAATCCGGGAAGAGTCTGTATGCTGGCACTATTTTGCACAAATTGCAGCAACCAGGTTACTAAGGTCACCACTTCCTTTGTGATTGACCTTTTTTTTTTTCCTAGGAAAGACTTCTCTCATTATTTCGCTCCATTGTCCTAATTTTCTTGTATCTCTGTAAAATGAGACAGAGGAGAATAACAAAATAAAACCCTTGGCATTCCCCTAGGGAGTGCTTTGATGCTTTTTTTGTAAAAAGTCGAAGCTGGCTGATCCAAGTATCTCTATGTCCCCTAATTTAATATTAAATGAGGTGAAAAATTCTTCGCTTTGGATACACAGTTGATCAAAAAAGAGTTTGTAATTGTTGGCTGGGCAAAGCCCATATGAATTTTGAACTGCTGAAGCTGTTGCTTGAGTGTCTAACTGTAAACAGGCTCACATGCAGCTCTGAGCTCCCTGTCACAGTGACTTCGTGGTGTGGAAAATCGGGTGTCTTAGATGTCTAATTTGAGGTCTCAGAATTGAGATAAGGGCCTGTGCTTGTAATAAAGCAGACTTCACTTTAACCAGCTGTGCACTTTTTAACACTTGTTTTTGGCATGAAAAAAGAGGAGACTTCTGGGAGTGTGATAGAATATGGATATTGAAGAGACTATTTAATGCTTCGAGGCTACCAGGAATATTTTCTCTTGTCTGTGGTATACTGTACTCTGAAAGCTGTTTCTTAAAGCTACTATGTGCTTTCTTACTTTTCCGTGTTTGTTTTTTGTTTTTTTTTCCTCCTTTAGTATTCCTTTCAGGAGGAAGTCCAGAAGAAACCGTTGCCCAGTGCTGCCTCCCAGTGTTGTAAGTCAGATTTTATTTCTTAGCAACATTTTTTTTCCTCTTTCAGTGTACTGTATTTCCTTCTGTGGTTCTTTATCAAATGGTGGTATATCTGAACAATATTTTTTGTTAAAAGTGCTTAAATGTCTGTGGAGCCAGTATATTTTGTCAGTTATGAAAAACTGTGTCCT
>NW_009954187.1:334622-370264 GCF_000747805.2 Chaetura pelagica | reverse complement strand
TGAATGATGCTCTCAAGCTTGTGATGGTAGAAAGTGAAATGAAGCATTAAGTGTTTAACGTGTTTATGTGCTTATGTGCAGTAGAAATCAAAATGTATTCAGTGATCTAGATTGTCAGACCCTTGTAATAGCAAAGCAAGTAAGAAAATGCTGAGTTTTTTCATATAATTAAGCTTATGTTATCTTTAAGCATCATGTGTTTAATATTATTCTAATGATTTTAAAATTACATTTCAAGAGGAAGAGGAAATGGTTAAAGTGCACCAGAAGTTTGTGTACTTGATGCTTTATTTCTTTGATATTACTTTTAAATACTGTGCTGATGTATGAAAAATAGTTTTACTAATTTCTGTTTAACTCATCTTGCCTTTTTTATGCTTCTGAAAACCTGGATGGAAAAATAATCTAGGACACACTGTATCAGATTATTTGAAAAATTACATTTCTGAAACACTGTTTTTAACCTGTAATAGATAAAAGCTCAGTGATGTTTCTTATGAATGTCTTATCTACTTTTGGCAACAATGTTAATAAAATTCAAGTCTCATAATTTAAAGAAATCTTTTATCCCCTACTTCCAATACTATAAGACATGAATATTACACTTTGCAGGCTGTTTATCCATTAGGCTGATTATAGAACCTCTATAAAACTGTTAATATTAGGAAATATTAATTACTGTTTACCTTTTTTTTGAGTAGAATTAGTTTATCTGTGCATTGTCATTATGTTATCTTAAAACCATCCTTCACACAACTTGGACATTAACCAATTGCCTAGGAAATACGTATGTGGTGTTTAGCTGGAGCAAGTACAAAGCTATATGAAAGTATTCCAGCAGTGATACCCTAGGTAACACCTAGTGTTTTAAAATGAGTTTATATTTTAAAAAAGCACTTTTTTGTTCATTTTAAAATAGTCAGAAGGGTACAACTGATTTGCAAAGCCTATAGATAAGAAATATTGTTGGACAAACTAATATTTTACTAAATCATACTAGCATAGTATGCAGAATCCCTAATGTCAAAAACCCAAAGAAAAACAGTCTGATACGAGGTGTCCAAACAATGAATGTATTATTTGCTGAAATTATTTTCCTGGCTATGTGCCCTGTCCTTTGCTTTTGTTTGAGAGAGTCTAGTTTGATTGACTTTTGTAAGTGTTGGGATGTTGGGTAGATTAGGAGGAATGCCTCTGTGTAGGGTAAGTACCTGCACCTGTTTCCACAGCATGGTGCTCAAGCTCTTATAGCCAGTTTTTTTTTGTTTCCCTAGAGGACCAGCTCAGGTCTTGCAAATAGACATAGCAAACAGCAGAACTGCAGCTGTCCTCTTTGTGTCCTGTTTACAGGTTGCATCTTGCTAGAAAGTGACCTTTTACAGTAATTAATTGAAGGCACCTGCTTTGAGCAATTGATATCACATAAGAATTGATTTAATAATTCATAGGATTAGAATGGTTACTAGAATGGATGTTAAATATTTAACATAAATAGGTGGTTAATGTATTTAAGAATTTTCTAGTAATTCAATAAAGCTTGTGGCACTGCATGTACTTTTGCTTACCTACTGCCTGCAAATATCCAGCATCTATGAATATATAATTATTTACATGGAAAATATCAAATAGACATGTAATGCAGAAGGACTTTTGAATTATGAACTCTGCCTGCATCAATCTATGCATATGAATTTTAAGCTTGCCTGGATGTAGCATAGTCCTTTTGAACTTGAGAGTTCAACACAGATGATGTATTTATGTGTCTCTATTGAAAGCTGACCTGACCTTTGCATATGACGCAGGAGCTCAACCCCCTTTTGCATTGGAGCAGGGTGGATGTCCTTCCCTAAGCTGGAACACATTGAGTATAGGGTATTCCTGCTTACCATGCATATAAATATTTGATATATATTTAATATAACAAAAATAACCTCAAGAACATTTGCAGTACTCATCCAATTTTCCATCGTGGTGTGCTAGTTGAGATGTGATCACTGCTGGGAGCAAGACAGAATGAGCTGGGCAGCACATTAGATATTCAGAAGGAGCAGAAAGCCTCCTAAGTGTGAGTAGTTTTTTCAAGAAGTAATGATATACCTTGAATATTGTGTTCAGTTCTGGGCTCCTCACTGTAAGAAGGACATAGAAGTGCTGGAGCGTGTCCAAAAAAGTGCAGCGAGGCTTGTGAAGGGCCTAGAGAACAAGTTCTGTGAGGAGCAGTTGAGGGAGCTGGGGTTGTTTAGTCTGGAGAGGAGGAGGCTGAGGGGAGACCTCTCATGAGAGACCTCATGGCTCTTCACAACTACCTGAGCGGAGGTTGGAGTGGTGAGGGGGACAGCCTGTTCTCCCTGGGAACATGTGGTAGGACCAGAGGGAATGGATGCAGGCTGTGCCAGGGGAGGTTTAGGTTAGATATTAGGAAGCTTTTATTCACTGAAAGGGTTGTCAGGCATTGGAATAGGTTGCCCAGCGCAGTGGTGGAGTCATAATCTCTGGAGGCATTTAAATGGCATGTGGACCTGGTGCTTAGGGACATGGTTTAGTGGTGAGCTTGTGGTCTTAGGCTGGACTGGATGATCTTGGAGGTCTCTTCCAGCCAGGGACATTCTGTTATTCTGTGATCTGTATATGCTACTGGTGTCCTGCTTAGCCCTCTTGCAGCTCCTAGAAGATGCTTCTTTGTTCTAGCTAGGAAAAATCCTACTCCAGGAAGCAGGGTCAGTTCATTAAATGGCAAAAAACATGTACTTACGTTTTAAAATGAGATTAAATTTCTGCCCTGTTCTGCTTCTGTGTTTTCCATACACGTCTGGTGGTTATTTCCCCACTTCCTGCATGGGTGCAACATTTTCTGTTATCTCCCCTAAATAAAGAGGGGGAAGAAGGATGGATCAGGCTGTGAGAGAAGAAAAACAGAGCCTTATCTGAAGGCCAGCATCTGGTCTGGGAGGGTGGGTTTCATCTCTAGTCATACGTGGGTTGGTACCATGATTTCTGAGGCAATAGGGGATTTGGGCTTCCTACTTATCCTTAAATGAGGCATTTTGTTTGCATTTCTATTAAGTGTAGTAATTTTAATTTCCTGATACCTCATTGTTGGATAATTGCAGCATCTTTATATTTGCCTTTACCTGCAACTGAAATCGGATGTAAATTAAAAAGAAAGCAACCTTGTGTCGTCTGGAAATTCATTTTAAATGAAGCAGGTTGAAAAAATGTTACTTGATTACTTTGGAATCAATTGAGTCAATAACTCTTCAGTTATTTATTGTGTTAGGTATAAATTTATTTTCCTTGTATGCTCAAGATAGTTTCTGTCAACATGAGTCTGTTATGATCCCTAAGTGAGTCATTATATCAGTACTTTAAAAACAGCTTTGACTTGGAGCAGATACCATGCAAACTGGGATAAGACAAGTATCCTCTGTCTTTGAGGAAAAGATTTGTTAGTCTTAGTTAATATCAGTTCCAGTAAACACTGACCTGTACCTTCTGTCAGGGAGTTTACAAATCTGTAAGAGAGCAGGTTTGTGGAGTATAATTGTCAGAAAAGATTACCTAAGTGCCATTGAATTGACCAGTTATGTCTGTCCTCTTACCTTTGATAATCTATCTGAGAATGCTTTATCCTTCCTCTCTTGCTTTAGAGTGGTTGGTTTTTTTTTCCGCGCTTCCTTGAGTCTGTGATGTTACTCTTTTCACATTAGGACCCTGATGGACCACAGCACACCATAGTTGTGTCTTGCATGGCTTTCATTCTGTGAAATCCTTATCTACCAGGGGTGTGAGTTTGTTTTGTTATTTAAATTGCGTTTTGTAGGTTTGTTGTGGTTGTTTTGTTGTTTTTTGTTGTTGTTTGTGGTTTTTTTTAATTCAGAAGAAGGTAAGTTTTTTGCTTCGCTTTAGATTGTGAGTTGATACAATAATGAAAAAAAACACCTTTTCTGATACAATGGTATACCAAGAAAAAGAACCAAAGCTATCCTATGCTTGGTCTGCCAGTAGATCAGAGAGAAAGCAAGACAGCATCTCCAGGAGGGTAAGAAGGAACCTGAAATACTATTTGGAATGTGTCTGTGTGCATATGCACACAGGAAAAAAAATGCTACAGGTTTGTTGTATATACATAGTCACCTTTTTTATCTCCTTTTAGCTGGCAAAATGTTTTATATCCATTATAGGGATGCGTGTCATTTGGTGCCAAATTAATTTGTCTTATTGTTCCTTATTTCTCACTGATATTTGAAGAAATCTGTTTCTGCAGGATGTGTAAGGCAAAATTTTCTTAGTATCTGCACATTCACTATTATTTCAAAAGTACTGAAAACTGGCAATGGCAGGTTTTGTTCCCAGTGCCCATTAGTTCTCTTTTTAGGAGCTCAAATTCCACTGATTAATCTGTAAGACTTGTATGCTCCTCTGCACAGACTAATTCTGAGATGATGGTGCTTTCCATGGCACTGATGAGGAGCTTTGTCTGCCACAAAGCCAGATGACTGCCTTTCTTTTCCCTGACTCCTTAGCAAGCCCTGATGGCATCCACACTGATTTTTGAGTTTGGGGTGCTGCACTGTGGAGACTAGCATCTTTATGCTGCCATTTTCTGTGCCATCAGGTTGGGGCTTTTGAGCCCTGCTGCTAGGATTTACAAAGCATGGGTGTTTCAGCTCTGGCAGTGGTGATGGCACCAACAGCACAGGTCTGGGCAGGCTGTGGGTCCAAGGCAGCTGAGTAAAGCTCTACTTTGAAGAGCTTCATTGGCAGGATATGCATTGTAGCCTGTGTTCATGTAATGAAGTCACAGCCACCCAAGGTTACATGCATACTGATTTGAGCATGCCATCTTGTGCTGTGGTTGAAACCTGTTGTTTATTCTAGTCAAAGAAGATGGTGGTTTGCTATGCATCAGTGTTCAACTGAGAGAACTGACCCTGTGGCAGACTACGTACAGAAATAACATCCTATAAAAAAATTATTTTTTTCCCCCTCTTTGATAACAATATATAAAAAAATTTATGTGCTCTATGAGATTCTCAAGGCTAGGCAGCATCAAAATGCTTTTAAGCAGGCCACAAACTGAGCATTATAATTCTTGATAGTGATGTAAGGTCTGTAGCAGTGCAGTATCAGGCAGCACATCCAGCTGCAGTTGCTGAGGAGTGACACTGCCCTCCTTGTGCAGCTCTGTGTTGAACCTCTAGATTCTTGCCATGTTTTTTCTGGTTACCAGCCTGCTTCTGCACTTGGAAGCAACAGAGGTCAGCAGATACCTACAGAATCTCCAGACCAGGCTGTTTGGGGAAGAGTAAGGGAGAGGACATTCAATAATTATTGTAAACTTCTCAAGGGTAGGTGACACTAAAGAACCTGTTGAAGTCATTGAAGAGCTGTGCTCTAGTGGGAGTAAAACCAGCGCCACAGTGCAAACAGAAAGTGTTACCACAGTCGTCAGAATATGTTCAGTGTAATTCCAGAAAGGACACATGAAGGACTTTTTTTTTTTTAATGAAGCTAGGCAGAGGCAAGAACTACTCGTCTGTACGAATGAAACCATTGTATGAGCTGTTTTGTATTAGTTTGCTGATGGGCTGGGAAAGCGAGTTCCCCAGCCTCTCTGTTCCTGGATGATTGGCAGCTCTTGCTGGCAGGAATGCAGGTTCAAGGTCTTACTCTAAAATGTCTGCATTTTTAAGATAAAGCTGCTATTACACGACTGGATATTACTATGGGAAAGTGCTCTGCAAATGGAAGCTAAAAATACATACACTGGCTATATTAGGAGTTAAGACAGTAACAAAAATTTACTTGCTGCTGAACTCAAGAGGGGAACAGATCTGTGACTTTGCTGCTGATCCTCTAAATGTACTTTGTTAGTTGCTACTTCTTAGAGTATCTGCTGTATTATGAAAGATGTTGCCAAGGAAATACAGCTTTGACTTTTAGATAAGACCCAGGCTGAAACCTCTTCCTGAGATACTGAACACTGCTAATACTGCCATGTTTCTCTATAACCAGTGATCAAAAACTAAGTGCTTGGCTAATCACTCTAGGTTTCATAATTTGCTTAGTGCTCTTCAGGAGTGCTTCTTTTTTTTTTTTCTTCATTTTTTTTTTTTCCCCCCTGCTGGGGATTTTTTTTCTTCTGAAACATTTTTAGTCATCCTTTAATGTCATAGCAATAACAGAAAATTAATTTGAATTTTGTTACCTTTTTAAAATTTAAATGAAAGATTTTTAACTGATAGAGCCAAGCAATAATTTTTCTAGGCACAAGCTAGCCATAAATGTGTGCCGTGGAGCAGTGAGGCTTGTACTGCAAGTTCACAATTGAAAATCAAAAGAAAAAAAGGCACCTAATATTTTAGCCCAGCAGCTGTGCAACATTATGTTCTTCTTTGCTATTATGCATATTTGTAAAGTTAGGTGATCCATTGCATTCAAAGTGTCTCATGAGGAGTACAGAAAACTTCTGCCGGCTGTTCTGTGTACATCTCTTAGCCAAACAGTCTGTGTGACTTGGTGGCCCAGAAATTTGTCAGGTGAGACAGCTGTGTTATATATTACTGCTATGATAGAAATGTTGGAGTTTTGCTAGGGAAGTTAAAATCAAGTGGCCCTCTACCTGATTCTTTTTACTATCATTATTATTGAGTGGCACAGGTTTATAAAAACTTTGTGAATACTCTGAATGATCTGATGGTGATCCAAGCCCTGCTTATGTTCTCAACTCTCAAGCTGATTTTGTTTAGCCATAGTAAAGGTGTCCAGAAGGGCTATTTCATTTAGTGACATAAAAAAACTCCAAAATTTCAGCACAAGCTGAATGCTAGACTAGAGTAAACTGGGGTGAAAAAGAGGGAGTGATAAGGAAGGACAGTACTCTACTGTCATACTCTAGTGCCTGTCTTTGTCTCTTTCACCTCCTCTAGCTTGTTTCCCTCCTGTGTCTTCTGGTCTCCTTTTGTGCAGAAGTCTTAGCCCTCACTGTGGTGTTCCAGAACTGAAATGAAAATGGTGGTACTTGTTAGGAATGCCTCTTACTCATCCTTCTTACTGAGAATTTGACTTTGTTTTAAAAAGCTGTTTGATATTTGTTTTGTATTTTGGAAGCTTATTCCAGTAAAATACCATGTGTTAAATTTTGGGAAGTAGCTTGAATACTAGAAATATGTACGTTTTTATGGAATCTGAGGTCTGAGTGCACTGTTGAGGGTCTTAGCCAGGGAAAAAGGAGGTTTATAAAACCTAAAAGAAAGAACTGACCAGGACCTTCCAAGCTCTGTTACTGTTCTATAAACAGGACTTCACCAGCACCAAATATAGTCTGATTCCCTGGGCTCAGTTTGCTTTTATAAACTTGTTTAGATGCTCTCTGTCTTCACTCAGCATGGGGTATAGCAGGAGGAATAAACAATTTATCGTCATGACTGTAAGCAGTGGACAGCAGTAAATGCTAATGTTCTGACAGGGACATTAGGTCCCAGCCAAGCTCAGAGACTTGTAAACAGAAATGAAACAAAATGGCATGCAGGCAATCAAATTAGACTGCATTAAGAACTTGGAATATTCTGCTTTTCTACAGTGTCCCTGCTGATCCAGGCTTGACAGTGTGAAGTGAGGAGGAGGAGTTCCTCCTTGAATAGTTGCATAATTGAGACACAGAACAAGCATATGTTATGTTCTGCTGACTGTGGGAACTTAGATGTGCTTTATAAAACGTGTTAATGACAAGAATGTTGTAGCTTCCAAGGCACCAGGCTGCTGGCATCATTTAGTCCTTAATTGGAGGTTTATATGAAATCTTTTTTTGAGTACTGAAACTTATGAATACAAAATAATGTGATAACCAAGACATACACTTGGTATTTAAGAGCACACGGAGTAACTAGTCTGACATGTCTGTATCATCTATTCCAGTGTTAATGCATGTTGTTGTATGTTTTTAGAATTGCAACTTTCCATTTTCTATGTGTCTGGACTTCTTGGTGTTATCAATTCAAGTTTGTACAGGTATAAATTTGTTCCCAAAGGTAATCTGGAAGGGAATTTTTCTTAACAAGTTGAGGTTATGTGTATTATTTTTATGAAGCAGAAAAACAACTTGAAAAGGTTAAAAGATATTCTGTTTTCATTAACCTTCAGAATATCAAGACTGTCAGTCCAGGTCTTCTGTGACTATGCTGAAGGACCGAGATATATACTGTTACCTCCTGAATCTTAAATGAAGCAGCATATGTGTTGAAACTTTAATAAATTCATCTTTTATCGAAAATGTTAGACACTGAAGTGAAGTGGGTGTTAGTAAAAACAAACAAAAGCAGAGTTTTGAGATTCTGGCTGAAAATCCCTTACTCTCTGTTATTGCATCTCTTTCAGCTTGCTTCTGCAGCATTGCCTTTCCAGTTGAGTCTCTAGTAGTAGCATGCCCTGGTTAGCCAAGACACAACTTCTCAATCTGAGATAAGCTGCAGAATGAGAAGCTGGTAAGCTGGTGTCTAAAGGCAATTGGTCTTCTCTCCACCCTGCCTTGCTTGGGCATCAGCTGCTATTTGTCTTAGGCATGAAAATAATAAACTCTAATCTGCTTTTGAAAGGTCATGGAGTTTTCATGCTGTTTAAAAAGAACTTGGTAGCAGTAGGGTACACAGGTAAGTAGCTGGTTCAAACTGTCAGTGAGGTCTCTTGTCTATGGGAGGTGGTAATGTTATTCCTGCAAACGTAGACCTTGTATCATAGAATCAGTCGTAGAATCAGAATGGTTAAGGTTGGAAGGGTCCTTCAAGATTATCTAGATCCAACCTCCCTGCCATGAGCAGGGACACCTCACACTAGACCAGGCTGCACAAGCCTCATCCAGCCTGGCCTTGAACACCTCCAGGGTTGAGGTGTCCATAACCTCCCTGGGCAATCTATTCCAGTGCCTTACTACCCTCATGGTGAAGAATTTCTTCCTAATGTCTAACCTAAATCTTTCAGTTTGACACCATTACCCCTATCCATGGGACTTGTTTTTAGCACTTGGTGGTTTCTTGTTGCAGTTTGAAATTGTGAGTGGTATTGTGCCAACTTATCAGACCATTTACTGTCAAGGAAGAAAGAGCTAGGAACTGTTTGAGCTGGTTTCAGGGGTCAGGCTTTCTGTTTTCCTTTAAAGAGCCACTGCTTCTCTCTGTGCAGGTAACAGTGGTTTGTGTTGTGGTTTGTGCAAAGGCTGTCAGTTTAGGAATTTTATCTTTGGGAAAAGGTGCAGGGCAAGGAGACTCCATTTGCTCTGTAGTTTTTCTGATCTGTATGCTGGTTTTGGAAATTTATAGTGTCTTCTGATATTGTATCTGTGATTCTGTGGAAAAAAAAATAAAATAATTTCTTCCCCAGTTGCTTTGGGGTGACCTATGCAGTCATTTCTAAATAATGCCATGGGTTTAACTGGCAGGTAGTCTGAGGGAAGGAGTGTTGTGGTGCTGTGGAGTTTTGTGGATAATTAATAATAATCCAGGCTGCAAATGACTTGAGTGTTGGCTTTCTTTGCTTCTTTCTGTTTAACTGAGCTAGGAACCTTTTGCAGGAAGGAGGTACTGAAGTTGCTATCCCATGTGTTAGTAGGTTGAGATTTTCAGGAATGAGATGCACATAAGTGTTTGTTTGACTTACACATTAATAGAAAATTGTTTTCTCTTTAATGTGAACTGTTCATTACTGAAGTTAAAGCTCAGTGCAGAGCTCTGTCAACTTCTTGCTCTTTTTCTTCAACCTTATTGCCATGTCCCTCTCTGCTTCTGCTCTCTCTGCCTCTTGTTTCTGTACCCTTTCTTCTGGTTGTCTCGCCTTCTCATCTCTCTTTCCTGCATGTATTTTCCTTTTGTTTTTGTTGCCAGCTTGGCTGCTTTTTTATCTATCTTCTCCTTTTCCCTTGGAACATATTCAGGTCTCTGTCAAAGCTGATCATTCAGCAATCCATGGATTTTTATCATAAAAAACAATCCTGAGATGGTAGTCCTGTGGTCAGGATCATGTAAGCCCTGGCTGGTGGATCCTGGCAGTCTTCTGATGCATCTGGGTACATCTTCATCTTGCCAGAACAGCTGGCTCAGATGCATTGTCCAAGTGGTGGCTTGTCACTCTTGCTGCTGTGGGCCAGAGAAGCAGCATGTGTGATGTCTCGGGCTGTAGTCTGTAGGTGCTAGGGGCTTAATTTTTTCTCACTTGTTAAGTTCAGTAAACAAGAAAAAAGTTTTTCTTTGTTATTCCTGTAGGGAATAGAGGATTAACCCTTTTATACTGTATGGAAACCACGTGTATTCAGCATTATACCAGTATAAGATGAGGTTATTTCTAAATCAACTCAGTAAAAAGACATCATTGAATTTGTCCATGCACATACTTGGTCAGACCTGGTTCGTTTAGGGACCAAAGCAAACATACATGGCTGTCTCATTTTCTCTCTGACTGCTTCTGTAAGACTCAGAAGGGAATGACTTACCTTTAAAGTGCTATTAAGTACTGGGGCTATCATTTAAACTTGAGCTACGGCTGTGCCTCTGCAGAGCACAATGTGTGTGAGAGCCTAGACTCCAACCTTGCAAGTCCTGAGATGTATATGAGGAACTGTATTGCTTTGTAAACATTTTAGGTCTGAGAAGGAAGGAACAACCTTGTTGTAGCTTTGATTCACCCTTAGTTCTGAGATAAGGTGAGAAGACTGAACATGGGTTTTCATTTTCCTTCCTCCCCTTTTTTTCTCCTTCTCTTGTAGTATTCCACATTTGTCCTCTTTCCCCCCCCATATAATCAAAGTGGCATCAGCTTCCCTCTGTAGTACATGTGCACAGAGACTAAAGCCTTGGGAAGTCAAGTGACTAACCAGAGACAGTCATTGATGAGCTGATCTTGTGACAAAGATTTTTTAATTTTTTTTCTTCGAGAACCATTTTTTTCGATTTTAGCTAAAAGTAAGAAATAACCCATCCTAACTTTGTTAATGAGGACAAGGGGAAGGGATATATTGAATCCTTTGAGCTAGCCCCTTCCTGGAAATATGTGCCTGACTGGTAGCTAGAGATGAGGCTGGTAGTCAGGACACACAAGCTTTTGCTTGTTCTCTGCCTGCATGTACAGATTTATGTATTGCCTGCTGCACTTACATATCAACACTCCTGTAAAATTCACTTTTCAAAGCATTTTTTTACACACTATCTTCAACAAAAACTTCAGAACCAGCTTTTCTAGGATTTGCAAGTTTGTGCATGTTCCTAAGCTGCTTTGAGAGTTGTAGGTAGTAGTTTGTTGCCTCTGTCATATTGAGTATGGCCTTGGGGTGACAACATGGATATTTATAACTTGGCTGTCTTGCCAACATGCGAGTTAGCTTTAATATGAATTTGTTGTTACTTGTAATTTAACATGGAGAGAACTGCTTACTGTTGTAGAATTAACTCAAGACTATCTGCATCCTTAAGATGCTATGAGAACTCTTTAAGTTTTTTTGCCAGTTTATACCTAAGTAAGAAGGTACTCTGCTATTTTACATGCAGACAGATAGTTTTTCACACTGTAATTATTAGTGTGGTGCTTTCATCACTGACTTACCTTTGTTCTGGAACGGAGGCAGAAGTAGAAGCGTGAAGCAGCTTGGGCCACTTGACTTGCACGGTTTAGCCTAGAATCAGATACTGCTCTTAACTGGACTGTGGTTTCTGGGACATTCTTTCTGTAATCCTCATAATGTGTGTACTAGAAAATAAAATGTTTGACTGCTTTTGATACATACTGTGTTGATATATATTTTGTTTACTTGTGTTAATAAATGCATCACTGCTTAATTATTCCTGAAGCTTATAGTGATACTAATCTTCAGTGTCTTATGAGCAAACTGGACAGTGAAACGTAAGGCCCAAAATAAGTGTAATGTTGTATTTGTAAAGAAAAAAAATCTCTTACATTTTCAAGCTCATCTCTGAGGCATTTTAAATACATGAAAAGTATGCTTGTGGTTTGTTTTTCTAAGCTTTATTTCTCCATTCCTATTCTTTGCTGCCATTTGTGTTACATGCAGGCAACTGGAGTTATTTCGGATGGGGAGAGCAGCTGAGTACGTAACAGTTTGATTTCTTGCAAATTTTCTGATCGTATAGTGATGCAGCATGCTCCAGTACAAGGGAAGTGGAAATATTCATGCATATAGAAAATCTCTTCCATTGTATATTCTTTTGGTGAATCTTCCTATTTGTGTGGATGGCTGTCCATTTTTTTAACTGTTTAAGTTTTGGTTTGGCCATGTTTTAAATAAGTTGCTTGTGCCATTTACTGGAATTTGAGGATAGAAAGGCATAATTTGTCTGTGTGTGTTTTCGTGTAAAGATACCATTTTTCTGTGTGTACCATTCTTTTGTGTTGGTCTTCATACCCATGTAACCTCAAGTCAGTGTTGCCGGTAACTGAGAAACACAAGGGAATCTGTAGTGAGTGCTTTACTAAAGTGGAAAGATATGCTGGAAGTGATCACAGAAATTCCAAATACTACAAATATGAGCAAATTTGAAAGCAGAAATGGCTGGTGAACACCAGAGTGACATAAGGGTTGTAGGTATTGTAGTATATTAGTACTGTGGTAGAAGTGGTAGGGCTTTTCTTTAACTAGTGCTTACCAGACTCAAAAAGGTAAACCTGAAGTCCTGCAGCTGTCTTACATGTGGACCTCATGACTGCAGCTGAAGACTGGTGTGTGAATTTTTACAGAGGCCACACAGCTAAATGTTTTTTGTGAATTTTTCCAGAAAATGTGCATGAAGCATCTTCGCTATCTGGAAGTGCCACAAGTTCCAACAAGCAAAGCTTCTGCTTAAGCTACAGTGCATGGCTTCTACTGCATGTAGGATGTACAAAGATTGATCCATCCATCTTAAAACAAATGTTTCTGTTCCCTTTGTCAAAAAAAATAGTGAGAGTGCGTTGCTGAGGGGGGAGGAGGGGCAGGCAAAGAAGGGTGACTGTAACCACTGCCAGCAGAGAGAAGGTTTTGCCTGAAGCTTTTCCAGTGGAATTTGGAGAGGACACTTAACTGCAAGCCAAGTTACTTAAGCCTAATACTTAGCTGATGTTACGGTACGTTTCACGTATGGACTTGTTCTGCATTTTGGAAGTCTTCCACTGGCGACTTCCCGATTTCTTCTCCCAGAGCATGGTTTTTCCTCCTTATTCTCCTGTGTTTGATCAGACCATAAGTTCTTTTGGTATCAACAGTGTTGACCAACATCTTCACACTGTCAGTTCTGGATGCCTCGATTGTTTTGGATTATTTTCAGAGGTGTGACAGGATAACTGAGAATTAACTAAAATTTGTGTACTGCTAAAACAAAGATTAGTGTCGTAAGTTGCTTTAATTTTTTTCCCCAATTTTGTATTGTTGGGAAGGAAATGGGGTGCTTAGACACTGGTCAGTCAGAGATTTGGGAGGGTTGTGCAGAGGGTGTTTCTCATGTTTATCTGGAGTGTTGGTGTGTGGTGTTTTTGTTTTAAAACGTGTTTGTATTCATGATGTTCCCTGTGTTCCTCTAGTTCATCCCTCCTGTGCTGTCCTCGAAATCTTGTTAGCATCCTTACAGGCAAGGTTGGGCCAGTGTTCATGACGTTTGCAAGCAAACTGTTAGCTTGATGATGTAAAGAAGAATACACTTTGAATTGTAAACTTAGAATAGCAACTGAGAAGGAAGCAGCAGCAACAGTATGATGGTAGCTAGAAGGCTTTCTCCCAGTGAGAGCTTCTTCCAAGAGGAGTGCTGAGCCTTCCCAGTGGGACAGAGGACACTAGGAAAGGATTGCCTTGAGCTGCTGACCTGGTTTCATTTTAGGAAGGGGAAACACTTACAGCAGTAGGGTAGACATTCAGGGCGGTCTTTTAATTTCTAACTGTCAGTCTAGTTCTTGACTTTTGAGTGTTTCAGCAGCAGAAAGTAGTTTTAAGTGGGAAAAACAAGGTTATGAAAGCTCTCAAACTAAGGACTGAATATTGCTTGCTTGCTGTCTTAAAATTATGAAATTTTGAATATTTTTAAGTGTTTAGGGCTGTAGGATGGACCAGTGACCTGTGAAGTTGCCCTTTAGTCATCGCTCAAAAGCATTTTAGCATGGAAAGCTATAGAAGAGCCTCAGAAAATGTCCTTCTATCCTTTTGAGATTTCTCCCCTCACTTGTTACTTCAATAGTCTTGCTTAAACTTGTATGCATTTTGGTTGTAAGATTTCAGAGAGTTTACCTGATAATCAGAAGTGACTGTGGTTTGATAGAAGGAGCAGTATTGGGGTCTGAGACTTAAGGAAGTGAGTTGTTGGCTACTATTGTGAAAAGGAATTTAAATGAATGAAGGATGAGAAAGGTGAGTTGCTAAGGCCCTGCTGTGGAGCTCACAGAGATCTTTTTTGGACTTGAACTGGAAGTCCTTCCTTCAGCTAGGACACTTCATTCTCTTCTACAGTTTTAAAAATAGTTTAAAGCTGTGAGAAGCTCATTAGCTTATTTTGCAGAAGCAGTGGGGGTTTTAGGATAGAGAACTTTGCATGAACCTCCCTCTTCCCCAGTGTTGTGCACCTACTGCTTCTACTCTAATTTTTATTCAAGTTTGTGGAGAATAATTAAGCTTAGGAACTGGACCTCAGCTCCTAATACCTGGTAACAACTTGCTGCTGGGAAATCAGGGGGCAATTTTAACTGAGTGTGATCTTTTGAGAAGAGCTCCTGCTGTGCTTTGGGACCTTAAAACAACAAAAACACTTCTGAACGTGCATTCGTCAAGCCACCTGTAATAATTTTGCTGTTAGCTTTCTTTCCCTTCCTGAAGCTTGATGTTACATGTGACTAGTGAAGCTGATGCGACAGGACTGTGCAACATGGCTTTGAGGTGGTACATTAAAAGCTGGATGTGTTCTGCCCTGCAGCAATTGTGTAATGACTTCTGGAAGAAGGAGTGGGGAAGAATAACGGGGTTTCTAGAAGGCATTTTGTTTCAGAGAAGCTATCTGTCTCCTTTATTGATTTTCCCCACACTTTGTAAAATCCTACTGTGTGATGTAACTGTCCAATAGGTTTTCTTTTTATGCTGCTTATATGCATGAATATTCAATTACTATACAATTAACAGCATGCTTCTGCCCTGTCCTTCAGCCTTACCCCCCACTCTCCACTCAGTGGGTCCCACAACATAGAAACAGTTTTCATCCCTTGGGAGCTCTTTGGTACATGTGAATTTTCTCAAACTGGGGTAAAATAATTACTTTCTTTTAATGTTTATTATTATGTATCTTGTCACTAATTAACTGATCTTCAGAGAATGAGGCTAAGCTACAACTTTCCTCGTGGAAGACTTGGTATATCATTTGTTTGAAGAAGATAGTTCTTGAATTTATCACACCATACTTATGTGAGGGATGTTTTGCTGAAACATTGATGTCTATTATTACATGGGCTGTAATGCCTGACCCCTCCTTCTGAAGGGATGCTGCATTCCCAAAGCTGCTTCCGTAAGTTCTTGTCAGTGTCTTGCTTAGGTAAAATTTGAAGTGTGTTAATTTCAAGTGTGTTAATGAAAGGGTTCATCACAATGCACAGGCATTTCACAGTATACTTTATTGCAAAGCTAATGTGCTAGAGGCCACGTATGGGCCAGGTTTTGGTGCTTTTAATCAGACTAAGCAATGTCTTCATTTGTGAATGCTTTTGTTAAACCAAATGAGATTGCTCATAGGGTAGATGCAGATCAGCATGAGTAAGAATTTCTGGAGTTGGCCCTCACTTATGAGTCAGTTGAGGATTTCTGCCTAGTATTAACATCTATGGATGCTGTAGGTGCCTGGCTCATACACTGGGGAAACAATGGGTTCCTGTCTCTTTGATGTTTATAGTAGCTGGAGCCTTGCTTCCTTTAAACATGTAATTGGGAAGGCATTTTATGTCATGATCTCTAAGAGACTTCCTCATGCTAAACACAAGTAAGAACTAGGAGATATTCTAGTGCCACCTTTTAGAAACACATATGCTGTAGATGCTTAACATTTTGATTAACATTTAACATTTAAACTACCCAGCTATTTTTAAGTGTTGCCTCAAGATACTGTGGTTCGTACGGAAAAATCTTTCTTTGATAGTGCAGAGGTGAGATGCTATGACTGGTTAACAAATCCAGGTAATTCTTCTGCAACAGTCTGATCAGGGCATTTGGAAATGTCTGAGCCCACTGGCTGTCCAGACTTGCTGACCCAAAGAAGCTGTGTGCTGCTTCCTCATAACCATAATTGTGTAGGTCTTCGCATACCCTGCTATTGTTTATTCCATTTCTAGTGAGTTACTACATTCCCTCTATTTTGACCCAGATAATTGTACTACTGATTTGTATTTATTATACTTTTGTGGTGAGATAAATTGTTTATCCATAAATCTGTTGGTCTGCTGTCTTTTACCAGATCCTGAACTTGCATCTCAGCTGGGCTGCCTTATGTCCCTACAAGCACTTAAAATGAGGATGCAGCCTCAGCTGGAAGAACTTTGCATTATACCTTATTTAGGCTTTACCTCAAATTAGAGTTATATCTGGTGGGAAGAAGTTAGTCAAGCAGCAAGTGAGGCATCAGCAAGGTCTTTGAAACAGTGTTTCTGTCCCAGTAAAAGTAATTGTCGTGCATTAGATGGTAATGGCTCGAGTGTTCAGCAGTGACATTGCTTGGCTGACTAATAGCTCATTATCCTTCGGAGGATGGTGCTGTGCCTTGTGATCTACAGACAGATCAGCCCTTGCTCCACAGACTGGAAGTCTGATGCTTCTCAGAAAGGTTTAGTACTTTGGCATATCATATAATTTTTAAGTAGCATGTCTTAAGTGTTTCTTCTAAGCACTGAACTGTAATAACATTGAAAGACATTGTGCTTTTAATAAAGCAGAATAAAGCAGTATACAATTGCTATTCATTTCTGTTCAATTGACTAGAGACTGACAAGAACTATGCAGCATTTAGACTACTAAAATGCAGGAGGCTGAACTCCATTTTAGGTGTGGACAACCAAATTGAATTGATTGCACTTAAAAGAGCAGAGCCAGGCTTTTTCAAGTGGTTTGTATTTTGCAGATCTGTTTTCAGCTGGGGTTGTTTCCTACTCTTCCATCACTTCTGTGCACTGATACAATCTTACTCAGTTGGAAGAGGACTGAAAATATCACTAAGAACAAACTTTACCCTAAATTGAAAAGATGGAAATTGAAGTGGAGGTGTGGGAAGCACCAATGGAAGAAAAGGGTGTTCCCTGATGCTGCTTTGCATCTCCTTGGAATTTCAGCAATTAAGTTGTTTTTTTAAAGATGTGGCATGAAAACAGCACTTTCACTCTTGTTCAGCCTCATGGTGAATGGCTGTGTAAGGCACATGCTATTGAATAAATTACCAGAGAGGGCTTTCATTTGATTGTCCTTTCCAGAATGATTTGGTGGCTGACAGAGTGAATAATGGCTGATCCTTATTTGCCTCTGTTTCACGCATGTTAACAGTGCACTCCCCTGCCATACGGTGTGTATATTTCACTTTAGGCTTTCAAAGATAGTCTTGCATCCTGCACAGCTGAGCACAAGCTGGACACTAATATTTTTATTTTTGAGACTTTGTGATAACTCTGTGTTCTCTTTTTCTGAAGAGTTAGCAAGCAGAAGTGTTTCTTTGGGGAGAGGGACTGACTGGAAAGGAGCTTTTTCCTTTGTGAAGGCTATCATTAGTCTTGTTCACTAAACTTAAGCTGATGGGCCTGTGCCTGTTAACTGTAGCAGTATTTCCCCTATAAGAAGAAGTGTAATTGTTTATAAGCAGAGCTGCCCTCCCAGTTTTTCTGATTTTCCTACTGAGTGCTTTTCATTGGTTTCTGCAACTAATACTTTTACCAAAAAGAAAAAAAAAGAAAGGCATGACAAAAAATTATCAAGAAGCCTAGACTACTTGTTAAGGATGCTGAGGAGATACTATTACAGGTTGAAAAGTCTCCAGGAAAGAGCTCCATTCCATAAAGGGATGTTTATGTTCTGGATTTATTTCCTTAGTATCTAAAGGTTCGTTAAGACAGCTGCACAGAACCTGAAATTTTGGATATTGGGTGGGGTTTTTTTTTGTTCTTTTGTTTTAAATAAAAATGTCTTAATCTGCTTATTAGGCATGACTAAAGAGAAATAAACTGCTACGGTAGGAAGTGGGAAAGGAGAGTGTGGAAGTGATGACTGGAATTCCTTGATACCTAGCGGAGAGAACTGGCGGTTATAACCAGCTACCAGATAGAGATACATCCATAGCAGAAATAGTGATTTTTGTCTTTCTTTAAAAAGTAAATGGGCCTCACTCTCCCAGCAAGGCATCGAGAGCTGTGTCCTTAACTGCTTTTGTTTCTCAGCTTTTGAAGATGCTGACAGTGCTGTGGATGACCGAGACAGTGACTATCGCAGTGAGACCAGTAACAGCCTCCCTCCTCCCTACCACACCACCGCGCAGCCCAACGCCTCGGTGCACCAGTTCACTGTGCCATCTCGCCTGCAGCAGCAAGGGGTCTCGAGGGAATCCTGTGCTGACTCCCTGAGAAATTATGATCTGGATTATCGAGAGCATGTGGCCATCAGGTGGGTGCTGTCTGCTGGGTAGCTTGTCTTTTCCCATTAGTTTTTTTCCAGCAGGGCTGGAAAGCGCCATGTCAGCAAAGGAGGGCTGGTGAAGGGCTTTCCAAGGCTGCTGACAGGAAGGTGTTACATGTTTTGTTAACTTTGAAACTCTGCTCTGAGCCAGGGAAATAAGACTATCTGTTACACTAGACCAAGAAATTTTTTTTCAAGACATGCACAACTCTGAGGTAATTTATTCTTGCTTTTACTTTCTCCTTACCTTTGAAAGGCCAAAGCTGGTAACTGGTTGTTCTAGCACCATTGCATGGATGTGCCCCCCCAAGCCAGTGAGATGAGGTCTTGCAGAATTACCCTATTTGTTTATTGAGACACATTTATTTTCTGTTTTAGATTAGTTCCTGTGTTTCTGTTAGCTCTGACAAAGCAGAGTATTCAAGAAGAAAGTCTGTAATCAATTAGGTTTGTTGCTTTGGTTTTTTTTTGTTATCAGGTAGCATTGTTGAAAAACATGTTTTCTGTTTTGGTTTCCTTTGGGTAGTTCACTTGCTCTAAATTAGCTTTTTGACCATAAGTCAGTAGTTTCACAGCTGCTTTATATTTTTTTAAATATTAAGCAGTAACTTACCAGGTTTGGTGGCTGTGGACTACACCTTCTTGCATTGGGAAGTGTGAAAACTTTACAAAACCACTGTTCAAAAAAAAGATGAGTCAACTGTAAGGGGAAAACAGAAGAACTTGGACAATTCTGGTCATCTTGGTAGAAGTGAATGTATAGAACAGGCCATGCTGCTGCTTCTGCCACTGGGGTGGCAAAAAAAAATGCATTTACTGCAGTGTGACATGTAATTCTTAGTACTGTTTTCCTAGTCCACTGAATGTCTCATCAAAGCAAGTTATTCTCTTTCCCATTCTATTCTGTACTGCTGATTTGCAGGGGTAAAGCTCCTGAAGACCTTAATGAGGGTCTGGGAAGATAAGCTTGAAGCTTTTTTTTTTTTTTTTTAATGGAAGAGCCAAGCTGAACAGCAGTATTGGTCCCCCAGGCTGAAGAAGCCAGTGATGGCTGGTATTTTTGCTGTTTTGTGCCTTCTTGGGGTGGTGTTGACAATACCAGGATACATGGCTCACCTTGCTTGGAAGCAAGTGAGTTCTAACTGTAACTAATGGATAAATGCTCCTTCCAAAAGAGCACTTCTGGTTTGAATTGCTGAAGAATATAAAGATGGAATATGTATTTATTTTTTTCTGGTTTCCTGAAGGTATTGATGTGAAAGGATCTAGTCTAATAGAGTTGACTTAAAAATTAAGAACTTGTCTGCTTTGTATTAATATTACTTTCACCCCAGGAAGGCAAGTCCTAGATGGTGATTGATTCCCTTGACCATTCCTGTTCCACTGTGTATTTTCCACATGCTCAGCAAGATTATTTTTTTTTGCAATGTATTTAATCTTAAAACTTAGAAGATACAAATAAACTTCCCAAATAACCTACATAGGATTATCTTTCTTACCAGAAAGGTATATTAGGAATGAGAGCTGGTTGAGAAGAAACACATGGGTGTATCTTGTATAGGTCCAAACACAGTTGTATCTGAGTCTGGAAAAAACAAATTGTGTTTGACTTTTTCTCCTAGAAGCTCTAAGTTCTGTGGACCCTGCAGCCACCTATGAAATCAGTGTTCCTGGCAGACTGCATCTGGTGATTGCAGAGGAAATGACAGCTTGTAGGAGGCTGTCCTGGGCAGACCCAGGGTTATGCCAGAACCTGCCTTGAATTGGCCAAAATGCTTCAGTAGAAACTGGCTGTACTAACACCTGTTGTTTTTTTTCTGACAACCTTTAGGTTTGTCTGGAAAAATTCTGATTCTCTTTATCAGCTGCTACATGTGATTGTGTTCCTTTGATAGAAGTGCATGTATTTTATTCTCCCCTCCCCCCAAGGGTAATGAGTGTTGCTCTTACTTGTCCTTGAAGTGTGTTTTGCTGCCAACAGCCAGTTTGACCAGAATAGCACATCTTCCCCTCATATTATTTTTTTTAAGCACTAACTTTTCTTTGGAATGTTCATTGTGTGTAACCATGTGTCCTCCATGTCTCCCTGCTCTTGCTCTATTTACTTCCAAGGCGATATGGTAGCATAGATTCCACTGTGAGTGGCCCAACTGACCTAGAGTCCACATCTGAGTCTAGTCAAATGACAAGTCGCCAGTGCTCGATAGAGAGCAGGCGCTCTCTAGATCTGTCTGATAGGTGGGTTAACCTCTTTGCAGCCTGTGTGCTTGTCTTCTTGCTGTTGCTGCTGCTGTGAAGTGGTCTTGTGATGCATTTCAGCTGATACTTGCTGTTTGCCTTGGCTCTGTTTCAGATCGGTGTTAGTTTAATGCTGGGCTGATGTCATAATCTTTTTCTCCTCTCAGGTGTTGGACTTCTTGTCATTGCTTTGTTTCAAATAAAAGGAATGCTTTGTAGAAAAGCAGGGGAAACACTTATGGCAGAGAGGAGCTCTATTAGAAAGAGAAGTAATTTCCTTTATGCCTAAATGAGACAATTGTTGGTTCAGCATTTACAGCTAATGGCTCTTCAGGCATTCATATAGCTCTCCTTGCTTTCAGCTGAGATTTGGAAGGGTCTGATCCAGTAACTATGATGGCCCTGGGAGTGTTTTAAATTTAATTATATTTTTAAAGAAAACTATTTCAAATGCCAGCTTAAAGTTGTGAGCAAGAAGTGTAGTAAGTGCTCTAAACAGTGTACAGCAGTGCTCATTTAAAATAATGAGTATCTTTCCAATTAGTGTGAGTTAGCCAGCACTCGTGGAAGTGAAGCACTAAACTGACAGCAGTGAAAATGTGATTATCTATTTCAGGGCTATCCCATCAATATATATTGGACTGCCCCAGGCAACTCTCAAGGTGAAGACTCTTGTATTAGCAGTATGCATTCAATGCCCATGTGCCCTTTGCTCTTCTCCCTCCCTTGCCCTGCTTTTATGGGGTCAGGGCATGTGTGCCCTTGTGCCCTTCAGCTTTCATGTGAGACAAAGCTGCAGTGCATCTTTCAGATGAGCACCTTTATTTTTTCAAATCCATTTTCTACATGTTATTTTTATTTAGGCTGGCAAGAATTCTTGTGAGATTGTGCTCCTGGATAGATTCTAATTGGATGCAAGAGGTAAATTTTTCACCATGAGGACAGTCAAATGTTGGAATAGTCTCCCAGGGAAAGTGGTAGATTGCCCACACTGCCCAGCTTTAAGTCCCAACTTGACAGGGTGCTGAGCCACCTCATATAAACTGTAGTAGTACCTAGAAAGGTTGGACCAGATGATCCTGGAGGTCCCTCCCAACCTGGCATTCTGTGATTCTATGATAGAGACACAGGAAGCTTTCTTGCTACTAGCCCTTGGGGTTGTAGCTGAGATAAACTTTCTGATCAAGGGCTAGGAATCAATCCCCAAATCCCAGGGGTGATTTCCTTGGTTTTCTAGAAAACTTGTTTGATAGCTAACATTATTCCACAATGGACAAGTACAGATTGCTGGATCCGCTTAGATGCGTTATAAATGGGAAGTGGAGATCCTGAGAAGCATCTGCGGCTTAAGGTGGGCTCATCTCCATCACTGAAGTTTAGTTTTGACTTCTGATCCAGTCATGGCTTAGAGGATCTTAATTTTGTGTTGGTAGGAGCCCCCTGAGGGCATTAGCTACAGTGAGAGCTCCCTCAGCAGAAAAGAGTGGTGGAGTAGCTGGAACTCCTTGTGTTGCTGGTGTGCACAGTTTGTGTTTTGTCCCCTCTTCCCACTTCCCTGGAGTCCAATGACTCCTGCATCTTTGCAGGCACTCTCTGCTCTGTAGCCACCCTTGGGAGAAACCAAGGGCCTGTGTGCTTTATGAATACTGCTAAAACAAAGTCTGCAGCCTGGAGTGATCGAAATGCATGCATATCCTAGTGGAATGGTGTGTGTGGGCACTATATCTCAAAGTAGTTCTGTTACTGCAATAAGTGACTTTTTCAGCATGCCTAAAAAAGTAACGGCAGAGTACTGGTACAGCCAAGGCTGTGTGCCCTCATTTGATCATAAAAAGCTGTTCTTCAACCAGGCATTTCTAAATTTTGTGCTACTGTAACTGGTGGAATATCAGAATCCATGCTTCTTTTTTTGACTATTTGATTGAAATGTAATGGTGGTAGATTGACATGTTTTCGTTTTTGTTATATCTGGATGCTTCTGATTTTAATTTTCCTTTATTTAATGCATGTTTTTTCATTACTATTTTTTCCGTCCTTTCTAGAGCTTTTAAAAAAAGTGTTATTTTCCCCTTCCTATTCTTTTTTCTGCCTCTTCCTTTCTCTCCCACCCCCTTTATTTCTCATCTTAGACAAGGATCTCTAGCTAGAAATGAAGGAGTCAGGATCATTCCATGTAACTCTGAAGATGGAGAAGAAGAACAGGAGAGTAACTATGAAGAGCTAGGAAAACTGCTCATAGAGGAATTCTTAGAAAAGAGTCATAAAAATAGAAGTTGGCAGGAAACAAAAACAAAAAAGATGCAAAATCTCTCAAAAAGAGAACATTTCAATCACTGTGAAAGGTCAAGGTGCTGCAAAAACGTGTGTGTGGAGTCAGGGTCAGTAGATGTCCCTAGGTATCCTCAGGAATATGATACAATAGATAGGAGAAGGAAAAAGAAGCTGCGGTACAATTTTGAAGACCGTGAACAAATAAGCCTGCAAAGTAATGAAGGCCCACAGTTTCCTGGGGAGAAGATGGTTTATTTCAATGGTGTGGCAACTAGTGCTGAACCTAGTGATGATTTCCCAGTATATGATAGAATTGGAAAATATACCAGTAGCTCTGAAAATAAGGAACAGTTACCTGCTTATCCCATCCTGCGGCCATACAAAAATGGCTTAATGGTTAAAAGAGGCAAGTTGCCCCCCAAGCAGGGAGTGAACCATGAGGGCTCACTTCACCTCAGTAACAGTGAAGACATGAAACTTACGGGGATGCCAGGTAACACTTTTGTGCCTCTGGATATCCTTGAAGAATTTGACAGCAGTGCTGATGAGTTCCAGTACTCGCCTGTTTCAGAAGATGAAATGGAGGAAATCGCTCTGCTTTCACATACGTGGTGTGATTCTGACATCAGCCATTTGAGAAACTTGACTGTTAATTACCCTTCAGATTTGGGTTCCCAGTTAAAAGACAGCTGTGACAAAAAATATAAGGCTAAAGGGAGCAAGCATGGTAATTCTATGCAGGACTTAACACTGTCTCCTGTTGAAGAGCCCAGTGAGGAGTACATAGACACGATGGATGAGCTTCAGTGTCTGGTAGAATCAGTTTCAGAGTACTTGGCTGAAAAGGAAGAAGAAATCAGCAAATTTGGTACACTGCCAGAGACTAGAAATAATGTTGAGAGTGTGTCACCGAAGCAGGATAATGCTGATAATGCAGTAGAAGGCAAGAAATCTGAAGGGACCAAACCTCCTGATGCAGAGGAGGGTGCCAAGGGCAAATCTGAATCTCTCCCAGATTTGTCAGGTGTGAAGAATACAGTGAATTCTCTGTTCAGCTCTTTTACTGAAAAGGTGGGGTCAAGCACAAAGCAGCTCACAGCTTCTGTTGAAAAGCTTGTTTCTTCCACTCCACAGAAAACAGAAACCAGAAACTCATCAGACAGTGGAATCTCAAGTGTATTTTCTAGTAAGTCTAAAAGTGAGAGTTCGTCTTCTGGAGTTACAGCAGATAATAAATCTGATAATAAAGACACAAAGTTCTCCATTCAGTCTTTGCTACCATCCCAGTTAAGTGGTGATAAAGCAGCCCAGAACACGAACTCAAACAAACCAGAAACCACTGAGGTGGACAGTAAGCATTCTGCACTGCATCATCCCCAGCAATCACAAGAAGACTCAGCTAGCAGCCAACAGAACCAACAGTCAGTTATTAATTCTGTTCTAGGGATTTTTAATCCTTTAAAGATCTTCTCTGAGAAGGAAGTGCCAAAAGAAGAAGTCACAAAAGAGGAGCATACCAAGGAGGGCAGCCATGTTGTGAAAGTTGAAGAGGCAAGCAGAAGTGGGAGACCATCTGAACAGACAGCAACCAAGACCAGCAGCGTTATTCCGGAGATGCGAACGAGTGGGACTGGAAGCGAGGCAGGGGTAAACGCAAATAGTGCTTCCGCGTCTTCAATCTTTGGCAAGCTCACAAACTCAGTCAGTTCCTTCAGTCTGAAAGCCAGTTTTGATGGTCTCTTGGCTCCCAAGCAGCAGGAGGTGCCACAGAAGCAGTCAGATTCGCATCATGTTACAAATCAGCCAGATGCCACTGTGAAAGAGGGTGCGCCTACTGCCAAGGAGCAGCCTCCTGCAGATAGCTCAGGCAGTCAGCATACCACAGGTCATGGACTGGGAAACAAGCAAGACAGAGGAAATGTGGAGCTTACATCACAGCCTCAAGATCAGAGTGCAGCATCTGACAGCTTTTTCAGTCCACTCAAAAAGTCTATCAGTCAGCTGTTGCTTCCTTCTGCTGAACAAGGGCAGAAAGAAAGTACACCCGTGCATTTTAGAGGTCTTAAGTCTGAGGAGGATGCAAGACAAAATAGTTCATCAAAGGAAGAACGCTCATTTCCTTTGACTGGGAAACTTCCCTTTTTCAGTGGATTGGGTTTTTCTGAAAAGCAAGAACGTACGAATGAGAAAGGAGGCTTTATTCCTTCATTATTTAAGTTTTCTTCTGTAGATAATATAGCAACTTCACAGGACCAAAGAAGTTCCAGTGCTGTTTCTTTGCTTGACAGAAAAAGTAATTCAGAAAATGCCCATTCATTAAAGTCTAGCTCTGTTCCTAATTTACCAGACCATAAGGAGGAACTTGTACAAACAAAACACATGAATAAAGGATGCCTATCTAGTGACCAAGTAAATACAAAAAATCACCAGGAGAATGCCTCTGCTCCCTCTAAGGCTGGAGAAGAGCAGCAGAGAACTAAAAGTACTCAGGAAGAACCTAGAAATGTGAAAGGAGGATTGATGAGAGAAGGACTAAATGCATTAGACTTAAATAACAGCTCAGTAGAATCCATCTCTTCAGCCAGAGGACCAGAAGCTGCAAGTATGGGTGACACACAGAAGAAGCACACAGCAGGTTTTCTTTCGGGGATTCTTCATATTTCTTCCAATGAAAATGCAACCAGTAATCAAGACGTGACTGCTAAAAGTGAGAGTGATGGCCCCAAAAGCACTTCTTCTGGATTATTCTCTGGCTTATTTAAGTTTGCTTCAAGCGAAAACTTGTCTGAATGTAAGCAAGAGAAGGGGAAAACAAGCTCTCTAGGCCTCATGAAGCTGTTTGATAGAGGTGAGGATTCTAGCTCAGTGACAAAAGCCAGCAGCTCAGGAGCAGTTTCTGAAGCTCAAAGCAGCACTGGAGAAAAGCAGGATGCTTCCAGCTTCTTAAAAAACCTCCTACCCAAACCAAAGGAGAAACTGGATAATGTGAAAACAACAGAAAAAACAACAGAATCTTCCAAAACTACTGACCACTTGTCCGGTGCAAGAGTGAATAAACCATCTGAGCCCCATGCTCCCCACAGTGGGCATCCTGTGTTCCCTGATGCTCTAAATCCTCAAGACAAGGTACAGGACTTATCTGGAAAGCCTGTAAATGGTAGGCAAGTCCCTCATCAGAATGCAGAATCTGGAGTTTTTCCAAGTCTTGTAAACAAAGGATCAAATGAATTTCTCAATTTGACTAATAAAAGCTGTAACCTTACGGAGCAGTACTCAGCTTATCAGGAAACAAGAAGCTATTCTGGCTTTGAATGTGAATATGAAGTGAGGGAACTGGCTGATGCTCGCAAAATAGCAGTACCGGTTTACTACGTGTTAAACCAGAACTCTCTTCTGCCCCCTCAGTTCTGGGACTGGCCTGAAAACGATAGGGTAGTGAATCTCTGTAAAAAGGATGGGAATGCAAATGTGATGGATTGGCGGACTAATGCCAATTTTGACGGACAGAGTTTAGATTTAAGTGCGATGTCATACGAGTCATTTGACCAGTTAATGTTTCAAGATGTCTGTTCGGAAGAAAATGATGCATGGACTGTTAGTTCTCTCAATGAAAGTTACAATAACTTTCCTCCATTTGAAAGAGATGGCAATTACTCATTGGAAGAGTTGCCCATGGATTTAAGCTACTCCTCTGGCTGTGATGGAACCATGTGGACTCTAATTGACCAGGAGACTTTAAGTGTGGATGAGGGCTTTATATACTCATCCTATAGCCAGGAGTATCAAGAGTGGCTAATGATGCTTGAGCAGGGTATGTGGTGGCCATCAGAAGATGGTGATTGTGGGTACTACATGTACAGTGATAGCCAGTATGTGTATTCACTGCTTACTGATCCCACTGGACAGTATGTCTACGTGTGTGCTCCTGAAGCATATTCCTACCCAGACAGCTGGGATTACAATTTTCAGATGAATTCCATTCCAAGAGCTGTGCTAGAAGACAACACAATTGCTGTTTGTGGTTTTAAAGTCCCCCTTGGCAGTGAAGATGAGCTATTCTGGTTTGCTGAAGAAGAGCCTTTAGATGATTATACAACAAATAAGCCTCTTGATCTGTCAGTAGCTTTGCAGAGGAGTGATCAGCTAATGAACATGAATTTGGAAACTTTTTCACAGATGTTTGAAGAGTCTATTTATTACCAGAGAGAGCAGCCATTAGACTTCTCAGGCTATAAACTCCAAAAACTCAAAGTCGATTTTAGACCTGAGAAGGAAACCCTGAATGATTCAGAGGAGTCTCTGCTAACTCTTGATCTCAGAACACATTCCAGAGCAGCTTCTGATAAATCACCGAGTAAGGAAGTCCCCACCAAGGAATTGGATAAGTCTGTCCCTGTGACAACTACTGGGAGTGGGTCATCAGGATTCTTTGGCTTCCACCTGTTTCAGTCTGCTCCTAAAGCTGAAGAAATTGTGGCATCTACTGAAAGAGTAACAGAAGCAAAAAAGACTGAGGAAGATAAGAAAACTTCAGTGAACAAAGTTAGCTCTTTATTTTCCGCTTTGGGTGGTCTGATTGGAAAGTCTTCAGGTCCTGATCTTGAGACATCAGAAGATTCTGCCTTGAAGAGAACAGACACACAGTCAAAGTCATCTGAAAACAAAACTGATATTTTATCACTTGCACCAAATAGAAAAGTCGATGAGGCACAACCAGTGCAGAAGTTTTCAGTTACGTCAGAACCAAGAAAAAATACTTTGTCAGAACTTAATTTGGAGACTGTTAGAAATGAAAAGCCAGAATTAAGTCATAATGAAAATATCCATGTTAAAAAACCAGTATTAACAAAATCTCCTTCTCAACTGAGTCAAACTGCTCCAGATGGCAAGCCAGTACGAGAAGAGAAACCTGTTAAAGCAACCAGACGTCTTGAAAGGCATGCAACTATTAATGAACCCATTCAGTCACAACCAACTCAGAGAAGGAAGTCCCCACCAAGGAATTGGATAAGTCTGTCCCTGTGACAACTACTGGGAGTGGGTCATCAGGATTCTTTGGCTTCCACCTGTTTCAGTCTGCTCCTAAAGCTGAAGAAATTGTGGCATCTACTGAAAGAGTAACAGAAGCAAAAAAGACTGAGGAAGATAAGAAAACTTCAGTGAACAAAGTTAGCTCTTTATTTTCCGCTTTGGGTGGTCTGATTGGAAAGTCTTCAGGTCCTGATCTTGAGACATCAGAAGATTCTGCCTTGAAGAGAACAGACACACAGTCAAAGTCATCTGAAAACAAAACTGATATTTTATCACTTGCACCAAATAGAAAAGTCGATGAGGCACAACCAGTGCAGAAGTTTTCAGTTACGTCAGAACCAAGAAAAAATACTTTGTCAGAACTTAATTTGGAGACTGTTAGAAATGAAAAGCCAGAATTAAGTCATAATGAAAATATCCATGTTAAAAAACCAGTATTAACAAAATCTCCTTCTCAACTGAGTCAAACTGCTCCAGATGGCAAGCCAGTACGAGAAGAGAAACCTGTTAAAGCAACCAGACGTCTTGAAAGGCATGCAACTATTAATGAACCCATTCAGTCACAACCAACTCAGAGCCACCCAGCCACTGAGTCTGAGGAGACATTATTTAAAAGTGCACTGAAATTGTTCAGTCTTGGAGAAGATTCTCCTGCAAGCTCAACTGCCAACAAAACTCAAGCTTCTGGATTTTTTGATTTCTTTAAAACACAAGTAAGCAAAGCACCACAGCCATCACCAGATTTGGAAAAAAGTCAAAGAGATAAACCAGAAAAGGTGATACCACCAGAACAGAAGGAAACCTCCAGCATCTCATCATTATTTGGAACCCTGGGAGATCTCTTCAAAGTGGACTCTGTGTCTTCTCAGCCAACGCCAAGTACTTCGACTCTGCCGAAAACCAATAGCAGACCTGTGGCTGAGTTGAGACGACAACAAACTGAGAAGCCTGATGGTCTTCAGAGTGCCAGTATGCCATGTCTGTCCTCCACCGCTAAGGAAGGGGCAAGAACAGAAGGCATGGACAGGCACATCTCACCTAGTCATGGGGTGCCACTGGAACAAGGAAGCAGGAAAACTGAGGAGAAATCTCCTGAAAGTAAAAAAGTGCCTCCTGGAAACACTTCAGAAAAGCCAATGGGTGCAGGTCCCAAAGTAAGCCAACCAAGTCAGTCAGCTGTGCAGCAAAGCAGTGTAGCCTCCGCTACACCAAAGCAGCAAGGAGGAAGGCGTGTAGGAGGCACAGATAATCAAGCAAAGCCAAAGCCAAATCAGACACTGAAAGAGTCAGGTTTCAGTTTGCCATTCAGCTTTTCTGATATCACTGCTTCAAAATCACAGTCAGCACAGCCAGCCAGTAAGAGCATATTCTCCTTCTTCACTGGATCAGATGAACCAAAGCCTTCAGCACCTGCTACTGCTCCTCCTAGTGGGAAGCAGCAAGAAACAGAGGGGTTGTTTCGTCTGCCCTCCTTCTTCTCCAGCGGTCCAACTGCTGAGAAGAGCACACCTCAAAGAAGTACCAGCTTTAGTTTCTTCAATTTGACGTCCTTTTTGGATGAAAAGCCACAAACTGCTGCAGGACAGGAGAGCACTACAAAACCAGCTAAACCAGTGAACTCTAAGCCATTTGAGAAGCAAAATATTTCCACTGACTCTGGTGTCAAAATTAGCAGTTCTGCCAGGCAGCAAGAAGCAGACAATAAAAAAGAAGTTGATGACATTATTGCAGCAGTGACTGGCAAGCAAATGCCTAATAACCTTACAATACCAGAAAATAAATCTGAGACCCTGGCACTGGAAAAGGTAGAAAGTGTTGCTCAGGCAGCTGAGGAGAACGACTTAGAGAAGCTTCCACAGACTGATGATGCTACAGTAACCAATTCAGCTTCTTCTGGTCCTTGCCTTCAGGCTCCCAGTGAACAGGAGGGTTCTCAGAGCCAACAGACTGTTTCCTTAGAGGCAGAAGATGATACTTTGGGTAGCACAGAGAAATGGAACAGTGTTGCATTTCCTGTTGATAACAAAGAGTCTTATCCTTCAAAAGAACAAGCTTCTGAAAATAAAGATGATAGTGTGGCCTTAAATAATAAAACATATTCCCAGAGTCTAAACGACTTAAATACCCTGAGTGACATAAAAAATGAAGCAGTCTCTGAAGACACACATGTACAGTGTGAGTTGCCAGAACATAAATTACCCAAACAAACTCTTGGTGATGGGTTACAACAGACACAGGAGCTACGCTCTCCTTCAAAACTGCCAGAGGCACCTAATTTGCAAAACAAACCTAAGGAACCTGAGAGTGATAAATCGGTACTGGATTCATCAGTTGAAATGTTTTCAAGTTTCATGACAAAAATGAAACCACCTAAAACATTATCTGGTTTCTTTTCCCAACCCCAAGATACTGCACCTCCTATTGAACAGAAGAAAAGCTCCTCTTTCTTTGGTTTCTCATCCCTCCCAAGTGCCCCAGCACCAGCTTTCACAAGTGATTTCTTTGGCATCTTCAAAGGTCCAAAAGAATCTCCAAAAGAGATGCATCCAAAAGAATCTCCAAAAGAGATGCCTTCAAAGTCCACCCCTAAACCTCAGAGCACTAGTGTGAAAGATGTCACTGGGACTATACCATCAAAAGACTCCAGGGGGATAGAAAATGTAACTGCAGCTGGAGAATTTGAAAGAGATGGCACAAGCTCTCTGAAGGAGGATCTACTACTTGTTTCAGCAGAAGTGAAATCCACAGAAAAGTCTCCTGTGAAAACAGAAATTGAGGAAAATAAGAGCTCAGAAACCTGTCTAGAGGAACCTTTGAGGACCACTCCAGGAACAGCAGTCTCTAATGAAAATCAAGCCCTTGAGGTGCTTCAGTTGGATAATGAATCACAACCCTCTGAGATGGTAGATACTAAGCCATGCCAGTCTGAGTTCAGTAGTGCAATTGATACGGTGCAGGCTGAGGCCACTGACCAGACTGATCTAAATGCATGCCAACTAGATGTGGCGTCTTCACATGTAACAGAGAAACAAGCTGCTTCTACAGACAAGGCAGGTGTTGACATGCTTCAGAGTGTTTCTTCTGATGGGCATGAACTGGAAATGGAAGCCTCAATTAATAAGGCAGATACAGACCTTTCCCAATTGGATGAGAGTGTTGCACTTGAATCAGAGCCTGCTGTTACAGGGAATCAGGCCAATGCTGGTATTGATCAGCAGGACATGATCAGTAGTGAAAATAAAGAACCCACAGCTCCAGCTGTTGAGCCTGATGTTAATCTGCTCCAGCTGAATGAGGAGAATACAAGCGAGGCAGAACAGCAAACTATTGAACAGAAGAAACATATAGCAACTGATGAGGTGCCTGCAGAAGGGATTGCTTCCAAATGTGACTTGAAGAAACAGGATAAACCTAATAACATTCCTCCAGATGCAAACAGTAGTAAAACGGTCTTTGAAATACCAAACATCCCCAGTTTGCCAAAGTTCAGTTTTATGTCATCTGGTGATGGTGGAAAGCCATTTGGGTCATTCTTCTCTCAGCAGCCACCATCTGTTAATAAAGCAGGGGCAGATCAGGGCCTCATGTCCAGCTTTAAGAAACTTTCTTCGACTCTGTTTGAAGGAGGTAGTGAAGAAAAGGTGGGTAAGCCCGAGAGTGCCCAAGGAGCAGTATTTGGGAAAAAGCTAGATTTCTCCTTTCCCTGGCAAAAAGAGAACAAGGAGACCTCTGCCAAGAAGGAGCCACATGTACCACCACAGGCTTTGTCAAAACCAGATGACAAGGTGTTAGGAACAGTCAGTTCAGATAAAACCTCAAAATCATTCTCAGCTAGTTCAGAAGAAAAATCAAAATTGGTTTCAGATCAACAGACTGATGCAAATATAGAAGTAAACTTGTCTTCAAAGCAGCCTGATGCTGTAGACAATGAACTTTCTGAGGAACCACCGGGTGCAAGCGCTGTCGATGATACATCCAGCAAAGATGCAGGAGAAAAATTTGATAAAGAGTCAGAAGATCAGCAGGATGTGATTTCAGGTGAACTACAGAAAGAAGATCAGGCAGAAGAGGCCACACCAGACAAGCCTGAAATGAAGGAAGCTCAGCTTAATTCTGCTCCTAGTGGAGAAACACTTAATCCAAGCATACAGGCTGCAGATCTGAATAGCACGGAACAACTGAATGAGAAAAGGCTAGTTACAAATGAGGCATAATAAATGGCTTCAAGTTTTTGACCATTTATAATGCAGTCCTGCAGCAGTAGATGTTGGCCTTAGTATCTGATGTCTGTAGTTCCCTGCTCCCTACTTGTTGTCAAGTGTTTGTAGTAGTGCCACTAACTGCCACAGAGGATGTGGTAAAATGCAGTAACTGGTTATACACCAGCCTTCAGACCATTCTCTCTCCTTTTCCCACTCTTTTTTTTTCTCTAAGTGTAATTGGTTTCCCATGTTCTTATTCTGTGCCCCACTGAATAAGATGCTATTAGTGCTAATTTCATTAGCCTTTCAGAAATTATATTCTTTGTGTCTTAATTCTGCTGCATTTGATTCACTTTGCTTTCTTGTTTAGTCCTAGTTATGTTGTATTTGCTAATAAAAAAGTAATAGTAGGTAGAATGTATTGGAATGAATGAGCAGTTTGTTTTCAAAATGCAAGGTAAAGGCTTTTAATTTTAGAAAGAGATTTTACTTACTGCTGATATACTATAGAACTAATTAGGTTAATTTCACATTACTGAAGATTTTAAGCATTTTCTGATATAACAGTGGAGGTATTCTAATGCTTGCTCTTCCTAGAATCTGTGCAAAAGTTATTTCATGCAGTTAGGAAAGCCACTAAAGGAAGTAATCAGTATTCCATGAGTGTGTATTCCATCTTATGCATGTGTTAAGTTAAAATTGCCCTCAAAAATCAAAACTGGGGCTTGCTAAACTTGTATCTCTGTGTGATGCAAGTAAAATGTGTGCCTCTGATCATACAGTTGCAGTGCTGCACTCCTGAAACTTACTATCTGGCTTCAAATTCTCCTGAGTGTGCAAGACAGCAACATTTGTGCTTCTTAATTCTTGGCTGCGGTTTTCCTCACTGCATGAGAAATTTCCATCCATAGTGTTTTGTGTGGGGATTCTAGGAATTCAGTCCTGGAAGTTGTGTCTTGAATAAGATGGATCATGTCCCTGTGGCATTGTGTGGCATTGTGGCTCTGGTTTGAAGAACTGTTCTACTTTTATCAAAGCTTTTAAGTTGATAGTCTTGACAACCTTGATCTTGTCACTTTGTATTTGATCATAAACATACAATATGTATAAAGTTAACTTTAGGAGGTAACAGTTAATATGCAGCTTAAATTATGATGGTAGAGACCTTAGCTGCCATGAAACTGCACAAGACAGAAACACTTCCAGTCTGAATTGCTATGTTTCCATTCTTATTCATGTCTGGTTGTTAGAATATCCTCACTGGCAGTTTCCAGCTGATGTAAGATGAAAAAGTAGTCAGCTGGTACAAGAAAGACCAGAAGTGTATATGGTCAATCAGTGGGTGGGCTGTGTTGTAACTATTCCTACTGCCTACCAAAATGTTGAGGTTCCGAAGTCTAGATCTAGCTATGGGACCATAATAGTCAAGTATTAACCTAACATGTCTTTTCAGTAATACCTAGTGTCCCACTCAGTCTGATAGCTGTGCAGATTGCTTTGTGTTTCTCTAAACCACTGTTGTTTTTTTCTGATGGACTTTCTTGTTCTCTCATAGTCCTGCTGGCAGTAGTAGATATGGCTCCTCTTGTAATGTCAGCCAGGGAAGCTCTCACCTGAGTGAGCTGGACCATTCTCATGAAAGTGCCCATGGCTCTGAGCAAGAAGATGATCACCAGGAAAGACAGTCAAATCATTCCTACCATAGTTCGGCCAGCTACCAGAAGGATGGTCAGGGGCTCAGGGAGCAAGAGGAGCCTCATGGCAAAGGAGAGGAGGAAAAGGTCTGTGAGGCAGAGGAGAAACATGCAGACCATTCTGCAGCTAAATTACCTCTGGAAGTTGAGAAGCCCAAGGATACCGGTGCAAGAGCTCAAGTGAGGTAGGTGAAACTACTAATGAGTTCTTTTCAACTAATACAAAGATTAACTAACTCAGACTCATCTCTTTGCTATTTCCCGGGGCAAATTATGGTACATTGTGCTTCCAGCCTTCCCTAACAACTAACATGATGTTTCTGATCTTTAAACATCTTTATGTGCAGGACCAGTTATTTATGAGACATTGGCTAAACTTAAACTATGCCTGCTGTGTATGTAAAGAGGAATGTCTACTAGTGCCTTGAAGCTTGTTTGATGTATTTTCTGTTGCTGGTTTGATGGATGTAGTCTGGCCCACAGATGGCTGCTTCCATTGCTCATGTATGATCAAGCTTACATATGAGCAACTGAGAACTACATGTAATCACGATTAGAGCCACACTAGTTCCTTTTTTGTGTAGCAGGCTACCACAGTTAGAGTCAGTGTTTAAGTAGTTGTAGGCTGTAGAATTAGAGGATGAATAGACATGTTGTTCTGACTCACTGTGGCAGCTTTTCTTGTCCTTGCATTTGAGTTTTCCAAGCTCTCACCAATATTGAAGACAGTCCTCAAAAGTATTTCAGCTAAGCTTTAGGAGTTAATGCACTGGGTTTTGTACAGGTTGTACAGAATTTTCAAATTTCACTATTTAACTTTGAGAGTGACATTTTTTTCTTGAGGTAATCAAATAATTGCATCTCCTGGTGTGGTTATGGTTGTACTTTGGGAAGGACAATGGACTGTTTTCATCTGGCGCAGTTAGATCCATGGAAGGATGTCTGGTTGTCTGTACCCTTTGGAGGGTACATCTGGTGTCACTGTACTTACATGAGAGTATTAATGACAGCAGTTCATGTGTAGGCAACCCTTACAGTAAAGATGTGAAAGAGGAAAACAAGACTATAAAAAGTTTTAAACTGTTTTTAAAATCTGACTCACTTTCCTCTTCTTGTAGAGCATCAGGAGTCTTATTCCAGAGTGGCTGGCCTGTATTTGCTCACAGGGAAGGTTATTCACATAGTCTATTTCAGGCTGATCTAGGCACATAACTTGGATACTCCTGCATCACTGTTTCCCTTTCTCTCCACTCTCTGGCAGTGCTTTCCTGTCTCCATGGAATGCGCATGTAACAGAGCTCTGATCCTTAGAGTTGCACCTGAGCTAGACGTGTAGGATGAATTTACGTTGCTTTCAGCTATGTATTTTTTTATCCTGTTGGCAGTGCGGGGTGCTTTGCAGACAGAAGGTTTTTTGTTTCTGTGATTCACACCTCAGCAACATAAAAGAGAAGGAATGCAACCAAAGGCCTGATTTATCAGGAGGTCTGGGAGAGTAAAATGTGCTGTGGGTCACTGAGGTGGAGCACTGCTGCCAGATGGATGTGCCTTTTTGAAAAG
>NW_009954187.1:300713-334596 GCF_000747805.2 Chaetura pelagica | reverse complement strand
GAAAGAGTGGAGTGAGAAAGGTGCAATGAGCAAGGAAAACCACAGCTGAACCCTGCCAGTGTTTCCACTGAAGAGGGCTGTAAATTCTTAGCAGTAGGGTTGAGTAGGAAGAGACAATGATCAGAAAGGACCCACAACAGGAGTGGGTATGGAAAATCTTTCATCTGCATTTATGATACCAGCGTGTTGAACTGACCTGATCAGGTATCTTGGACTGCTTGCCTGATGTTTTGACCAACAGGATCTTACTCCTGAGGCTGGATTGTATCCTAGCTTATATAATTTTCAAACATGGTTCCTGTGCATAAGGAATCCTTTACTTTAGCTTCTTGCTTCCCAGAGCAAGTGCAGGGCTGTGCTGAGCTGAGCCTCTTGGCTACTTCAGCTTCCAGAGCTGCAGCTGTGCAGCTGTGATTGCATTGTGTAATGCTGAATCTTTGATTCTACAGATGAGTGTTTTTCATTTAATGATTTTCTGTTTCTTGTCTTTAAGCTACAATGGTGACATCGAGCCACCACCATTTCCTCCAGCAAGAGCCCATTGGATTAGAGCCATTAACAAAGTTCGTCTGCAGCTTCAGGAGGTAGGATGGAGTATTGCTTCACTCCTTCTCTTTGCTACTTGGGTTTTAGATCTTTAGCTGAAGGTTTCATTTCTTCTTCCTTGTAAAGCACCTCTTGTAGTTTCAATATTTTGCAGACAAAACGTAATCAAATGTATAAGACTGCAGCATGTACTGATGGTTTTAGAGCTATCTAATTCTACCAAACATTTTTGAACATTACTGTATGGAACTGAGGATTAATATCAGAAAATAGGCAGTAGCAGAGAAATTAGCTCTGAATTTGTAAATAGTAACAATAATGTCTGGGACTAAATGGTTTGTGTTAAACTGTTCAAAATTAAGACTTTTTGTCAAGGCAACTCGATAGCTTGTTAGCATAGTAGGAGGCATCGATATTATTTGTCGTGTGAAAATGTTCCTTGGGAAACTTTACATCAAATATTTTTATATATACTAATTGAAAGTGGGTATATAATTAGTCTTGGTATTTCCATCTCATGAAAGTAAGATTTTAAAAATAAATAATCTTGATTTGGGAAGTCAAAAGTAAAAAGGTGGTGACATTTTTTTCAACAGTATAAACAGTCTTGTTTTAGAAAACAGCGATTAAGACCCAAAAAGTTGTGGGGTTTTTTTCTCAAAAGAAATCTTATGCTTTCATCCATCTGTATGTCCATAGAAAGATAACATATGGTGTTCATATTCTTATAGATGATAAACTGTTGCCTACTTCCCAAAGTGCAGAGTTAATATATTTTATTTAGAAATACTGCATTCTTCTATAGTGCTCTTGTTTTTTTTTTTTAATAAGAAATTATCTTACAGTATCTGTCTATCAGTAGAACATTTCTTTCTCTTCTGGATTTTTTTCAGATTTTTAGGAAAAATTATGGTTTTCTCATGTGTGTGTCTTCGGAGGCATCTGAAGTGCCATAGCAGAAACTGTTTTTCCCTTGGCTCATCTGGGTTGTAAATTCTTTTCCATCTGAAAATTACTGTGTTGCTTAACTTCTGAGCAGAAGGGATTCAGGTGAAAACTGTCATTATGACATGGAAAATGAAATTTAAGAGCACTGCTAATATCTAAGAAGAAAACTTCTGTTGTGGTTTTGTGGAACGTGCAAGCAAAACAGTGTCAGTGCCTTATGGAAAACAAGTGCACAAACATACTGGAAGGGGCAAGAGATTCAGTGATACCTCTCCCTGGATATCTCTCTTTCTTTTTTCTGTAAGAGTATAAGGGGGTTCAGCATCAATCTTTGTGTTTCTGCTGAATTGGAAAGAAGACAGGCAACATGACTGTTGCAGAAGACTGGTTTAGTTATGATAGCAGAATGTCATGGTTTTTTATTTGCCTTGACCACTCCCAACAACTATTGATCCGAAATTCCCTTAAAAAAAGCTTTCCAGAAGCCATGTGCAGCCTTCTGTAGTGTGAGGTGTCCCTTCCAGTCTTCACTGTTCTAAGATTCTAAGCCTGCTCCAGGGTTTAGCTGTCTTTACTGTTCAAAGGCTTTTCCTAACCTCTGCTGTAGATCTCTCTTATGCTGCAAAAATAAATTTCTCATGATTAGGACAAGGAGTAAAGGAGAAGAACCAATTCCCTTACTCTCTGCAGTACTGAAGGGCTGCTGCAAAGAGGGGTGGAAATGCCCTCCTCCTTCTTCTCACATTCACTAAGTGACCTGTTTTCTTTTAACCTTTTCTTGTGAAGTTTTGTTTTACATGCTCTTTAATCAGTCTTTTTTCCTTTCTTCTTTCTTTGCTTTCCCTTAATTGCAGTTTCCAAAGCTGAATGTAGAAACCCAGCTAAGAGCCTGACCATGTTCCCTACAGTGCAATGAAGCCTTTGTTCTTTAAGCTGTGATCCTGCTATCCCAAGATATGATATCCTGCTGTGATGATGCCTTTTTATCGCACACTAACACTGATACATAGATAGCCTCTTACCCTTTCCAGAGCTGAAGTTCTTTCTGAAAAAGTGATTTATCAGCTGTTCTCTAGCTTAACCTGTGTTGGATTACAGCTAAATATAGCTTTGCACTTGGAATTGTTGGGTTTGTTGGTTGTTTTTTTTTTCATTCCTTAAGCACATTGCTGTCTATCTCTTCCTTTTGTGCCTACAAAATCTTCAAGTTGTATGTGAAAAAGTTTTGTAGTACCCAAGCTGCCAGGCACTCTGCTACCAAAGCTACCCGGGGGGCTCAAATTGATACGTTCTTTGAGTTTGGCTACCCTGAGTACAATTTTCTCAAGTGTGTTTGCATCTATTATAGCAGTTTCATCTGAACCTCAGGATATAAAACTTCTACTGTTCTTCTCCTATCCCTAAGACTAATTTACCTTGTCTTAGAAGGAAGTTAAATGCATTTGACACAGTTATACTCCTGATGAAAACATGCTCACTGTTATTTCTCTCCTTTTTATGTTCTAGAAGATTTGCAAATAATTTGATTATTTGTTCCAGTCTCAGCTCCCAGGAGGGGAGGGAAAAAGTCAAGTTAGTGCTTTCACAGTTATCCAAGTCCTCCTTTTCCTATTTTTTAAGCATAAATGCTTGCTTTGCCCTTTTCCTATCTTCAAGTACATCGCTTGTTTTTTCTAGTTTTCAGTGCTTTGTGATTATCAGTGTTGCAACCTAGAATCTGAGGATGAAGATTGACCATAGCCATCTGACTTAGAAATAACTACCTTTTCAGTTTGCTTTCATTTTTTTCCTTTGCTGAAGCCTGTTCTTGTAACTTGTTAAACTTCTTTCTTTTTTGTTTTTTTCTTAAGAGCAGTATTAATTCTGTCAGCTGCTTGACTGCAGTTGTCCCTGTCAATGAAGACCTGAAGCAATTAGGGCGCCCTCAAATGTGTGTAGCAACTGTGTTTTTTTTGTTGCATTGTGTGTTCACTGCTAGGTGTTGAGTTTTGTGCTTCAGCCTTCTCATTTCTTTTCTATACAGTCATGCTTGTCCTCAAAAACTTCATCAAGAAGGTATCTTGTAGTTGAAGGTTCAAGCCCCCTGAAGTGCTTGTGATTTTTTTTTTTTTGACAGTTCTCTCATTGAATGTCCTCTCCTTCCCCTTCAGTGGGGTAGCTTGTGATTTTAGTCTGTTAATGCCATTTCATTAGCCATTAATAGCTTCCTGAACTCGTGGTCCTCTGGGCCTGCTTCTCATGAACTCTAATGATTTTCTGAGTTTTTATTAGTTTGTGTTCTTGAATTACATAGTATTTTTCTAGCTTATGCAATTCCTATCCTTCCAAGATACCAGGAGGACCATCAGTTTTCTCAGATGCATTGCATCCTCATTTCTCTTTGTACTTTTGCTCACATCCAGAAGAACATCTATGCTAATTGCTTTCTGCGCCTTATGCATCAGCATCAGGATACTCCTGGAGAAGTCAGTGATGCCAACACAGACTATCCAAATACATATCAGAATTTGGAAGGTCCCTGTGATGATAGTCTAAGCAGGTGATTCTGTTGTTAGAAAATATCATGTCTCATTTCTCCAATTACCCCATTAACATCTTCCCCACTTTTTTCATTACCTAGAAGCTTTCAAGAGGACTGTCCTCCTCTTACGTTCTAATGAGTAGCACAAATGCTTATGTCCTTAATGTCTGAAGTGATGCCTCCAGCTCTTTTCAAAGTTTCCCTTCATCAATGCACAATATAATTTCATTAATAAACATGGAGCTCCACCTCACTTATCTGAGCTACTGAATCCCTTTCACAGACTACTGAAATGGTTCTTATGACTCTTAATTGTTAATGATTTGGCTGAAAATTTTAAGAAAGAAAAGAAAAAGGGAAAGAAAAAAGACACCCAACAAGTTTCCATATGTGATGTGATTATAAATCCCCTGAGCAATTCAGCCTCCTACCTGGAAAGAGATTAATATTCATGTGAATAATATACGTGCATCCTACAGCACTGTGAGTCAGAAATGTAGTATTTTAATTAAGATTTGACAGTTATAAAATGGCACAGAACTTTGTAACTGTGTGTGTTAAAAAAAGCTTTGTGGTAGCATGCACAGCTTTTTCTTTACTTCTGCTGTTTTCTTTGTTCTCTTTCTGTGTTTGTGAAGAGGAAACTTAATTATGACTGAATTAAACTAGGGTTTTCAGCTGGGAGAGGAATGACTCAATAATTCTCACCTTCACGCTTAGAACATTGTCTACAAAGATGGATTAATTGATAACTTGTCTGCTGCAGTCCCTCTGTGTGAGCTTCTTTAGCAGCAGAAGAACACACACAGCTAATTCCTTCTTCAACTTGCAGCCCTCCTAGCTAAAATAGCCTTCAGCCAGGGACATGGCTGTGTGACTTTTAAAGTTACACTACTTTGAATCTCAGTTTTCTATAACACAGAAGAACTGGTGGACTAGAGAACAAAAATTCAGTCAAATCATCAAATTACCTTTCTAACCAATTCTTTCCAGTGTGTTTTGAGTATTACAAGAGAGTGTGGGGTCTGAGATTTTTATCCACTTAAATTGAGTTTCCTTATGGGGAAAAAACCCTTATTCATTATTTTTCTCTTACATCAGAAGATTAAATACATCAATTTACTCTTTTTCACTTAAAACCCAAAGTCATTGCGGCAGTGTTTTATCTTTTTTCTTCTTCTTGATGCCATTTTATACCAATTATTTTTACTTTATTATTTATCTTTTTCTGTTACGTGTCTGTTCTTTTTGACTGTTATGTAATCTGGATCACATGCTGAGAGGACAGAGGTAGTTCATGACATTGTTATTCTGAAATACGGTAAGCATCTGCAGCTTTGTACTAAATTAGTGTACTCCTCTAGTCTTACAAGTACCAAATCAGCTTGTAGCTTCAGTCTTACTTTCCCATGCCCCATAGTAATACACTCAATACTTCTGATCCAGTGCTTGCAAATATTTAAGAACCATCAGGGTCTCACTTTTTAAATCCTTGGTTGAGGGAAGGTGCTTTTGGAGTATGAAGCCCTAATTCTGTTTTGAGAAAGGAAGCTGTAGGTGTAAACCACCACTGTTCCCTCCTTATGTAGCTGTGGAGTGCCCTGCAGAGTCCTTGATGGGCTTTGCCAATTCCACTGTTAGTGAGGAGACCAGCAAGGCACCAACGGATGCAGTTTTAGTTGCTAGTTAGTTGTAAGCTGCCTGCCTGCCCACAGTCCCCACATGTGAATCCAGGCCCTCTGATCAGTAAAAGCACATCCTGTACACCAGCCTGGGTGGCCAGTGGGGGACATGCCTGCTTTGAGCTACTCACTGAAAGATTAGAAACTGCCCCTTTCCACCTCTCACGATCTGTGCAGTCCACACAGTAGTTTACTTTGGGCATTTTACTTCCTGCAAGCTTTGTTGCCTAGGTGCCTTTTTATCAGTCCCGTGAAGATGAGTAAGCTCTGCATTTTCAAAGCCTCCCACACAGTGGCAAAGCAGCAAACTGAAGCACTGTGACTCTAGAGTTGCTAGAAACTTCTCTTAATACAGAAAAACTAGCTCTCTTGTTACATGTTTTCCTTCTTATCTACCTGTTGCTTTTATGAAGGTTATTTTTAATCTCCACCAAAGTACCAGTGTTGCTGATCAAATGTCCAAGGGATCAAGGCTGGTGGGGATCTGTAGAACACCCTTGTGCTCATGAAATTGTTGTTCCTGCACTGGAGAAGAGAGCAGGTCAGTGTAGGAAAGGTGTCATCCAAGGGTCACTGCCAGCTGTAGTGCAGAGGCTGTTGTCAGGTTGCTGTGCTCACAGTGGCAGTCAAATGCATCCTGCATTCCTTATCTAGAACATCCATATGCAGCTTTCAGATCCCTTAGGGATTAAACAACAGTAATTATTTAGAAAGTATTTAAATACAAATGCAGTGCAGGTGTTCTGTTGTCTCCCCATGCCACAGTCTTACTTCCTGCTGCTGCATCTGAGTTTGCAGACTAGCAAGTCTTGTGGGGCTCCCCAAGGCCCTTCATGGCTTTTCCAGGGAAGCTTTTTGTGTGGGGTGATTCCCCAGTGTTTGAACAATCTGTGCCTGTTTCTGCTCTTGTTGCCTCTCTGCCAGGGAAGGTTCAGCTAACACGCTGTACTCAGAGGAGTAAATGCTGCTTTCATTTCAGACTGTCTTAAATACGATATCAGCATACTTGGATCTGTTTGGAATAAAATACGTGTTTATGTATCTTTACTGAAATTCCCTGAGACCTGCTATCATTTTAAAAGCTGCTCTACACTGAATTTTAACTGTTATGATATAGCAAAGAGATCATTATTTGTGTGTACCCACAAGAAAATAGTGTTGTGCCTTCATTAGCTGCTGCTATGATCTTTGAATAGTGTTTTGATAACCTTATCTCATGCAAAAATGAGCAAACTTGCCCTTCCTAGAGTTGTTATGCTAAAATTAAGATAAATGCTCTCTTATGAGCAATATGCTGGTCAGAAATACTTCTCATAATCACCACACCAGCTAGGAGCCTGTTCATATTGGTAAAAGAATTTTCTGCAAGCTTCTCTGAACTTGTCAGTGTACTGACACTCCACTTGTATTCATCTCTGCTAAAAAACAGTTTTGTTGTTGATGGTGTGTATTCCCCAGCACACAGGACACCTGTCGTCTTCACTGACTACCAAGTTTCACCATACCTTCCTGTTGCCAGCTAGAAGAATCTCAAACGAACTTGAGGAATTCTCTTAGTTGTAACAGGAGTTTGAAGCGTGCGTAGCTGCCTTTCCTGTAATGCTCTCTTAGTGTTTCACTGCAAGCCTGCTATGGGTTTGAAAGACCAGAGAAAGCCTCCATGAGGATGCAGAGAACCCTGATCATAGAATCATAGAATCATAGAATCATAGGGGTTGGAAGGGACCTTGAAAGATCACCCAGTCCAACCCAACCTGCCAGAGCAGGGTCACCCAGAGCACATCACATAGGAACGCATCCAGGTGGGTTTTGAATGTCTCCAGTGAAGGAGACTCCACAGCCTCCCTGGGCAGCCTGTTCCAGTGCTCTGTCACTCTTACAGTAAAAAATTTTTTTTCGGATATTCACCTTGAACCTCCTATGCTCCAATTTGCACCCATTACCCCTTGTCCTATCACTGGTCATCACCGAGAAAAGCTTAACTCCATCTCCCTGATACTCACCCCTTACATATTTGTAAACATTGATGAGGTCACCCCTCAGTCTCCTTTTCTCCAAGCTAAAGAGACCCAGCTCCCTCAGCCTTTCCTCATCAGGGAGATGTTCCACTCCCTTAATCATCTTTGTAGCTCTGCGCTGGACTCTTTCAAGCAGTTCCCTGTCCTTCTTGAACTGAGGGGCCCAGAACTGGACACAATACTCCAGATGTGGCCTCACCAATGCAGAATAGAGGGGGAGGAGAACCTCTCTTGACCTACTAACCACACCCTTTCTAATGCACCCCAGGATGCCATTGGCCTTCTTGGCCACAAGGGCACATTGCTGGCTCATGGTCATCCTCCTGTCTACCAGGACCCCCAGGTCTCTTTCACCTACACTACTCTCCAGCAGTTCAGCCCCCAACCTGTACTGGGACATGGTGTTGTTCTTCCCCAAATGTAAAACTCTGCACTTCCCCTTGTTGAATTTCATCATGTTTCTCCCCGCCCAACTCTCCAGCCTATCTAAGTCTCTCTGAATGGCAGCACAGCCTTCTGGTGTGTCAGCCACTCCTCCCAGCTTAGTGTCATCAGGAAACTTGCTGAGGGTACATTCTATACCCTCATCCAAGTTGTTGATGAAGATGTTGAATAGCACCGGTCCCAGTATCGACCCCTGAAGGACTCCACTAGTCACACACCTCCAACCAGATTCTGCCCCATTAACTACAACTCTCTGACTCCTTCCTTTCAACCAGTTCCTGATCCACCTCACTACCTGATCACCAAACCCATCCTTGATCAACTTATCTACAAAGATGCTGTGGGAGACCGTGTCAGATGCTTTACTGAAATCAAGATAAACCACATCTACCGCTCTACCATCATCTATCCACCTAGTAATTTCCTCATAGAAGGCTATGAGGTTAGTCAAACATGATTTACCCTTGATAAAACCATGCTGACTGCAATACATTATTTCTTTTCTGATTTCTGATACATTATTTCTTTTCATGATCTGCAGTAGCATTCAGGGCTATAGCTTTCCCTAGGTTGGTATCGTAAATTCTACAGATCTGTAAGTCAAAATGGTTACGAAGCCTCTTAATAGGAATCCAAGTGTAACTTATTTTTCTTCCAAAGTTTATTCCATTGTTTTCCTTAAGACTAAAAAGAAGATGTTTGTGCAACATGTGGCATATAGTTTACAAACATAGGTTGTTCCATAATCACATGCATCTCTTAGTTTGTGCCAGCACTGCACATTAATAAGTGCAAGCAATATATTTTGGCTGAAGAGTGTGTGTCTGTCCTCTGACTTGTAAGACCATAAAGGCAGTACTGGGATGCATGTGGATAGTCTGCTGTTATATTTTTATAATTTTTTATTTATTTATTTTTTAACATGAAATACTTTGTGTTTGACTTCTGAAGTAATGCTGGACGGAAAGCAGCTGCTGCTTTTGTGAAGTGGGGGTGGGGGGGAGAGTTTGGGGTGCAATAGATTTTCTGGTTTTGACTTAGAATAAGGGGGGAAAAGGACTCTAGTTCTTGATATAAACTGGGCAATACTGAGATTTTAATCTAGGTTTCCCATGGTTTAGGAAAGCACATTGACTGCTAAGCTGTAACACTCTTCTAGGGAGTGGCTCTTCGCAGCTCCTTCCCCTGTTTGAATGTCTTAGACCAGAGTAATATTCCTGTTCAAATTCACTACGGTTCTGTGAAACAGATTTTAATTCTAACATATTGATGTTTTCTGAAGGAAAAGGTGTTATTCACCTCCCTTCTCTCCATGGGAATTGTACCTCTCCTGATCAGAGAGCAAGATGTGCATAGCAGCAGGGGGCTGGCAAGGAAGATGCATGACTTTGTTTTGTGCAGCTTCTAGGTTCCAAATTGGACTATGTACCCAGAATTGCTGCCTTTTTGTCTCTAGCATAATTTCTCTTAGACAATCTGGTCATGGCAATTTCAGTGTTTGTTATCTCCAGAAGTGAGTTGCGAGTTGCAGGGCGAAGGGACTATCCATGTGCACAGACCACCTCTGAACTGGAATGAACTCCAGCAAGCTGTTTTCCCCTGCCTTGTGTTGCCCAGTTTCCATTCACAGTTGTACCAAAACTTTTCAAATACTTGTTGAGCAAGTGCTTTTGTTTTCCCAGGCCCTTTGGCAGCAATTGCCTGAAGCTTTCAGGAAAAGTGGAATCCAGATCTGTTTTGAGTGTTGACCAAGGCCTCTAAGTAGTATCTACTAAAGGCTGTAGAAGAATAGTAAAAATGTTGGAGTTGAGGCTACTGTTGCCACCTTACGCAAAACTGCCCTCTTAGCACATTGTTTTGGGGATGTAATGGCAGAAAGTTACAGCACTGGATTCTGTTATTAGAGGCTTGTGTCTGATGTGGGCTGTGGTGCAGAAACTTGAAGTGCCTGGCTGCCTCAAGATGTCACCACGCTAAGTGCTGATCAGTAGAAACGGCTTCTTCTAGCATGGGAGTAAGTCAGTTCCTCCTGCTCAGAATAGGGGTGCAATGGGAGATGTGGGTGGGGGGACTCCTACCTGCCACATACACAGCCCTTTAAAAATAGCATTTGCTGTTGGGAGAGCCAGACTTAGCACTCTTATTTTTAAGGCTCTGTGTGGGAGGAGGGGATATTTCCCAGTGTTTTGTGTTACTGAAGCAATCTGTACAAGAAACGCTGCACTGGAGAGATCACAGTGGGCTTTATGAGCTAACCAACAGTGGCTGAGAGTGTCATAAATGAAGTGTTAACTATTTGTGCAATGTTAGCAAGCAGTTTGAATGTCATGACTTCACAGAAAAAGGCATGAGGTCAGAAAAAGGGGTTTGGTGCATCAAAATGTTGTATTTTAGTATTGGTTTGCTTTCACTTGTTTCTTATTCTCCAAGCTGCATGGTTACACAACTTGTTTAGATGTAGGGCAGGATTGCCTTGCATGCTTCTGAGCTAATTGTTGGAGTTATTTAAGGATTGTTGTAGCTGGAGTCTTCCAGTACTGTGCATCTGGATTTAAGTAAGATGATTGCTCCTTCCACCTTGTTCCCCATTGTAAAAGTGGCATTTGGAAGTCAAAATGCTGTTAATGTGTAATGTAATGCCTAAAGAAAGCATGACTCCAGTTCTGGCTGGTTCTACATAGTTTGTAAAATAGGGTAGCATTTTTATTTTTTGCACATTTTAATGTCAATGATTTATTGAATTCAAGCCACTTGATAGTCTTGTTTTACAGAAAATGAGCACTGTCTTTTAGGAGGTATTTCTTGCCAGGTGATATGAGAACTTTCTTTGCATCCAGACTCACTCTTGGAAACCAAACGGGATTTTTAAGTCATATTATGGCCATGAGGAAGTCATGTGCTGTCTGCTCATATTTAAAGTCTGAATAATTTTGTGACATAGTGGAAGACTGGTCAGATGAGCCTGGATCAAAGATCTAGATCAAGCTGTGTGTTCATTTCCATTGCTGTGAAAGTTATTCACTGGAACTTTCAAAGAGGGCTTTCTGGTGTTTCTCCTTTGTTTAATTTGAAACATTTACTTGAAAGAGGTGGGATCAGTACTTTCTCTCTTTGATTTTTGAATCTGTAAGGAAACACCTTTCCTGGCAGTCTGTGGGTGAAGTTTATGATGTGCAACCTCTGCTGAAAGTTTCTTGAGAACAGTAAGGTATTCAATATCGGTTCTGGAGGGAGCATTCCTGAACACATGGACAACTTCATCCTTTGTGTGCTGTAAAGCTACAGAAAATTGAGACATAAAGCTGGGTTAAGTCCCAAATGTAGCTTGAGATGTTCATCTGTTGCTCAAGCATGCAGGTACCAGATGCTGGAAGAGCTATGGTAACTTTGAGTGCTACTTTAATGGGGAGCTGCAAGCAGTGAGTCTTGCTGTGCAAGGTGGCTTATGCCTTCAGGCTTGCAGGTTGATGAGGCACCAGGTGAGCAGCAGTGCCATCTCTGGCCTGTTGGCGTACCATGTTAAAAAGGCACTCTTATGCACTGGACCAGGAAAGGAGAAGGAATGGCTCTTTGGAATAACTATAGGTTCATTTAGCCTACCCTTGCTAGTGTGCGAGGCTCTACAAATAGTTGGGAAAGGAAGTGGTACTGCTTCGCAAATGGGGAATTAGAAAAAACACTAATTGCATCCTGCTTTTTGCTACACTGTGACAAGACCAGCTGGGCAGTAGGTCTCATCTGCCTGTATTTCCATAATATTTCTAATATGCCATTGCAGGAAACCAGCAAACGGCTTGAAAAAGATGTGGGCTATTGCAAAAAACAGAGACTATGTTGTGGAAGTAGCATAGGGGACACTGGGATTGTCCTGGGAGGAGAGGTGCTGAGGATGTGTGAGATGAGACCAAAGAAGTGTGTCTTGGCCTAGCAGACTGAAAGCTGAGAGCGGATGTTGCTGCCATGTACTAATAAAGTAGGGGAGTAAATATTGGCAAGCTTAAAGTTATTTAAGCTAAAGGTTAATGTTAGCACAAGAACAGAAGGGTATAAGCTGGTTATGAACAAACCCAGGCTAGGAATCAAAAAATGATATTTCTAATTGTTAGTGAACAGCTTCCTAATGGGTTTCTTTGCCCTTTCTGTTTCTAATTAATCTAAAAATGGGTCTGTTTGTGAAAGCTGTTTTATGACAGTCGCCTGTGGGAGCAAAGAATAGGACTTCATCATCCAGGAAGCCTCTAAGTAGGCTGTGAGAAATGTCCATGGAACCACAGCCTTTGTAACTATTTCTCGTAGCGTAGCCTCCTTGTGTTCACACTGCCCACCCGCCTGCCTTTGCTGCTGGGCTATGCCGTATTGCAGGACCCTGTGGGTTTCAGAATGCAACAAAGGTGCTAGGAGACGTATTTGCTACTTAGGTGCTGTCACTGAAGTAAAATTGTGATAATTATATTGCAGCCCCTCTTGGATGGTGGCTTTTCTGTGTAGTTGTGCAGCAGATACTAAGGGTGCTACACTGTGAGAGGGGTTTCTTGAGGCACACTGATTATTAGTGACTCATGCCTGGTAATGAACCTCTCATAATTTTGTTTTCTGACAAGTGTTCGAGCAGTAACAATGTCAGAAAACATGGTTTAGCTTGTAAACAGGTTTGAGATGAAAAATTCCCATGAGATTTCGGTTGCTTATTTAGACAGTAAATTGTGAGTGAACCTATACTCATTAAAAGTTTTTAAAAGCTAACACTGGAAAATTGTTTTCTAGGAGAGCTTGAAAAAGTAACAGAGAGTATCAAGACAAAATTGATTATATGTACTAAAAAGGAGATAATAGAGCTATCCAACAAGAGGGGAATTTAGATTTAGCCTTGAATTCATTTATCTGTGTAGCCTCACTTTGGGCAAGGCTTTAAGTTTTTACTTGAAGTAATATATACAAAATGCAAATATTTGTATAGGAATAGAGGAAATGCAAATAGATATTGCTTTGGGTAAAAGATCAGTTTATTTTAACCATGTTTCCATTTTTATTTTTGTTAATGAGTCAGTATTCACCTTGTATTTTAGGATAACACACATTTATGACAAACTGTTACTGAGAGGCAGAGTGCTAAATTTTATTGCAATTTTTTTTTGTATTTTTATTCAGTGTGTCATGTTAGTGCAGCAGACTGAAATGCATACAAATATTTTTGTGATACCTCGTATAACAGGTACTTGAAGGTTTTGTCTAAACAAATATCCGTAGTTTGGCTGATGCATTCACTCTGAATTTTGTTATGCCTAATTTAAAGGAGTTAATTTATAGCAAGTACAACTCCCCTTCATACTTGTGTGACATGGAGACATGTTACTCATTCTAATTACATCACTCTACTTTTAGCTCACAGTAGTAATGGCTAGTTAATATACTACTGTGTACAGCTGGTAGATTCACCTCTTTTTCATCCTGTCTTTGCATCCACTTCTCTCCAGTTTCAGTGGAGGTGGGGTGGCTTCTGTGATCTGAGAGCACAGACCAGAGAGAGCAGCTACTGGAATGACCCCCTTCCATCCCTACTCAGTATTTGGGTGTGTTTGGTCCCACTGTGCTTGTCCCTCTGGTCATAGACTTGCCAAAGGTGCTAACTGACCTCTCAGTCACTTGACCTAGGTCTTCTATCTCATTAGAGCCTGGTTTGTAGAGCAATTTGCACCCCCTTGCGGAAGGTTTCTAAATCCAGTAATTTTTTTGTTCATTACTTTTTCTATCTGTCCCTCTCGATCAGGGAAGCAGGCTGGCTGGGTTTCTAGACCCATTTAATTCAGGCCCATTTGTAGAGCCTGCCAAGTGCCTTCACTGGAGGTTTGTCTGTGCTTATTAATATAGTGAGTATGTGAAGTAGCTGGATTTCATAGTGTTAGATAGGCTCTAGACATAAGTACTATGAGAAAATAAGGCTCTTCTTATCTTCAGATGACTGTCCAAACATAAAGTCTTGACCTGACTCTGCCTTGATTCTTTGCTTGCAATGAGGACTTTTTCACTTTGCAGATTTGCTATGAAAAGACCAATTAATGCTTGAAGTACTTGAGTAATATGGTGATGAGTGCAAAGCACACCCCTTAGCCCGCTGCCTGTAATGATGTAACTGCAAGTAATGGTAGGGCCTGGCTGTGATACAGTAAGTAGTGCATGTGTTTGTGCTTGGAATAACATGAAGGAAACAATATTAAATAGTTTCTTGTTCAGTGAACCGAGCAGGTCAGTGTCTCTGCTTGGTGAGAAGGGGATTTACCTCCAAGTAAAGAAGGAATAATCATACTGGGTGCTACCATATAGGATTAAGGCACCGAACTCCTATAGACAAATCCTTTTCTGTTGGACTTAGTGCCTGCAGAATGGACAAACAGTTTTGCCAGAGACCATTTACCTCCTCTCACTGTTAAGCTCAGGTAGGAAAATGTGTTCTACTGTGCTTGAACTAAGCCGTTGTGTTGTGGACAGCAGGGTTGGGATGCAGACCATCCACGGGAAGTAATGCACCTCCATCTTCTGCTACTAGAGAAGTGAACCAGAAGGAGTGATGGTACTCAGCACCAGGGTGTCAAATAGCAGGCAAAGATAACTTGCAAAGTTAAGACACATTGTGTGAAGACACATTAGCTGCTAGCAGGTGTATGCATTACTACATGATTTCCTGCCTGAGATAGGTTCTGGAATGATACGGATAAGGAGCAATAGAAACTGGGCAGTATGTGAAGAGATTAAACAGACCCTTTGTCTTCCTCAAAAGCATCCCTGAAAAATGCTTGTATTCCCTCTTATTAAAACTTTCTGGGCTAGAGGGCTTGTAGCTTCCTTAGACTATCCGTGCTCATTTATTTTCTGATGATGCAAAACTCTTAGGAGCTGTTGACTTCCTTGAGAGTAGGCAAACCCTGTAGAGAGAACTCAACAAGCTAGAGAGATGAGAAGTCACCAACCGCATGGAGTTTAACAAGGACAAGTGCTGGATTGTGCACCTGAGATGGGGCAGCCCTGGTGGTAAGTACAGCCTGGGGAGCGAGTGGCTGGAGAGCAGCGTGGCAGAGAGGGACCTGGGGGAGCTGGTTGATGGCAAACTGAAGATGAGCCAGCAGTGTGCCCTGGCAGCCAAGGGGGCCCACCGTGTCCTGGGGTGCATCAAGCACAGCATTGCCAGCTGCTCAAGGAAGGTGATTGCCCTGCTCTACTCTGCACTGCTGCTGCCTCACCTTGAGTACTGCGTGCAGTTTTGGGCACCACAGTATAAAAGGACACTAAGCTATTGGAGAGTGTCCAGAGGAGAGTCAGAGGGATGGTGAAGGGTCTGGAAAGGATGACATGGGGAGCAGCTGAGGTCACTTGTATTATTCAGCATGGAGAAGAGGAGGCTGAGGGGTGACCGCATTGCAGTCTGTGGCTTCCTCACGAGGGGAAGAGATGGGGCAAGTACTGACCTCTTCACTCTGTTACTCATGACAGAACTTGGGGAAATGGCAGGAAGCTGAATCAGGGGAGGTTTAGGTTGGATATTAGGAAAAGGTTTTTCACCCAAAGTGTGGCTGAGCACTGGAACAAACTCCCCAGGGAAGTGGTCACAGCACCAAGCCTGCCTGAGTTCAAGAAGCATTTGGATGATGATCTCAGGCACATGGTGTGATTCTTGATGTGCCCCACACAGGGACAGGATTTGGACTCAATGATCCTGATGAGTCCCTTCCAACTTAGTATATTCTATGATTTATGTTTAAAAAAAATTTCAGATGCCTAACCTAGCTTTCCACTGCTGCAAGTTAAACATATTATTTCTCTATCTGTATTTACGATAGGCTGAATAGTTTACTTCCCTCTGCTTTCCTCTACTAGTTAATGTTTGAAGGCTGTTATGTCTAGGTGAAGTCTACATTTCACAGCATCTGCAACTTTTCCTTCCTGGGTTTCTTGATCAAGAAAGCAATTACAGCTGTGTAAGTATACAGAGTATAATTTCAGGGTTTTCCACCCCAGCACATACCTCTGTGCAGATGCCTTTGCAGTGATGCTGATTAGTTAATTAGATGTGCAATTAAGACATTGATTGTAATTTTCCAATTTCATGAATTGTCAAGTCCTTACGTTTTGGATGCCATTGGTAGGGAGAGAGATGTAATTTGAAGGAGGAAGCAGCAGAGGGAGAGTTTTCTCTGCTGTAAATGCTTCCTCACTGCCTGTTGCCCTAATGTAGCCAAGCTGACTCTGTTTTAAAAGCCAGTTTAATAGTTGTTTCTGGAATGAGGGCACCCAGCTTGTAAAATTTTCAAGTTATCTGAGTTGCAGAGGGTAGCATAGACTTGCTACAAGTCCATCTTCTACTTACTGCTTAAAAATGGAGAATGACAATTCAGGTAGAGAAGGACTTCCACACTTTCAGATGGATAGCCAAAAGCCAGAGCAAGAGCTCTGGGGGCATTTAGTTGTTTTCACGAGCACATTTAAGAAAGGTTTTCTGTTTGTAATTGCTAAGGGACAAGGAGACAACATGCTACCCCAGAGCCTGTCACCTGAGACAGCTTTGCTTTTCAAGTCTGATTCTGAAGGCTGGTGTGGGCTGCGGTGAGTGGGGTTGGAACTGGCCTTTCAGCAGCTTCTGAGAAGAGTGTGGTGTCTGGGAGGTGAGTCTTGCTTGTGCCCCAGGACAGCTGGAACTTACTGGATGAGGAATAAATCAGCCTCCTCTGCGAAGCACTGGTTGCAGAGCTGATGGTATTTGGGTTTGTATCCCAAAACTCAAGAGTGCAAATATCCACGTGGAAGAAGGAATGGGGCAAGCAGGTTTAGCCTGTGTGGTTAAATGACTTTCTAACATCTCTTACAAAAGGCTTTTTGTCGTTGTTAGTGGCACTGGTGACTACAAACAAATCAAATGGAGGATTATTTTAATCTGAGTTTTTCTAACTTCATGACCAACACTACCTGGAGGATTTTGCACCTTAAAAATTTCCATGTCTGACTGGATCTGTTCAAGCCCCAGGAGGAGTTTTTGGCTGGTGTGGCAGTAGCAGCAGCTCTGGAGGGAAGGAGATGTAAGGACTCACTGCAGGCAAATCTATGGTCTCTGATGAATTCCTGCTAGATAGAGACTGGCCTAAACTGTATAGTGTGTCAAGATTCCTAGCTCTGCAAAAGCATTAGGGCTATGCTCACTTTTGTTTTCATTAAACTTATAAAAATCTAAGTCCTTGAATCTTACTACTTGACTTTGGAAATATGATTTATTCCCAGATTATATGAAAGTCTTTCCTTCTATTAGTTCAGCAATGTTCATGTTCGAGTTCAACAGACGACCTTACATTCAAATAATGTCAATACATTGTGTGTTAACTTGGAGTGTAAACATCTTTTGTATAAAGAGGGTCAGCTAGTAATTTGGTCTCAGCTCTTCACAAGTGGATTTGTGTTGCATATCTTTGGACAGTCATGATACTTTTGATCTTTGGCATTTTTTTTCAGCATGCCAGTGCCATTCTTGTTGTCTTCCTATAAACCAAATCACTGAAATTTTTAACTTATGGGAGGCAAAAGCCCTTCTCCAGGATAAAGAAATTTAGGGCAAGATTGTTTTCTTTCTTTCTTTTCTTGAAGTGCTTCAAGGCCAGTTTCTGGCTGTTACCAGTTTCCAAGGTGTTTGGTGTGCTGTAGAAGGTGACTGTGCCTTTGTTCCCTTCTGAGGTTGCAGTTTACCCTGGCACCTTACCTTATGCCTTTCCTAAGGGGAGAAGGAAGAATCAGTGCTTTGCATGACACCTTGCTTGAATAAACTTCTTTCATGTGAAAGCAGTGTCTTAAGTGTATGTTTCATAATTGTGTTCTGGAACTATTGTAATGGCAGAAACAGCATGGACAGGGTAATTTTAAATGCCTTGAAATACACATTATTCTCTTTTCCAAAACTCTGTTTCCACAGCACTGTTTGGGGTCTGGTGATGCATAGCTCCTCGAAGAGTGGTATTCACCAAGGACTGCTGTCAAAGAGCAAGTCACTGCTTTTTCATGAGCACTTCAGTCTTTAGAGTGCAGATTGAGTTGATCATCTTGTGCCTGTGAAGAAGACAGTAAATAGCATGTTTTCAATGCTGAATCAATTGTTAAACTTTACACTGTGTATTTGAACTTATAAAGTCTAGAGCAGTTCTGAATCCATACTGCCTCACAGAGAACTTTGTCTAGAGGGACCTGCAGCAAGCAATTTCATTTGGGGCAGATGGTTCTTATTTTTCTTTCAAATACAAAAATGCTTTAGAGAGTTCTTGGGTCGGAGATGTCTGAGACCATTTGTGAGATTAATTAAACCTGAATATGAGTTGGACAAAATTTATCCCTGCTTTTCCAGACAAGCTCTGACTTTTCCTTCTTCTCTTAACTTTTTACTTCCCCTCTTCTGTTCTTGTGTAATCTCTCTGTGTAAACTTCTTACCCTCTAATTTGCTCAGCCTCCCAATTTTGTACTACCTCAAGAGCCAGGACGCTGGAATTGGTCTTGCTTTTCCTTCCTCAGGGAGAAGGGGTGTGAGTGTGGGAGAGGGAGGAGCAGGACCTGTGCTCAAAATGTGCTCCTTCTTCATTGGTTAATCCACTCATGCTCATGAAGGAATGGCTTACTTTTACAATTTTATCAGTAATTCAGTACTTTACAGGAAGTTGGAATGAAATAGATAATGAGGATTAAAAAAGAAGAAAGAGTAATGTATACCTCACAGACATCAAAGCATTTGACCTATATAGCTGAGCCTGGCTTTATCAGTTTTAATAATTCCCTGCTGGCTTAACCTAAAATTAAAATCTTTTGGTGAATTAAAAAATCACAGTAAGAAGTATTTAAATTTTTAAGTGGAAGTTTATTTCTTCAGTAGAAGGCAAGTAACTCGGTGCTCTGAGCTTTAAGGTAAAGCACACTCTTACAGGCTTTTTTTTAGATGCAAATCATGCCTATTTTTCCCAATTGCAAATTATTGTTATTATTTCAATTAACAAAACATCACGGAGAAACAGAGCCTCACTCAAACTCCTTTGCATTATATAAGAGTTTTTAAATATTTGAAAAATATAGCCCTCCTTCCTTCTGAGGGCAGCTGTGTTTTTGTCTTTTCCTAGCCACATTTTACTCTCCCGGGGCATTTTTTTACTTCAGTGTGGTAATGTCTGGTGTTGATGGCTGCAGGGATGGGCAAAGACCAAGGAAGGAAGATGTATGAAGGACAGAGGCTGTGATGGCAAGATTGCATTTGCTCCATCTTTGGAAAGAGTAAGGCATGTAAAAAAACCTGTGAGGCTATGTTGTGGGTGCGTTAGGTATTATAGAGAGTTAATGCAAAGAAGACAGTGATGTCTGATGGATGCCCAGTGTTTTTTAAACTATTGCTGTGAAAGAGACCCCTGGCTAGCAAGGTCCTTTTTTTTCTTATTCATATGCAAAGCTTTGAAGATACCAAGTGCTCAACAAATCCTGGATTGCGTTTTTATTTTCTCAGTTGGGCAGTCTTCATTCTTATGTGGATGAATTTGATACAGAGCTTCGGCTCTGAGCTCAAGTTCTATAATTGGTGTATTTAGTAGCAATCATTTCTATTGCAGTGGAACTTGGTGGATAGAAGCTGTTTTCCTGGCAGGGTGCAAACATACAATGAGAAACTAAGGGTCAGGCTCTTACAATCATTTCAAGCTAAAGCACTTCTGAAAATCTGACCTATGGTCCCTGCCTCTGCAACAAGAGAGAGGGCAAAAAGGAAGAGGGTTTTCTGGGAGTTGGAGGATAGGAGTGACCACAGAAGAATGCCAGCCTTGCAGGGGGTCTGGAAGGAGGTCGGTGGCTGGGTTGCTGTCCCTGGCTGCAAGGGACACTGCTGTGGCTCCACATGGAAAGAACTGGGACTTACTGTTTACCAGTGGTGCTGAAAGTATTTTGAGACATGGCAATAGTCTAACTGTATGAAAAACTTCTGTTAATGTCCATTAAAGAAACAAGCTGACAGGGACACCAGCATGGCTGTTGTCAGCTGGCTGTTTGGCGGGGTGCTGGGATGGAGCTGTGGGACTAGAACAAAGGAAGTGTTGGGGAATATTCCATGCAGCAGGGGCAGGGCTCAGAGTGCAGTGATGCTTGTAGAGGAAGTGGTGAATAAATTCAATAGTGGTGTAGGTAAGAGATATGGGGGGGAGTATCATTCACAGCAAGGCTGGCTCACAAGGAGGTAGGAGGTATTTGAGCAGATGGGAGGATAGTGGCATTTCCACAGCTAAGTCATATAGGCCTCTTCAAAATCCCACCCCACACTGTGGAAAGACTTTGTTTTGAAAGATGCAGTGAGTTGTCCTTGAGCAAACTCAGGAAATGTGCACAGCTCCCATGCAGTGCCTTTGGTGCTAAAGGCAGAGAAGCAGCATTTGGGAAGGAGGTGGGTGCTTGTGTTGGGTGCAGGAAGAAGGGAGCATTTGTAAAAAAGGAGGATGTGAACGTGGACCAGCTGGCCAGGAGTGTGTTGGATGCCCCTGAGGCAGCTTGTGGGGCAAATAAATGGTGCCTTTTAATTCAGGCACTTCTTGCAGGATGAGTGCCTGCTGCTGCTCCCTCCCAGGAGAGAAGTGTCAGTACATGAGTGGATCTGCTTCTGTGCACAACACTTCTGCAGTCATTCTTTTATGTAACAATGTGACTTTTATTTTTGGGAAACGAGAGATCAACTGGTGCTCAATCCCCCACACTCCTAGCAGAACTGGTATTAGTCTTCCTTGGAAACTGGATACGATTCACTTCAGCGAGGACGTGGCTGATTCTCAAGGGTTAGTCTGGGGGTGAGCAGGAGACATAAAAATAAACATCTCTATCAGAGTTGGGCAAAGAATCTTCTTGTAGCTGGTTAATTATGTTGAGTCCTGGGCTTTTATCCCCAGCACCCCTGCTCCACAGTCCTGCAGGATGCCAGGAGTCAGGCAGAGTGCTTTTCCTGCACGGATCGTCTCTCTGCGCTGTACTGCCTGCTCTCGTCATGCCGAAGGAGTGCATTTTGTCTGTAGTCAGATTGGCTCCATCAGTTCCTATTTCCTTCTGAATGGATAATAAAGTGGAGAATCATTTCGAGGCGAGGAGTGTTGGTGTGAGAGCGAAGCGGGGAGGCTGCGTGTGTGAGGAGCTAGGCAGTAAGCAGCTGACGAGGAGGAGTAAAGTAGCAATAGCTGCACAGCTTTCTCTCTGCCTCTCAAGTACAATATTTTCTGTTGAGTCACAACTGAGGAGAAGGATGAAGTTTTAACTATACTTGGTACTGCCTGAGAAAGGGAAAAGATACACTGTGGCAGTGAGCAAAAGAATTTCTGTTGAGAGATACTCCTGGAAGCCGACAGGATTTCTGCATTTTTGGCTTTTTCATTAATTGGCTTCTGCTGTTTTTTTCTCTTTTGGATTTTTAGTAGCAGTTCGCGTGGGTTATTTTTCCTCCCCTTTGAAACATGCCTTCAACTTTACATGATTTGTCATCCTAGTGCTGCCATGGAATGGGATGCTCTCGGTGCCTTTAACGTTTCTTTCTCTGATACCTGAGATGGGACACCAACAATATGTTGATAATCTCCATAGTGAAAGTTCATTATTTGGTGAACCTTTAACAAGATTAGGAATCCTTCAGGACTTGTCTTTTCTATGAGAACAAGCCATTGTATTCTGTAGTTTGCTATTTATTCTATACATTTACTTTACATTTTAACCTTTTCTTTTGAAGCAGAAAGGTAAGTAAATGGTTGGAAAAATTAAGTGCCTGTGTATAAACTGCAAGTAAGCAGCAACCAAGGAGAATTATTCTTTTATTCTGTATTTTTTGAGTGGGCTCTGTGTGCGTGTGTTTACTTAAGCAATACAATAGCTCTATTGCAAACTGACTGGATTTAAACACATGCTTTGTAAAAACAATTTACTCTTAGTATGTTCATTTGTATGGTCTCAGTTTTTGTATTCACCTCTTAGACACTAATTGCAGATGTCTTACTGCTGGTATAATTGAGGTTGTGTCTGTTTACTTCTAGTACTTCTCTGTTTGGAGGGTTTGTATCTCAGCTGGAATTTGACATCAAAAACACTATGCGAAGAAGACTTAAAGGGAAAGGAATTTGGGGGTAATTAAAATTTGATCACTTGAAAACCAGATATCTTGAGAGTAATTAAATTACTGGTTTAATTCTTCCTTAAATGTCATTTAAAACAGGCTTGCTATTATCCCAGAATATTTGTCATTGGCCTGATTCCCTGTGCTGAGAAGCTTGTGAGCTGAGGAGATGAAATGACTGGCATGCAGGAGCAATGAGGATGCTATACAGGCTTGTGAATCAGAGCAGATGGTATGACTGTTCCAGATATCTTTTCAGTTCTCATTGCTTTTATACAGGCAACTTTCTTTTGCTAATGGAGCAAACCTTTGGGAGATAAATATCAAGACTTAATATAGAATGCTAAGGTATTCTGCCCTCAAGATAAAAAGGAGAAAGCTTATAGAAGTGAAGCTGCAGTTTTTCAGCCCAGGAGGATTTTTAGTTGCTGAGTGCTGCAGTTTAACAGCATTAGCTGGAAAACGCTAATTATTCCATCATCTGCCTCTCTTACCTTCACTCAGCCTGGCCGATTGTTGCCAAGTGTCTGCTCTAAAGGAGTGCAGGACAGGTCAGAAACAGTGAGCAAGATCGTGTAGCACCAGCCTGTGCCGCAGCTGTGCAAACACCGCTCTTGACAACAGAAGTTGCATCTCCTAATTTGTCATCCTGGATTGGTGAGTGCTGCCTGTCCCACCCAGATCTCAGCATCCCTGTGAGCTGAGACACTGTTACATGACAAACCAGCTCCAGACCTCCTCAGTGAGTAATCAGAGTTTTGAGAAAATTCTTAGGGATGAGTGTTCCTGGTGGTTCTTGTCAGAAATGCAGCCCTTGGAGAGTTCCCACTATTGCTTCAGCACTGGGTTGTAAATTGGATTACAAGTAGAGGGAAGGTACAGCTTCTGTTAGTCTAAGGTAGGGCTTTTAGCATCCTTTAGCACTTTAAATAAGGTTCACATGCACCATTATGAAAGGAGAAGTGCTGAGTTTGTACTGGCATTGCTTTCTTTCTCTCTCCCTGCTTGGAGGTAGCTGAATAATTGGAAACCTTTCCCTAAAGCACAACAGACATTTCCACAACCCTGGCCCCACGGCCAGCTAACTTGTGAGCATACTCCAGTGCTTGTGCTTCAGTTTTTAGTTCTGTTTTCTTTAAACAAAAAATTGGTTCTTGATCCTGGCTCATCTGTTCAATATAATACTTGGTCCTTAGGATGCTGATTTGGGAAAAATCTGTTTTAAGGAACAGCTAGTGCTTTAGGTAAACCATGTTATAGGTAAACCATGTACTGATTGATTCAGCTGTGTACAGAAATCCCGTGCTCTGGAAATGTGGGGGCTGCTGAACTTAATTGCCCTCAGTTTGCTCTTAAACTGCTGATAGCTGCTGCTCAGGTTTTGTATTTGCTGCCAAGGAGAGAAGTAACTTTATGTAAGAACGACAGAAGCAGCTGTGGGTTTTTTCTATTTATTAATTTTATTTTTTAGCAGTCTGTTGTCCTTTTTGCCGCCTTTTCAGCACAGGCTGGTCTCAGAACTAGGTAGGTACCTTAGACTTAGCTTGCTGCCTGCTAGGCATGAGCCTTGCATTTATGTGATCAACAGCATCCAGCCTGTGCCTCCCTCTCTACGTGGGGACAAACCCTATTTTGCTTTGGATGCTGCTGCCTTTTCATGGCCACCAGGTAATGACACTGCAACCAGTTCATTGCTGTGCCAGCCACTGCTGCTTGTAGCTTTCAGAGAAAGCTTTGATAAAAGGATGTGGTTTCAGAGGGAATGAGCATGTTTTGAAACATGGCAGAGCTGCCTAGTGCTGAGACACTCTCTGGGGGCTCCCAAGACAGCTGGACATAAAAGTCCTCAGCATCTCGATCTCTCTCCATCTGTACTCACAGGAACGGTGCTGAGGAGAGACTGACACTGATCCTGTTTTACAGAAAGCTGAGACACACTGAGCAACTTTTATGGTGTCCCCTACATTTGTAGAGGAGTTCAGGCAGGCTGTGCTATCTCCCTGCGCTAATACACGGTGATATACTCTTTATTGACATGAGTCTAATTTCATGCTATTTTGCAACAATTCTTTACACTGCAACACTTCAGTGAGTGTTTTACCTTCATACGTAGTGATTTTCACTGTTCCTTCACTTCGTAGCAGCATTGATAAACTTGCTGGTGTAGAATAATATTTCTCAGAGGTGTTTTTTTGCCTCAGTTGAATGGCCTGTGTGACATGTAAGAAGTAACTCCCATGTGGGAGGTGCAGAACGATGTATTTTTTTCAGCCAATATGCAGTGTTCTCTGGTCAGTTTTCCACCATGAAGGTGATTGGCCAAATCTGACCTTTTGTCACTCCTACCAAACTCCTTTGGAAAGGTTTTAAGTGTTTTTTTTACAAAAAATGACAGCTGGGAAAGCTGGCTCTCATTGCTGTTTGCGTTGAAGTGTTCTGACAGGTTTTGCTCAGCTTTATTGAATCAGATGGGTAGGTACAGATGAAACCAACCAGCCTCATTGGAACTCCTTAAAAATTTCAGAAAGTTCTGCAAGTAGAGCTGGGATGGGGTTTAGCAGCTTATGCAGTAATTCGCAAACAAGAACTTAGGTTGAGGATTGGCTGCAAATAACTGAAACCTCCCTGTGTCTCTTGTACACCTTACTCTTAGCAGAAGTGTTATGATGTGAACAGAGAGAACGTTTTGTTCTCTACTCCTGCTGCTCTTCCCCCAGTATCAGTCTGCTCAGTACCTTCTTGTTCTGATAATTCATGCCAGGATTCAAAAGTTAGATTTATTTTTTTTGTTGTTGTTATCAGGAGAGGAGGTTTGAAAGGACACACTTTCTAAGAAGCCAGTGGTAATTCCGTGATTAGGTATGATCCAACCCAAAATTATATCTAATTATGTTAATTAGAAAATTGCATGCTCACCTGCAAAAGTCATACATCAGCAAAGCTGGCAATAAGCCTTCATACCTCTGTCAAGCCTTGTTCTTAGGATTCTTTCAGCAACTGATGTGTTTAAAAATGCTATAGTATTCTCAGGAAGAGTTGATGTTTCAGCATGCAGAGTGCTGGGGTGATGTTGCTATGGCAGCCTTAGTCATGATTTCTTTCCTTTTTTTAATGCCAAAATGTTGTTTTCTCAGAATGTCCTGCGTTTTAGTTACTGGTGTTCTTAATGTGTAAATGATTCTTTAGGAAGGCCATTTGTCAGTCATTTTATTGCTTTTACTATTGTTAGTACCAGTAACACCATACCACTTTGTGTGGAGGATACTGTAAATATAATAAAATCCAAAAGGTTACACTCAGTGCCATGGTCAATAGCCAGAGAGGCTACTGTGAAATGTTTTTTGATCATAGTTAATTGGTTTTACACCTCTTTGCCAGTGACTCTGAACATCATGACTACCATGGGATGCCAGCAACTTCTTAACATGCTGGTGTGGGGAAAAGGTGTCTCAGTATTTCCTTAGTGAAATGAAAACTAAGATGAATACTGGATAGACATTAAAAAGATAAACCAATCTTGTCTGGGTAGAGGTTGTGTTCTCACCCCCTGTTCTTCCATACAACTGACTCACTGCTGTGTGGTGCAAGGCTGAAGGGACCACAAAGCTGCCTTTGTTTTGAACCACATTTGCCCAGAGACTCATAGAAGTGAAGCTGTAGCTCAGAGAGGGCTGCAGCCAGCTCTCCTGTCTCTGGCGTGAGTCTGATGTTCCCCAGAGTGCTGTAAGTGTAGACTATAGCTGATCCCCAGCTGATAAGCAGAAATCTCATGATTGCAATTTACACCTTAATGAGATTTCTTGCATTCTTGTTTCGCACTCATTGATGCTGGCATGTCACTTTTGTGCTGCTATTGTCATTGCACATCCATGTTGCAGAAACAAAAGTAACTTGTTCTATGTGATGGGAATGCTTCAGAATGTGCATGGTGACAAAGCAGTAAGCTGTGCAGTGTTTGTGGTCGTTCACCTGTTTCCCCCATGTAAGATTTTAATATGTCAGTTTTGTCCCCATGGGAATGGTAGAACAGCCCAAGCATCCCCAAGTAAAGCCAGAGATGTTTGGTTTGTTGTTTTTTTTTTCCTACTCAGCTTGAGCCCAGCTTCCTTTTGGGAAATTGGGGAATGTAGAAATGGTGATACCTGTGCATGCTGCTCTTCAGTCTGCACACCCAGAGACAGCTATGCTGAACTGAGCATGGAATTCTCCTGGAGAAAAATGCCTGCTAAAAAGGCAGTCAGAACAAAGCTTCTGTAGTCAGTGAGGGCTTTGCAATACCTGGCAGGATACCAGGATGCAAGTACTCTTTCTTTAAGGACTTGATTTCTTGTTATGTGCTAATGTGACTCCTGGAGTGATTCTGGAAGAGAAAAAGGCTTCAGTGAGGATTTGCATCCAGATTAGATTTTTTTTTTTTCCTGACTAAACATGCAACAGCTTTCATTGTCACTTTGCCCATCTGTGCTACAAAGAAGCATGACTCTAACAGAGGCAACATTAGAGGAACAGGGAATCTTACTAGGTGAGAAGTGACTGCAGAACACCTAGTCTGGAGCAGTGGGAGAAAACAGGAGACACATGTGCAACCCTGGGTGGGGAGGAGGAGAGATGGGCCCTGGCAGAAGGTGCAGAGGCAGTGTGGGTTCAGCCCACAGGATGGAGTGGGTGAATACCCACAGCTCCAGCACTGAGCATGGGGCTGGGGTGGCAGAAGGTGGGGAATGGAGGGAGGAAGCCTCTGGGAGAGGTGCAAAGAGAGCGATTCTCTTACCTGCCTCTTGGCGTTTTTCTAAGTGGGCAATGTTTTGTTCTTTGGTGGAGATGGAGATTTTTATTCAGTTCTAGCCAGTGTAAGGAGAGGTAGAGAGGCTTCCCTCTGAGCCAGAGCTGCTGTCCTTGTGTTCTGTTCTGGTCTCACTCCCATCCTGGGAGAAAATAGTTTCTGCCCCTCTTAGGGCAAGCTGGAAAGGTACTGCTGGTATTTGAAACCAAACATATATATATTTAAATCTCTAATGAAATGTTTCTGTATATCTATTTATACATACTTGGCTATAAACACCACAAACACTATATATATACATTAAAACGACAGCACTGTAGTGTTTGCACTGAGCTGCCTGCTTTGGAATGGCTGCAGTCCTGCAAGTAAGGGTGCAGTGGGAAAAAGCATTCTCCATAACAAAATTCTGGTGTTGAGTTATGCAACAGATAGAGGAAACAAAAGCAAACTCTGACTTGAATTGGTTTATTTTTTAAAACTAAAATGATCACTAAGCCCCTCTGGTGCCTTGAAAGCTGCATGTGGAAGGAAATGTGTTGGACATTGAGCTTACTGAGGGAATCCTTGCATAAGCATGTGTAGGCTTTTCTCCCAGCACTTGCAGTTCAATATGCTGGAAAATATTTGAAGTGAGCATCTCTATGTGCCTACTCTAAAGCAACAGATGTAGGGAGCCACAGCTGTAGAGCTCTTCTTGGCTGCTGTTGAATTCAGGTGCTTGCTCTCTGAACGTTCACTTCTTAATTTTAATACAAAAGTGTTTTTCTGATGTTAAGCGCCAGTTAGCCACTCAAGTGAAAGATAGAATGTGTAAGTGTTGTAAGAAGGGAGCCTGAGCAAATATTCCTTAGGTTCAAGCTGGTTCCATGAGAGAGCACTTAGATAAGAAAGACATTAAAAAGAAAACTTGATGTTTATGGACCAGTGGTCTGAAAATTCTGTGAAATTAAAATTTATTTTCTCTAAGAAGCTGGAAATCAATGTAACAGGGAATTTGTTTAGCCTACACAAAGGCAAGTATTGCCTTTAGTACAGAAGTTCAGCTGAGGTGCTGGATGATGATGGGGCTTAAACCCAAAGCACAGATGCAGCCTCTGTTACAAAATATTAATTAGCTCTGATTGTAGAGACTGTAAATGATTCTTCCTCCATATCAAAATGCAGTCTCTTCTTCCCTGCCCAAAAAGTGAAACAACAAAAATGAAAACAAAATATTCATCAGGATGAAAATGTCCACTCACAGAAACATGCTGGTAGTACAGTGTGAATGGCTGTCAGGTTAAGCTGGAGGATGTATTAGGGAGGGTTTCTGCACTGCAGCACCTTGGGATCAGTGCAGGTGTAGAAACTTACAAGCTAATTCAAAATAGGAATTGTTCTTTGTCTGAAAGTGGCAGTGGGTGAAAACTTCTGTGAGCTCTGGAGCTGGCCCTTAGGCAGTGAGAATGCTCAAAGTGAGTTTGATGGGCCTTAAATCAAGGCCACAATCCAATGCAAATGGATCTGTTGAAGTGTTTGGTCCATTGCTTGGCATGAGAATGTAAAATACTTGGGTTTCAGCACTTGTGCCAGCATCCTCCAGTGGGTTCTGCTGGGAGAACATGTAACCCTCCTTGCCAAACTTCAGGCTTACAAGTGCCATATTAGGAGAGTCAAGGTTACCAGACCTCAAATAAGTTGCAGATAAAGCAGCAAAAAACATCTTATGAATTGCAACACTGCTAACTGTAACCTTAAAACTGCTAAACAAAAAAAGAAGGTCAGAAACTTTGTCTCTATTCCTTTCATCTTAGTAGTTAACCTTCATACACAAAGCTGGATGCACTTGACACAATTGAAGTTAGGATGAAAGTTGCATGTGATTATTATGTTTGTGCATTGTGGAGCTTAAATTTTTTTTAGAACTAGACAGTCATAAAAATGAAAGGCAGTTGCTATAGGTCTTAAATCAAAAAAGAATGTGAGAGAGAATATATGATTCAGCAGCAAGTCCAACTTGAATTGTCAAAGTCACTGTCATTTTCCAGTTATCTTGGCTCCAGGAAGACCTCTGTATGGGTCCCAGTCTGCCTTACTCTCTGGAGGAAGAAGCTGCTTCTGTGCTGCTTAGTGAGTACAGCAGTGAAGACACATGAAAGTTTTAAGCAACTAACAAAAATTTTTTTTTCTTCCTTTTGCTCTTTACAGAGGGGATTTAAATTGGGAAAATAATCCACTTCAAAATATTGAGGGTTGGAGTAGAAATGACGTGCAGAATCTTCATGCTGTCAGCTCAGCCTGTTGGTGCATATGCTGAGTGTGGCATATTTAACTGCAGGTTAGCTGGGGAGCTTGTGAGCTTTGAGGCTTTTGTGTTTTTTTTAGTGGTTGGTAGCAAAATACTAAGATAAAAATATTAAAATAGCAGAAAGGTTTTGCACTTAAAATCTGTCACCCAGTCTTCCTGCCACTTTACATCACTTTGTGCAGTTCTGTAGGATAGCTGGTACTGTGCCAAGTGCAACTTGATTTCTGCTTTGATTTGAAGCCTGAAATGATGAAGATTGTCGACTTGAAAGGAAATGTGCAGGGATAAAATCCCTAATAATCGTACGAATTCTGTATTCAGAGAGGTAATTAAATCACACAGTGCACCATTACCGGGAGCTCAGCTTAGTGAATTGTCACAGAATTGCCTTTTTTTTTTTCTTTTCCTTTTCTCTTTCTTTGAAGGATTAGGGTGTGAAATGCACTTACTTTGACAAAGAAGGACCTGATCTGGGGAGGTGGCCAAAATCAGGATGATGTCTGAACACTTTTAAATAGCACATCTTCTTTCTGCCTGCTTTTGTGTGGATGCTGTTTGTTCTTATTCTGTTACTTTGGCTATTTCTGTCTGAACCAAAATGTAATGTTTTTTCCCCCCTCTTTTGGTAGCTGCTTCATGACAGAATAAAAACTGGATGAGAGTTGTGCATTGGAAAGTGATTGATGTGTGCTTGTGCAGCTTGTAGCACTATGAGAAACACAGGTGCAGCTGCTGATGATGTTTGCTAGAAGTAGATTGAAAAAGCAAGAAAATGAAATTGCACTTCTGCACAGACATCCTGTTGTGAAACTGTGGGGCAGGAAGCCATTCCGGAAGCAAAAATTCCATTTCTTTCTGCGGGACAAAATGAAGAGACTTCTTCAAGGCCAGATAGATGAGAATCCAAGCCACGCTCATCACTGCCAGCTCTCCCCAGTAGAGATTGAAACGGACGTGTTTGTTTGTGGACTGAAGAGAAGCTCTGCGAGCACTGAATTTTCCACTGCTGGAGGCAACTTTCATCAGGATGGAGGATGTGATTCCAAGGGAGTGAGCGAGGTGTGTGTTGGTGAGGTGGAACTGAACTGGGATGGCTATGTGAAAATACCATGCTCGGTTCGACAGAACAAGAAGGATTCACAGGGAAGTTCTCCTGTTGGTACAATGCAGACCCCTTCTGAAAGTAAGGGCAAAGTGTCTGAGGGAAAGGACCTTTCTTCCCTGAGTATTACCATGAGCTGGAGGGAAGTAGCTGAAAGGCAAGGGTGCTTTCCCCAGGAAAAGCCCACTACATACAGTAGTCGCCGGAGGCAATCAAGAGATCGCTCAGCTGATGTGGTTGATTACATTGTTAAAGAGCTCCAGGGAATAAGTCGCATCCAGACAGAGATTGCAGAGCTCCGGCAGCACCTCACCTTGATAAAAGGCTCTGTGGATGAAGTCTCCAGCTGCGTGGATACAGTCTTGAGTGAGATAGAAGGCCTGCAAAGTGGTTCTGCTGGCAAAACCCAAGGTACACATGCTCGAGAGCCAAGTAGGGAGATACACAAGGAAGAACCAATATTGTATTTTTATGGCATCCCAGAAGAAGACGGTGAAAACACAGTAGAGCTTATCTGCAGCTTCTTGTCTGAGTATCACTGTTTCAATGGTATCCAGTGCAGTAGGTATATAAAAGATGCATATAGATCAGATATTGGCACAGGCAAGCTGTTATCGCCAAGACCAGCAGTTGTGAAACTTGTCAGCTGTGAACAGAGAGACTTTATTTTACAGAAATCTATCCTTCTGCAAAGTTCAGGGGTCTGGATTGCTACCAGTGAGGAGCAAAAACTGCAGAATGGTCAGAGGGACCACAAAACAGATTCAGTCTCTTCTCAATCTGTCTTCAAGAAAAAACATCTCAACTCAGTGGATCCTGATGCAGCTCAGGAAACTGATGCTGCTCAGGGAACTGATGCTCCTGGGCACCTTGGGATGGACTCATGCCAGGTTAAGTATAAAAGCACAAGCAGGAAAGCACATTGCATGGGGAAGAGACTTGACTCTGTGCAGAAGTCAGCTTTGACTAAGAAAAGCGACTTGACACCTGAAACTGGGAAGGAAGCACAAACAACAAGCTGTGGTGAGCAGCCTCCACATGACAGTGACAGTCACCAGGCCCTCTGTGAACCTCTAGAAAATCCACAAGTGGCCAATTTGGCCAAATCACGTGGTGGAAGTGACTGCTGCTTATCTGACTCTTCCGACCATGCAAGCCAGATGTGTGCTTCCAGCAATGGTAGTGAGCAGAGACTTGACACTGAAAGTGTTACTGAGAATGGTTCTTCCCTTTTAGATAAAGATGAGGGGATAACCACAGAAGAAATTGAAACAGACTGTGATACCCCATGCAAATTTACTAGTGTGGAGAAAGTTGATGTTCAAAGAGAAGATGTTTCTAGTGGGGTGACAACCATTAGCTATGATCATACAACAGATGAAATGGCTGATAGTAGTGACAGTCTGAAAGATATGATCCAAATGGACCTGAATGATCAAGATCCAACTGATCAGGTCTTTAGGGATGTCCTGGAAAATTCCCAGTACTTCCTTGACCATTCTCGGGATAACATTGATCTTGTAGATATGAAGTTTTACACTAATAAGCTTGGGAAAGCAATTAATCACTTCAGGTCTGCTCTGCAGGTCGTGTTTCATAAACTGGAGACAAGTGATTCTGAAATCCTTTTGGAAAATGATAGTGGCTTGCAGATGGATGATGACAATACGCTGATGTTGACCAGTTCAGGTATGTGTGGCAGTTCTGACAACTTTGCAGAAACCCCTCCTAGTCAGTCCTCCGAGAGCCAGGCGAACACAGCTGTCAATAGTGAAGCATCCACTCAAACGCAGTTTGTTCCTTCCAGTCATTCCTCTGTTCCATGTGGGTCTCCCGTTTCCAGTTTGATGCCGTCATCTGAGTGTGAAATCCCTGCTGGGCAGTGCTCACCTCCTGGGGAGCTCAGAGGAGGTTTGAACTCTCTACCTGAACATGCAAAGGAGTGCAGACCCATGAGCTTGGACAAGGTGTGCGCAGAGACCATCTACCTGAACAAGTGCATCAACAATTTCAAAAATGTGCTGAGGGAAAAGAGACAAATGCGTAGGAGACTCTTAAAAGAATTAGAGCAGGAAGGAAACTGGATTTCTGCTGAGGAGACAAATTCAGGTAAACTGAAAAAAAAAAAAATGTTTTTAAGGAGATGTCAAAATCTGATATCTGTGCAGCCAGTAGCCAGCATGTCACTCTGTGAATGAACAGTGTATTAGAAGTTGTGGGGAAGTAGTTATGAAAGCAAATACACTGTACAACAGCGTTGACCAAAAAAGTATTGTGTAACACACTGAAATGCAAGTTAGCAAGCTTCACCTCTTTTATTTTTTTCTTTTTTCTTTTTTTTTTTTGAGAGAGGGAAATTTGCAGTGCATCTTCAAAATAGGAGGTGTTAAGAGTTTTTCGTCATAATTCGTGACTTGATTTCTTGTTAAATTTAATAGTTAAGACATGTGATAACAAAGTGTGCTTTTGAGCTATAAGTAGCTAGATTTGCGGTTTTGGGAACTGAGTGGATCCAGACTTCAAGTGGCTCTATCACGAAGTGGGAGTTCTCAGTGTTTAATCACTACTAGATGTTATCCTTGTAGAGACCTTTAAAAATAAAAACAAACTGAGAAAACTTTCTCAGTATCATTTCTGCCCAAATCACTACACAGTTAGGGAAACAGGTTTCACTGTTTAAAGAGTAGTAGATGCTGGAACTACTGCTTTAATTCTTCAGACCTTTATTGTAAGCCTCCTTGTATGAAATATTTTTTTCACTTTTCCCCTTGCCATCATGAATGCTAGACAGAACGATCGGAGTGCCCTTTTTTACTACTGAAAGAGTTGTCTTGTTCCAAGTGTCTTTTCTAGTGACTGCTTTTGCTGTGCATAAACGATCTGTCAGTCCTTATTTGACTTCTGCATCAGTGACCTTCTCAGCTGTGCAGATCATAAAGCTTGTTAGCAGCTCTCCACTTTCTTGCATTGTACAAAGTCCTTAGTGTAGAGTTGATTCAAACAATAGGTTTTTAATCAGTGACACACTAGGATTTCTTAACAGGCTTCACACAGATACATAGATATTTTTGTCTTTCAAGGGAATGTTTAGATTACTTAAGTGCAGATAGTACAGATGAAACTGATTTTGTTTTAATTCAGAGATCTGTTTTTATTTGCTATTATTTTTTTTCCTTTTTTTCTGGGTAGTGTTTGTGTAGTGTGTAAATTCTGGACATATAGAGACAGTGGTTTGGATTAGCATTTGCCACAGTACAACAGAAGTATTGAAGTAACCTATTTCTGAATGTGAGAGGAGGCTGCTCCTCTCAGCAGAGTTTGAGCACAAGGCAAGAAGTAGCCAGAGCAGTAAGGAGGAAGAAGATCACAGCTGGACTTAAGTGCCTTAGGTCTGGCTCCAGTGTGGACTGGCATTCC
>NW_009954187.1:295170-300690 GCF_000747805.2 Chaetura pelagica | reverse complement strand
CATCTAGTGATGTGACAAAGAGTGAATGCTTCTGAGACAGTTGAGTAAAGGTGTATCCCTATGGTAGACAGGACAACTGATGTTACAATAACAAATAGGGGATAAAATCATGGTGTAGTAAATGTTCTCTGAGAGGTGGGAGGAATCTAAAGGAGGCAAAGGTAGTGGAAGACACTGGATAAGGGATGAGAAATGAGGGAGAACTTGAGAAAAAAAACACCTGGAGGAGATGCTGTGGGTGAAGGCAAAGCAGGGAAGCTGGGAAAGGAAGAGCAGAGCTATTGGGAGTGGAGGGGCAGGGATGTAGTCAAAGCAGCAGTGCTTGCATAGGACAGTCAAGGAAGCAGAGGGTGAATAACCACTTGGCAGTAACCAGGGTGAGAAGAGGGTGTGACAATATTGCCAAGGGGTGTAGTACAGGACAAAATGAATCATGTACTCATTCAGTTTGAAATAGGGCTGTTTTGGTATGCATTTTCTGAGAAAATGAAGCAAATTTATGTGCTTCTTTACTGTACTCATCTTAAAATAAGTTTGAGCTAAGCTTATACTCTCTTTCTTTGGAAAAAGTTTCATACGCGGAATGCAAAGAAAGGTTGTTGGCTTTTTCCTTGGCTGCAGATGAGTGTTTATGCCTTACCTTAAAAATGTATTCTGTTCTCAGCAGGCCTTTAAATTACTGGGTCAGGGTGACTGAAAACCTAGTTCTGCCTGCTTTTTTTTTAGTCTTGAGCCTGAACTACTGTATTACTCATGCATGATTCGAAGTTCAGTTCAAGTTACTTTTATTAAGTGTGTTTGGCAGCAGTCTTCAGCAAAGGAATGGAGGATAACTTTGAAGATTTTGGTAAATCTGTGTATTTTGGTGAATCAGAGATGATGTACTGGCAGAAGGGCTTAAATTATTTATAGCTGTATGCAGATGCAAATTACCAGAACAATTTAGAACTTGGCAGATGCATGTAAATAATTGTTGTGCTTAATTTGAAGTGATCAGAAAAAAAATCCGCTGAAAATTTGAACAAGCCTTTAAAGTTTCAATTTGAGAAAAAGGAAAAAAAAACCCCATAAGTGAAGATACTTTGACTTTGTATATGTTTAAAAAAAGCCCTAAAATGCTAGTGATTTTTGTATGTGTAAGTTGCTCAAAAGTGGAATGGTGAAAGAATTATGTGATCTGGGTTTAACCAAGTTAGTTACCATTGATGAAGCTGTGAGTGTACCTGCTATAGTAAGACATAACCAGAAGATTTTAGATCTTTGCAGTTTTTCAGAACTATGATAAACTTTGTCTTTGGTGTGAAACTGTCCCTAACAGCTTTAACCTGAAGGGTCTCAGAATTCAAAGATAAATTGGCTTAAATTCCATAAGTGTTTTCTTTTTTTCCAAAATATGAGTCTAATGCAAGATTTATTGCTTTTTGTTTGTATAAAAATAAGTTAGGCCTATATTTGAGAAACTAGTGCCCTCAGGCCTTAAAATTTGTCAGTGCTACTCTATGTCAAAGATTTTTCTGTGGAGAATCAATCCCAAATAAGTGGAGTGAATAAGCTTCTGAAAAATGTGTACTTTGCATATGCTCACGGGTAGCTTGCTACAGTTGAGCTGTTGCGCTGCCAGAGACTGCATCTGTCTTCAGTGTTTTCTAATCAAGGGGCTGGAGCAGGGCTTTTCCTGCTTGGCAGGACCAAGAGCCATGGCAGACCTGAGCAGGGACATGAGTCCAGGTCTTCTGTGTCTTCTGCACTCAGAGACTTCATAGGAGGAGACACCAGGAAGGAATCTGTTTCAAGAGCAAAGGAGATAAAAAAAGGAATTAAGGAAGCCTGGATCTGCCTGGGACACACTGAAACAAGAGAGGAGAGATTGGGCTTGGCCTTGAAGGTTTTGCAGAGACTGTGCAAAAAGGAGAAAACCAGAGGGCTTGAAGTAGAACTGAGGCTGCTTAGGTGAGAATGATTTGCTTAATAGAAAGGGACAGGCAGGAGGATGGTATAGAAAATCGCTTGAGAGTGGAACGTTCATAAGTGAGTGTTCCCAAAAAAGCATGTTGCCATGTACATCTGGGATGGACCCTAAGGTTCCTCAGCCCCTCCAGCTTGGCAGGTGTGTGCAGAGCTGACTGAAAATGTGGCACTCCTGCAGCACTCCTGGCTTTTGTGCAGAAGAGAGCTGTGTCCTGCCACTCCTGTTTTATCCTCCATGAGCTCTGAAAGGAGAGACCTGCAGGGTGACCCACAGTTTCTTCCCTGATGAGGATCCATGCAGGCGTATCTTAAGGTAGAAAGTAGGGGGGTTTATTTTAGCTACAATCCAGTACTTCATTTGCTGAAGTAATTTGATTTCTCCTTAGTGATAGAGTTAAAATAGCTTCTATATTTTTCTGTCTCTGCTATTGCATGTGTGTAATTACACCTTTATAGACAGGAACTTTGAAAACTATTTTAACTATTAAACCAATTTGAGTGGCCCTTGTTGCCATGAAGATATTCCTTCCCCTCCATCTTTCGTATGCAGATGAGCAATAAGATTCTTCTGTGTTGATACAGAACTATCTGATTGGAATATTTTAAAAATACCATGTCTGCACTAGAAGTTTTGAGTACGTCTCTCATATAACTTTACTGGCCTTGAAATTTTCTATTCACAAACATGAGATGTAGTGTAGGAGGCTTCTGGTTTGTTGGGGTGTTTTGTTTGTTTGTTTGTTTGTTTTTTCCTCAGAGGAGAATTGCCTAGATTTGTAAAATCAGAAAGTATCTCTCTGCATTATGGTATTTGAAAAAGCAAAATATGTTCCTTGGAAGCTACTAGTTTCCTGATAAAGGGCAAAATGTGCAGGGGGTGAGAAGGGAAGGAAGGGGTACTTCAGGTGTAGGCAGTAGTTGGGAGTCTGGGGAATAGGGGGAACAAATCTGTTGCTCTCTGAAACAAATACAGGTTCTCTTTTCAGTGTGGTAAATAGCAGCTCTAATTCTGTATCAATATTACTTCCCATTCTTTAGTTAATAAAACAGAAATTGTAACCCTAAAAATAAACTCTCAAAAGCATATGTTATATTGCATGTGCAGTTACGGATAAAATTTGATTAGTTTAACTCGAGATTAATTGGTGGAGATTAATTAACTGGTGTATGTCCCAGGAAGCACATGGGAAAACTCTCTGCTGCATAAATGTTTTATCAACTTGCAGCAAATGTTTACCTCGCTGTCTGAAATTGTTTTACAGAGCTTATGGCAGAAATCTGTTCTATTAACTTTTGTTCCTCTCCTTCTTCTCTTTTTTTCTTCACAGAAGGAGGTAGAGGAGAGCTCCAGGTTGTACATGTTGTGCCTTGTAACCAGCATCTCTTTCTGAAACTCCTGTGTGTGCATGCTTTGTCTTCATGTAGCCAGTTGCTCCCACTGAGATTCCGTTTAGCATGTTATAGTTGTCAGAGGAATTGTTAACACTGTCTATGAATTAAGAGTCTGTTCAGTGTGTGTTACTTTGTACAAAGAGGAAGCCAGGGGTGCTTGGAGTGATCTCCTCCCTCTGGTGCTCTGTGAGGTGTTGTGCTCAGGCACTGTGTTAGCAGAGTACAGATTGCTTATCTTGCCAGCTCCAGACTTCCTCATAGTGAATCTTGTTTGAACCAACTATTTCCTCATTTTTCCTCAGTTGTATTATTTCATTCCCTCTCTACTTGGTTTGTATTCTGACAGCAGTTCAAGTCAAAGTACCCGAAGGGCTAAAATACTGAGATTAAGCAGGACTAGGGATGCTGGAAGCTGTCTACAGCAGATCCTGTGCCTTTTTAGCTGCCTACAGGCTGCATTTTGCTTTCAGTGGTGCTCTGAGCCCTGTGGGAAGGACAGGACTTTTCCCTTTTAAACTACGGCTATTGCCTCTCCACTCCTGGACCAGTTGCCTCTCTTTTTATCACCCTGTGGGCAGTAGGTAACTCTTTCCTTGTAAGTGGGTCCACTAAATTTTTTTGTCAACTGCTATGTAACATCTTAGCTTGTGTTTGGAACTCCATCTTATATAGAGAAATGTCTGGCCTTTGCATCCTTAACTTATGTATTTTCTTGAGTCTGTGTGGATTCAGCTTTTGCCTCTTCCTTAGTTGTGTGAATCAGTTATATGCCTGGAGTAGACTGAACATTACACAGCTTTTGGGCCTCCATGCAGATCTCATCTTTGAGTTTGGTGAATTTACATGTCTAAGCTATATTGGCTCATGTAATCAGCAGTTTTGTTTCATTGTTATTGGCAAATGTCCATTAATGCTTTTTTTGGGAAGATAGAGATGCCTGATGTCAAATATTGGTGTCAAATTCTGTCCTCTTCCAGATTCAGTGCAAAAATACAGCAGCCTCCTTCAAGCTGCTTATATGGCAGCTGGAAAACTGGTTCTGGGAGATACATCAGGTGGAAGAAGCTTCCTATGGGGGTCTTCAATAATTTTTTTAATTGACTGTGTTGCAGCTTTGGGTTCCATATAAAATATAGCAATAGTTGAGTCAGTGAAGACATTTAACCATGAAGACTGACTTGTTTAACTGCGATTACTTAGTCCAGTCTGATTCAGCTGATACCCGTGAAGAAGTGGTCTAATTAGGTATTACCAGAAGTTTAATACAGTGCAACAGTGGAACACCTGCTCCATGCTTTAGCCTGGTTCAGATTAATATATAGCTAAATTGATGTCTTTGAGGTTTAATGATGAAGCATGGTATTTGAAAACAAGTTAGGGTGATTTTCTAAACAAATAAAAGTCATTATTGATTTTTTCTTATCTGTTTAAGTAAAGCAGATTTCCATGTTTTACATCCGTTTCTTATCTAAGAGGATAATGTGCTAGACACAGTACTTAAATGTGATGGAAAGTTACATTGTTAGAAAGCCTTTTATATGGAGAAATGGATTTATAAGGAGAAAGCAAAAAGATCTGGGAATGTTCTTCTTTTTCCTTGTGCTGCTTCAGGCTTGATTTTTTTTTTTTATTATTTTTTTTTAATTTTTCTTTTTCATTGCCTCTCCATCCATTTTATGGACTTCCTTTTCTACAGAAGTGCAGAATTTTTTGTTCTGTCCACTGAAACATCATCCTGTGTATGAGTTAAACTGCAAAATTTACAAACTGCAGCTTGGTTAAGTAACTTCTCAAATTACTTCTCTATCTAGCTGCTGCTTTTTCTGAATAAGGAACACTCCCATTAGTTTCCTTTTTAGGCTTCACTAAATGTTGCTTTCCCTATGCCTGTTTAATCCAGGGTATTAAATTTATGCTAATCTTTAACTGACATTATTTTGCAAACTGGTTCAGCATCAGAAGTAATAAAAAAATAGATATGTGATGGGCTGGCTTTTCTCATGTTTGCTTCTCCATCTTTTCAGTGCTTCTTTGTATGCTTACTGGAGATTTTTAAAAAAATAATAATTCATATTCAGACTAGTCTGGCTGCTTTCAAGGAGACATCAAGTGACAGCTGTGTGAAGTGATGCGTAAGTCAGCAAAAGACTGTTTGTGACA
>NW_009954187.1:268281-294901 GCF_000747805.2 Chaetura pelagica | reverse complement strand
CATTCCCTTGGCCCTCCCATTTGTTTCAGGAAGAACAGTGCTCAGAACTCTCACAGTTGTTTCAGTATTCTTCTCATCTTTCACTTCTGCTTGCCCAGGCTCTAGGTGAGCCAGGCTGAACTCAAGATCCATGGCTGGTGACCAGATGCAGAGCAGCTACTGGAGCCTTCCTGCATCTTGGTGCAAGTGCTGCTTCAGAGGGTGGGAAACATCCCAGCTGCAGCAAATCCATCTGAACAGCACTGCTGTTAATGTTTAACTGTCACACTCAGAGGTGTTTGGACCCTGTTAACCCTCATGCCAACACTTGTAATGAGGCCTCTGCTTCTTCGACTCCATGTGTCAGTGCAACGAGTGACTGCAGGGGCCTTCTTGGTGACTGCCAGCCCCTCTGCCACTGTATGATATATTGGGCCATTAGCTCAACACAGACTTCGTCATTTCTTTCTTTAAAGCCAGGTAAGTTTGGTGCCCACTGCTCCCTTTGAAAAGCTACTACACCTTCTAATTTTTATCCTCCATTTTTCTTCCACTTCTTCTTCCATGCAGTACGATCTCTAGTCTATTGAATAAGCACACAAAAAGGTTCTTTTTGGTAGAGTAAGCAAGCTGTCCTGTCCTTCTTGAATTGTATTAGGTTTACATTCTCATGCTGCTTTTGCCATTTTTTTCTGTGGATTCTTTTGTATAGCATAAAAAAATTGTATATGCTTTTCTGAAGGTACTTGACCAGCACAGCACAGCGATACTTATGGTTTTACTTCTTTGGAGACATTTCACTGTGTGAATTATATTCTCCCCTTACATGGCTGTATCATATTAGCTTGTGGCCAGGGTGATGACTAGAACTCAAGTCTGTTGTCACATTTTTCTACACTGAGAAACACCTTCTCAAGTCAAATTCACAGCAGGCCTTGGAGCTCAGACCTGGACATTTGTACAACGTTTAATCCTCTGTTGATGCAATCACTCTGTTCACTGCCATCAGTTCTTTCCGTTTGGCATCTGAGTTCAGTATCAATAATTCTCTGGTGTTTGTCATCAGCAGATTTTATCAGCATATCCTTACTCCCACTAGCTTCCTTATTGCGTTGTCCATGGCTCAGTTACAGTTACTTGTTTATCCACCTTAAAGCTCCTTCTCAGCTTCTCTGACCTCAGTAACGTCAGATGGCATTGTGTCAAAAGTTGTTTGTTCTTTTAAATGAAAATTCAGTTGATAATTCATTTTACTGTCTAAAGCAAAGTGGTTGTTTTGTCATTTTTAAAAAATGCTTTCAAAAACTGCTGTACCCTATATGATATTTTTCTGTTTTCCAGTTGCCTCCATGTTAATTCTTCCCTTTGCTCTGAAGCTTTTCAAGCTGCTGAAGCCAACAATGAGCCTATGCTAGTCTGGATCATATTTTCCTTGTTCTCCCCACCCCTAACTGTTGGTACTGCATTGGCTCTTCCACAGTCTTAAGGCATCAGCTCTCATTTGATGGATGTCAGATGCTGGTTCTCTTGGCATTTTCCCAGGGAGAATGCTGCCTGGAGCAAATTGCCTCTTTGCTTTCAGAGAGTGATAACTCCTATTTCCACACACACATCACCTGCCTTGCCCCTGCATCAATATTGTCACATACTGAAAGCTCTTTCTTTTGTTTTGTGGTGTTGTACCAAGATGATTTGTGATTTTGATCCTAGGAAAGCTCTTCTCTTATTTTCATGTTATTTCCATGTCTAAAAGGCTTGGCGAGAGTAATTTAAATAATGAGAAGTACAGGTTATCTGGACTCTTGGCAGTTTTTACTTGGTATGTCTCAAAATGTGGAACATAATGGAGGTTTGTTTCCTGATTGTGCTTTCTGCCCTTCTCTGCATCCACAATCCTGGCCGTTCTCTGTGGACTTGTGGTAGGAAATGGTTATTGTTCAATTAGATAACAGCTTTCCCTGCATCTTGTTCCACTGAGAAGACTTCTTGATATTATTGTGGTCTCCATGCTGCAGTATTGCCTGGTGTCTCAAATATTGGCCACTTATATTTAGTATTTTTCAGATAAACTGATTGAAAAATCTGTTGCACTGCTTCCTTTTACCATTAAGTGTTGCCATGTTTGTGTTTGTCACTCTGTGTCATTCTGTGCAGCTGAACTAACACTTGTCACACTCAGTCCAGTATAAAGCAGTGTTCTGTTTCAAGATTGCTTTCTGGTCACAGCTTTTCCAGGTGTTGAGAGGCAAAGGTAGGGATGTCCTCCCTTGTGGGCTCTGAAGGGTCTGGTTGCATTTGCCTCAAGAAATCTAGTCTTTTGACCAGGACTTGATTCAAATTCCTCCAGAGGAAATGCAGGTTGCAGCCTGAGGGGTTTTGGAAGCACAGCTTGGACTGGAGACGTGTAGAGCACTATCCTTACTGCAGAAGCCTGGATCCTGATATGCTGCTCTGGTTGCAGGGGAAACATATACCCGGGCTGGGCCATGGGTTTCAGGCCCCTGCCTGCTCTTCAGGGCTGTGTGATCATGTAGAAAAGCTGCAGTGTGCATTCTATTACAGATAAGGTCCTGTTGTTTATTGCTTTTTAAAAATAAAGTAAAAAAAATTGGTGTAGTCTTCAGATCTGCCTAGCCCTGGAGTTGTAGGACTAACTAATAAGAAGTTCAGACGTTTACTCTGTACAAATTGAGACTTCTAATAGAAACTTGTTTTTCTTGGTTATTTCTGTTCTGCTTGGCAGACATTTCTGCCACCTGTGACCAGCTCATCCAGAGGTTGCATAGTTCATCGAAAGCACAGGACAAAGTAAATGAATACTTCTTTTGGGGCTGTGTTCTTTTATCTTGCATAAGACTGGAGCTTATTTCCTGACATATGCCTTTACATTGTGATGATTCTCAGGTTCTAAGTCCTGTGGCTGGAAATACTTTGTTTTCCACTGTGTGCAAGTTACTTTATACTCTTGGCAGACGTGATTGTCTGAGGATGGAGTGTTAGCTACTAGCAGTGCGTCTTGCTTAGTCCTGTTTGAAACAAACTTTTCTTTCAGGGAGTGGAGGAGAATGTATGAACTGTTAACTGGAACAAAGAGGTTTACAGTTATAGTCTCCTTATCCAAAACTTTTTTTCCTCAGGTACAAATGCTTAAGCACTTCTCAGCTCTAACCAGTGCACTGAAGATTTTCAAAGAAACAAAACATTCCTCTATAAATACATTCCTAATATGGACATAAGATCATGGTTTGAATTAGTGAATCCTCCTATTTGCAGTCTGTGGTGTGTTCCATTATGCTGTGAGCTTCCAGTTCAGCTGCAATTATGCAAGTGACAGCCGGAGTTTTACACCTCTTGCAATTAAATACTTGCACGTAAATGGGTGAAGCTGCAATGGGACTTCCCTGCTTAGGGGCCTAAAAAGTCCTTGCATTTAAGCATGAATGGATTTCAGAAGTGTTTGTACAAAGTTTCACATTGATGCGTTATTTGTGCATTTCATGTATGTGCTTTTAATTTCTAACATCTTCATTATGACCATGTTCATGTAAGTGGTGGCAAGAGCTCTCTGATAACTCATGCTTTTGTTGGGTTGGAAAAAAATAATCACATCAGTTAGTCTTCAAGATGGCTTTTTGAAAGAGGAATTGCACTGAACAGGCTCTCAGGTTCCAGTCTGAGGTGTTCAATGAAATTGCATAGCCTGCCTGTGTCTGTATGACTTGTTCTGAAATGTTGGTCATTGGAGGTGCTTGAATGAGTTTCTGTATGCATTTGCCTGCATGCAGTGTTGTGTATTATCCTTCCCACGTAATATAATCTGAATAAATTTTCTGGTGCTTCTGGAAACTAATTTCATATTGTTTTTCTCCTTTCCCCCAATTTAAGGGTCAAGATGAGGCTGATCCATCAAAACCACCCTGGCTCAAAGGAGGGTAAGTGGTATTTTGAGACCTTATTTCCCTGTGTTTGTAATTACAGTGTACATTGAGGTCTGCTGTTCAATCTAAGGAGAAGCAGCAATTCTGATGTTTTAAATGGCTCTTGTCAAGAATAACCAAGTGGCCATGCCTCACCTAGGGCCAGGCTGCTGCTGTATTTCAGACTCTCTTCTTAAACATCTGGAGGTGGGCTGTGCAGCTCTTGGAAGAGATTTGTGGTTAAGGACAGGGTTATGATTACAATATGTATCTGTAACATGATGGAGGGAAATGCTTATGGCAGTACTACTAAATAATTCTTATTGAGCAGTGCAGAGAGGTCCTGATGAGATTAGTTTTCCTGAATCAATCACTGATAGTATCAGAAAAGTTGCAGTCTTTTGCTGTTTAAAGAAGAAGTAGCTTTGGGCAAGTCTTCCATCTTCGCAATGATTTCTGTGGTCATTGTAGCACTCAAAACTGCAGTAACTCTGGAGGTCATTGCAGTTTGTTATCATAGAATCATAGAATGGTTAAGGTTGGAAGAGACCTTGAAGATCATCAGGTTCCAGCCTCCCTACTATGAACAGGGACGCCTCACACTAGACCAGGCTGCAGAAGCGTCATCCAACCTGGCCTTGAACACCTCCAGGGAGGGGGCAGCCACAACCTCCCTGGGCAACCTATTCCAGTGCCTTACTGCCCTCATGGTGAAGAATTTCTTCCTGATGACTAACCTAAATCTGCCCTCTTTCAGTTTAAAACCATTACCCCATGTCCTGTCACTGCCCTCTCTGGTGAAAAGCCCCATCCCAGCTTTCCTGTAGCCCCTCCTGGGGCTGGGAGGCCTCTATAAGGTCTACACGGAGCCTTCTCTTCTCCAGGCTGAGTAGCCCCAGATCCCTCAGTCTGTCTCCAAAGCAGAGGTTATTTTTAAAGCAGTTAATCATCATGCCTTTTTTGCACAGGTGAGACTGTTCTCTCCACCACATGCTAGTCACAGCAAATGAAGCAGGCAAATTCTGATTGTGTGTAATTTCAGCATGACACTCTGCATAATAGGTGCCAGCATGTTATCTTCCCTAGAATCCTCCCTGGATAAGAAAAAGACAATGACAGATTTTACAAGCTGCTAGGTTATGGGCTGTGTACACCACTAGGGTGATGTGGTTTGGTGGTGGTGCACTCATTAGGAGCAGATTTACCCTGAAATATCAGCAAGGGCCTGGCTTGCTACCGTCGTAAGTTAATTCTCATACTACTGAAGGAAGCTTCTCTAATAAAACACTATGTTAAATTGGAGGCTTCATTATACAGCTTTCTGCTTTTAGAGTCATTGTTCTGTGATGTTGGTGCTCCCAGAAAGCTTACTCCACACCTGCGGATGCCTGGAGCTGCCTAGCAACCCTGAGCTTCACTAAGGAGCCTGGGACTTTGCTGAGCAGGCTGCTGGAGAACTGGTAATTAGCAGGAGCAGAAGGCAGTGATTTATTCTAACTATAAAAAGTACCTTTAACAAGGAGACAATGTACCGAGTTTATTGGTTCACACACACAAAATGATTTCCCAGCCTGAAAGACGAATACACCTACAGTCCTGAATGCTTTAAAATGTGTTTTGTCAATTCAAGGCAATATTTGCTCTTTTCTGTAATTTTTTTCACTTCCTATGTGAGCACCTCTGGAAAAGGTGTTTGTGGGTGTTGAATCTTTAATTTCACTATTAGCCACATTGTGGCTCATTAGTCACAATGTATGTTGAAGTACTTATGTTTGGAGCACTTCTTTCACATGGAGATTAGAGAAGTGATGTCCTTTGAAGGAAATAATAATCTTCTGTCATTGCAAACCATCTTTGCTTGGTTAAATTTTCAAGATTTAATGGAAGAATCTGTGTGATAAAACTTGCATTAAAAGATGAATACTTGCTTCAAGCTATTTTGGCTTTTAGCACAGTGCAACAGTAGCTCCCGGTCTTTAATCACTGGCTTTGGAGAGAGAGCTTAAAAAAAGTACAATAGGTATTATGGGTCAGTCTCTGAGTGTAGTATCTCATATTTAGGTTTTTATTTATTAGCACAAGTCATCTCCTCTTACAGAAATGCTATTCATTCCTCAATACAGCACTCCATAATAATGCTATAAATATTACATGCACTGCAGAGGAGTTACCCTATTACATATCAAGCTACAGGGTGCATATTTGAGGCAATGTCAGTACTTCTGTCTACACAAACACTGTAATTTTGGTAATTGAAGTAGAGATTGTGCTTGATTAAAAGGATTGAGTTAGCTGAAAGCACAACAAGCTGAGTAATTTTGAAAATTAAAAATTGCTACTGAAAAATCTTTTTAAAAAAGACACCAACAAGCTAAAAGCAGGTCATTTGAGTGTATAACTATCTAGGCACCAGGATACCTCTCTTCAGTGGTGAATATAAGCACTTTTCAGACATTTCTTCTCTGTCAGTCTGGCTTACAACTGCTTCTATCATAAACCTCAGTCTATCATCAAATATATTGCAACAAACCAGGTCGTAACTAGACAAGGACAGTAATTTAAGCTTGTGTTTCTCAAGCACAATAATTTAAGCTCATCTTCAATTCAGTTCGTTCCTGGGAAATGTTGGAGTATTACAGTTCTCTTTCAGTTGAGTTATAACAAAATAATAATTGGAAATTATATAGAAAAGAAGTATAAATTCCCAGCTGTGCCACTGACCTTTAGCAGGAGCGTTGACTTTGGATTTGTGCATGTGACCATTTTGTTGCATCTTTTCACCTTACAGACAGATTCCCTTTCTATTTTGCATATACTTTCATAATTCAAGTGATTTGGCACAAATCTTGGACCCAGAACTTTCTAAGAAGCTGTGTTATGATTTAAATAATGCTGGAATTCCTGGCATCAGCAAGATAGTCTTCTATGACACCTATTTTACCCCAAAACACTATGGTTAGTTTGTATCTGATGGGGTTTTTAGTTAGAGCAGCAGACAAAATTCCATGGTTGAACCCAGGAAGGCTGGTCATGGTTATGACAATATAAACACTTTACGCAGATATTTCTCCATGTGGGTGAGATTTTTCTATTATAAGCCAGAAAGGATTCTTGCAGTGTAACTTGGGCAAAACAAATTTCTGAAATTCTGTCTTGGAAATGAGGGTGGCCGCTAGTGTAAACACCATGTAGCCTCACTATAAGGATTGCCAGCATTGGAAAATGGCTTTTATTCTTGTCTAAAGACTCCAATAGTTCTAATGAACTGCTGTAAACTCCACCTCTCCCATGTTCCAGTTTGTCCTCCCTTCCCAGCTGCGAGGTTGAGTTGCTGCAGGTGGGGTTGTTTCTGTCGTGCAGGAGCGCAGGGAGCCGTGCACGGTGCTGCGGTGCAAACGTGACTCAGGCTGCCTGCAGAACCAGCATAGTTCCTGCAGTTACACATGGCTGCTCACCTTCCCACCAGGCTTGTTCAGCTGGCAGCAGCTGTCAGCTCAGCCATGGCTCGGACATGTCAGCCTCCCACGCCCCATCAAAAAAGGCAGTTTTACCCTTAAAGTGCTGTGGCATGTTTCTGGGTACAAACAACTGCTTCCCTCTTTGACACAGCCTTGTGCTAGGTTGTGCTGTGACGTCCTAGAGCATGGGCTGCTGTGACATTGGTTTGGTCTCTGTTTGGTTTGTTTGTATTGTTTTTTTTTACTTCTGGCTGTATCAAAAGGGTATTTGAGTAGGTCCTGTTTGTGAGGGGTGCAGGTTCCTGTCACTTACCAGCCTCCCAATTTTCATGGCATATGTACATTTGTAGTAGCAATTTGGTTTCCTAGTTTGTTTTAAGGGGTTAGCTCCATGTGTGTTTTTTATTGCAGTAAGAACAGCTTGACCCCATGCTTCTGTTCGCTGTAGTCATGGTGCCCTAAAGCATTTCAGCTGAGTGGAGTGTACCAAAACAGCAAAATATGCTGGTTAGAAATGCCAGCCAGTTTATTATGCAACTGCGAAAAGGTGTAAGCCACCTTTGGGTGAGAAGGAATGACTAAGGATTGAGAGGCAAAATGTTCCTTTATAGTCTCGGTAGCCAGGAATGAGACCTCAGGAACTCTAGTGTTATCAAGGTGTGAGAACGGTGTGGAGGTGGGGAAGTTGGGTGAGACACTGAAGAGGGGCTGTGGGTTTTGGTTGGCAACTAGGTGTTCATTGCAGGGAAGGAGTCACATCACAGATCTCTTCTTCAGTTCAGGGTAAATATGGTAAGTACAACAGCAGAGAAATGGGTGCTCAGTAGCCAAATTTAGCAAAAAAACCCACAACACACAACAAAAAAACATTACATTAAGGACTTTCAGATATATGCCATTGATTTACTTTGGTCATTTGGGCTGAACTAACAGACCTTCTTCAAGCACAGGCATACATCCATGCATGGCAGGATCCAGGTACAAATTATTCAGCCTGGTCTCATCTAGAGGGAAGGAGGCTGTTATGTTTGGTTTCTGCAGATTCCAGGTGTTACAGGTGCCTCTTTTGCTCCACTGCCACCTCCACAAGCAAATGGCAGCTCGTTTAGAGGTCTTTATGGCTTGCAACACTGAGCACCAAATAAAAAGCATTTCCTTTCTTAGAGGTTTTTCCTCTAATAATTATATGCATCTTGAGGGCCAGGATTAAGTATGTTCTAGTCTAGAATCAGATGATGAGTAGCAGCATCCTGCCCTGTGGCTCATCCACTTTGATGTGCTCCCTCCCGACCAGCAACGCTGGGCAGGAGCATCTGGATTGTTGTGTGTGAAGAAGATAAACAATAATTTTTAGTATTAACTTTACACTTTCCTAGGTATAATCATCTGACTGATTTTGATTTCTTCAGTAAAGCTTCACCACCCCTTAACCCTAAATTAATAAGATGCAAGGAAGGAGGTTGGAGAAAGACTGTAGATGAAATATTTTCAAGTTTCTGAAGTCTCTCCTGCTGTGGCACTCATTGCCATTAGTAAATTATAAACTGAGCTCTCCATAAGGAACAAAAGGAAACTCTGAAAGCAGAGACATGTGGCTCAGTTACCATAGACTAAGCCACATGTGAATTACTGCCACAGAGCCCTGGGTCTGCCATTAGGTAAGTATTTTTGCCAAAACAGTGCCCCATAGAAACAGTGGGGCTAAGGCTGCATCCACTCACCGTGCTGGCAGCAAGGACTCTGAAGCATTGGGTGCTCTGCAGCACACGTCCAGCCTGCTCTAGGCTAGGTCAGACCCTCAGCTCTGAGAATGAGAAAATTACCTTTTTTTTTTTTTTTTTAGCATTAACAGCTTTGGTTTATTATTAAGTTGCATTTGCCATGAACTGATATTTCCTTTTCTCATTGACTGTGATATTTGCAAGGAGACTGATGTTCTAAGGAGGCTTTTTACTTATCTGTTTACTGTCTGTCACTACTGGTGAGATTTTTAATATTTTTTTTTCCCTTCCTCCTGAATTTCCAGGCCTGCAGGTGGTCTCTATGGCATTGATAGCATGCCTGATTTACGCAAAAAAAAGCCAATTCCACTTGTCAGTGATCTGGTAAGAAATTTTTCTTCAGTCACACGATCATTGGTACAAGTGACTTTACTTTTTGATGTATGCTAACATTCATTGACACTTCAAGAAGCTAAAGGTTTCCTGTTTAGTTAAATTGATTCTCACAGTAAGAGGTTAGAAGTTGTGCTTGGAAAAATCTCAGTGAGAACGAGCTACCGTTTCAAAGACAGTTTCTTTCATTTGGCAGAATTAAGATATTTTTCGTGTGCCCTCTCCTTTTTTCTGCACAGAATATTTGGGGATTTTGGGGCCTGCATTGTTTTAAAATGTTTCCCTAAAAGTCACATACTTTGGGAAAAGTTACAATGTCCATGTGAGGTCTGGCAATTTACCAGAAGCTTGGAATTTCAGAGGATAGGTAAATGAGCATATGTGCTTGGGTTTTCAAAGTTATTTGCAAAATTGCCAGTAGGCTTCTGCACTGAGGAAGCATAAGAACTGAGCGAGTAATAAGGACAAGTTTCATATGCTTGTGTGATATGGTGAAATAACACTTCTGCAGGACACATGGTTTTCTGGTGGCTGTGTTCAGCACACACAGCAATCTCATACATGAGGGAAATGCTGTAACAGCTGAAAATACCCAAGTTTCCATATCCTGTAATTCCTGTGAGAAGATGCATGCAATTCTCTTTGCCAGCTTAAGCATGGGAAGCTTAATATGTGTCTTATGAACTGCTTGTATCTTAAATCTTTGCAATAATGGCATTAACTTGTGTTACTTCTTTTGTCTGCTTTCATTCTCTCTCTCCACAGGCCATGGTAAGTGGAGCTAAAGACTATCCACCAATTCTTTACCAGAGACAAAAATTATTTTATTTTCCCTCCACTTTTTTAGTTTTCATTTTGAACCCACTGTACTGCAGTGCATGTGTATCCAGCACTCTGTCCTGCTCCATCACTGATGGAATGAACTTTTTCTGTGTGCCTTCAACTAGGATACATCAGAGCGTAAAGGGATATTTCTGATAAGTTTTGATGTTTTCAAAGCAGATGTTTCTGCCTTTAATTTCCTTCTCTGCCTTCATCTAAGTTGTCTGGCTTGCTGAAGAAATCCTTTATATGCCAGTATGAGGTGCTGCAAAAGTACTGCCCTGGGCTGTCCAAGGGTGCAAAACTTAAGTGTTGGTGTGATGGAGAAGGAGGCAGTTTTGAGGTGAAAATGCTGTTCATTGTATTCAGTGATGGCCAGTGAATGTGAAACACCATCACATTCAAACCTGTGCTCCCAACCCGGTCTGTCCTTTTTTAAACCTGTTTTTTTCAAACCCTCTCACTGTCCTGTTTGGGTGTTGTCTGTGTTGTGAAGGTGATTTTAAAAAAATCTCCTTTTGGCAGTGAATAAAGTTAGATGTAGAAGACTGAGTCCCATTTAGTGACCTAAGGGAACAGCAGAATTACCATTGCTACTAGAACATAGAAGTGGAAACATGAACCCCCGTTTCATTGACAGTTCTTACCAGAGAAACAAATAAAAATTTACCAGAATGAGACTGGTTGTGGGCAGGTGGAAGCAACTTGAAGACCCCTCAGAGTATGCCTTTCACTCTTCTGAGATGTGAGCTATCATTTACAGAACAAACCTGAATATTACAGACTTCTGGTTCGGTGTCTGGGTGGAGAGAATCCCCTTGGTCACATCTCTGGGCATGTAGAGTGAGTGGATTTCTGGATATTGTGGTGTATGATCAATTTTTTTCCTTCTTAGTCACTGGTTCAGTCCCGGAAAGCCGGAATTACCTCAGCAATGGCCACTAGAACATCTCTCAAAGATGAAGAGCTGGTAAGTGGGAGGGTTGCTTGGCTCCTATTAGCTTTTAGTCAGCAAATTAAAGGAATTTGGCTCTCTTGAATGCAGAACCAGCTTCACAGATGTCTAAAAATATATATGCAAGGCTTCTTTTTTAATTTGTTTAAAGAAACCAAACATGAAAATAACATTTAATGTATAGGTATGATCCTGAAAAATACAATTTTACCATTTCCTTCTGTCCTATCCACCATGGGGGACAGTGTGTGAATCTTGCTTTATGCAAGGTATCCCTCATACGCAAACCTTTTTTTTTTGGCTCCTCCACTTCCCAAATGTGTGGAGAAACAGTTTTGAAAGGGTATCCTCTCCCACTGCTTATAAAAGTTTGATAAATTTGGCTATGTCAAATCTGTAGATTGATTGCACTGCTCGTGCCTTTTCCCTAAAAACTCATATGCTAACCAGCAAAAACAGGTTCAGTCACCTTTCTGGATGTTGGTTTATGTGTGCTCTTGCCTTTCAGAAATCTCACGTCTACAAGAAGACCTTGCAAGCCTTAATTTACCCCATCTCCTGTACAACCCCTCACAACTTCGAGGTGTGGACAGCCACAACCCCTACCTACTGCTATGAATGTGAGGGGCTGCTGTGGGGAATTGCGCGGCAGGGGATGCGCTGCGGTGAATGTGGAGTCAAGTGCCATGAGAAGTGCCAAGACTTGCTCAATGCAGACTGCTTGCAGAGTGAGTAGTGGCCAGTGGGGTGCAGCTGTTCCAGAAGCATTACCAGACAGATCTCCTAAACATATAGGTGATACCTCAGTGATCAGAGGAGCTGCGTTTATTAAAATGACTTGAGTATTTTCTGCGAAGGTGCCGTTGGGCTAAACTTACCCCCATCACCCTGTGGACACAGACAGCTCCACTGATACAGAAGAGCTTCTTTGCAACAAGTGTGATCGATGTGCTTTAAAAGAAGTTTAATTATTGATTTTTTCACATCTGTTTTGTTTAAAGCCATCTACTGTTTAATCTTTCTCAGGTGGTGTATTTGCTAACATATTCTGCATGCAGGAGAGGCAGTGGGCTGGGTGAATAGGGTACCAGGCTGAATACTCTGACTTTTGTTCTGCCCCTCCTCCTCCTACTATCCCAGTCAGGTTGCTTGTTTTAACTGTTAGCCTGTTTTATTGTTTTAAATTCTTCAGAGCAGCACAGGGTTCCTGCTTAGGTACTCCATGGACTTAGCTAAGATTCTCTGTACCAAGTGCAGATTGGCAAGGGGTTTTGTCATTTTAACATATTTTTATGGATGAATCGCTTTATACAGACCTGGGGCTGAGCCAGCACAGATGATGGGTCAGATAGGAAGGTGCTGTTTAAGTGTACAGGCAGTTTTTCATCTTCCTACTAGCATTTTTGTTTACTTTGGGGTTTTTTTATGCAGCATTCAAAAATTAAGCCCTCTCTTCAAAGAAATGCTCTTCAAAGAGCTGTGACCTTGAAGAATAAATGAGACCTTACACAGTGGAGAAGTGTAAAATAAATTTGATTAAAGGAGGGGCAAAGAGAGAGGAAAAGTATTCATTTGGATTTCTGTCTGGTCAGGTTATTTTTAATTGCTTATAAAACAGTTTCTTGATTTGGTCTCAAATTTCTGTTCCTGCCTGAGAACAAAGTGGTGGTGGAATTGCTCTGTATGTGAGAGAGCAACTGGAATGTACTGGGGTCTCCCTCAGGGCAGATGAAAAGCAGATTGAAAGCCTGTGGGTAAAGATCAAGGGGCCGGCTAATAGAGGGACACTGTTGTGGGTGTTTATTACAAGCCTCTGGACCAGGATGAGGATGCTGATGAGGCCTTCTACAGACAGCTGAGAGTCACCTCACAATCATAGACCTTGTTTCTCATGGGGGACTTCAATCACCCTGGTATCTGCTGGGAAGACCACTCAGCCAGGCAGGTACAGTCCAGAGTCCAGGAGGTTCCTCCAGTGCATTGATGATAATTTTTTGACTCAGGTGCTGGAGGAACCAACAAGGAGAGGTGTATTATTAGACCTAGTGTTGACAAACAAAGAGGAACCGGTAGAAGACATTGGGGGCAGCCTTGGTTGTAGAGGCCATAAGATGACAGACTTCAGGATCATGTGCTGCAGGTACCAAGCATCTAGAAGGGTCAAAACCCTAGATTTTGGAAGAGCTAAATTTGGCCTTTTCAAGGAACTGCTTGGAGAAATCCAATGGGATAGGGTAGTGGAAGGAATGGGGGCCCAAGAGAGTTGGTTAGTATTCAAGCAGATCTCCTCCAAGCTCAAGATCAGAGTGTCCTTAGAGTAAGAAGTCAAATAAGAGAGCCAGGAGACCTGCATGGTTGAGCAGGGAACTACTGAACAAACTTAAGTGGAAGAAAGAAGTTCACAGATCATGGAAGAGGGGGTTGACCATTTGGGAAGAATACAAGAATGTGGTCAGAGGGTGCAGAGATGCAACAAGGAAAGGTAGGGCCTCCTTAGAATTAAAACTGACAAGGGAAGTCAAGGACAACAAGAAAGGCTTCTTAAGTACATTGGAGGTAAAAGAAAGACCAGAGGAAACATGGGCCCACTGCTGAATGAAGTGGGTGCCCTGTTGATGGAGGACATGGAGAAGGTGGAGTTTCTTAATGCCTTCTTTGCCTCAGTCTTTTCTGCTAAAGCTGACCCTTAGGATTCTCAAACCACAGAAGTCAGGAGTGAGAAAGACTTGACCTTGATTGAAGGAGATTGGGTTAAAAAACTATTAAGGAAACTGGACATCTGTAAATCCATGGGCCCTGGAGAGCTGGGCAAAGAGGAACCTAGTGAGGTTCAACAAGAGTAAGTGTAGAGTCCTGCACCTGGGGAGAAAAAGCACCATGCAGCAGTATAGGTTAGGGGTTGACCTACTAGGAAGCAGCCCCATGGAGAAGGACCTTGGGGTCCTGGTGGACAACAAGTTGTCCATGGGAGAGCAATGTTCCCTTGTGGCCAAGAGAGCCAGTAGTATCTTTGGATGTATTAAGAACAGTGTGGCCAGCAGGTCAAGGGAAGTTCTCCTCCTCTACTGTGCCCTAGTGAGGCCACATCTGGAGTATTGTGTCCAGTTCTGGACTCCCCAGTCCATGAGGCACAGGGATATACTGGAAATGGTCTAGTTGAGGCTACAAGGATGATTAAGGGGCTGGAACATCTGTCATACCAGTAAAGGCAGAGAGACCTGGGGCTGCTTAGTCTTGAGAAGAGAAGACTGAGAGGGGACCTCATTCATATCTATAAATCTGAAGGATGGGTGTCAAGAATGGGCCAGTCTCTTTTCAGTGGTGCCCTGTAACAGGACGACAGGAAACAGCACCAAGCTACAACAAAGGAAGTTCCACCTCAACATGAGGAAAACTGTCTTTACTGTGAGAGTGACAGAGCACTGGGACAGGCTGCCCAGAGAGGTTGTGGAGTCTTCTTCTCTGGAGACTGTGAAGACCCACCAGGACACGTTTCTGTGTGGGCTTCTTTAGGTGTTCCTGCTGCAGCAGGGGGTTGGACTTGATCTTCAGAGGTCCCTTCCAATCCCTATGATTCTATGAAAATATTGTAGTCTAATAGAAGTTGGAATAGAAGTTTCTGCCATATGTGCTAAATCTTGAGTAGGAAGGTGGGGCTGTTTCTGTTAATTCTTGATTTTCTCGGTGTTCCAGCTTGATGGACTAGGTCTAAGGAATCAGAAGTCTGTGAAGTATAAACAGACTTTGTGCTAATCCATAGCTATTGTAGGAATAGAAAGAGTCAAATCTTATACCTGTCTCAGGCTCTAGTTTTTTGAGAAAATCAAACTGAATGATCCAGCAAAGGATACCAGTGAATCACAGGTTTTGTCATATTTTTTTTTTTTTATTACAGCTTATCTTGAGACCCCAAATGTACATAATTTATGCTTGTATTTTTGATATGTGCAGAGTTTTAAGTCAGAGTTCGGACTGGGGCTATTTGCTTATTTTTCAGACACAGCTGATACTGGTGAAGCATCTTTGTTCCTCCTCAGTTGCAAAGTGTTTCTGTATTTGTCTTCAAGGGTTGCGAGGTGAACTTTACAATTTGTAGCATTTGAGCAATTGCATCTTAGACACCTTGGTTTTGTTGCAACCATATTGTGGCTAAGCATACAGCTGCTGTGTTGCAGTTGGTTAAGGATAATGTAGTTAAGCCATAACTCTTTTTTTTTTTTTTTTCCAAAACTTGATGTAGACAGTTGGCTAGATTCAAGATAACATTTTTTTCTGGAGTTCACCAGAAACCGCCTCTGACCCATGATTTTCAGTATTTGAGATGAATAATACACACATCTGGGGTTGATTCAGGTGCTTGTCCAAGATGCTATAATGTTGCAATGGAATTGTGGGATCTCAGTATGGGAAAAATGCTATGGAGAGCACACGAAAGTCAGGCCAGTGCCAGCAGCAGCCAGGGAACAGGCACACAGCTGTTGTACAGAACAGAGATCATGGAGTCAAAAACAACAGAAAAACACCATAATTTTAGAAATGACTAATGACTAAGAGGAAATACATTCCTGCAGAGGACAGTCGTGGCTCTCCATGTTCAAGAAGGGAGACTCCAGACTGTGACAGGTTCTGGAGGGAGTTCAGTGGCAATGAGGAAAGTATGAGAATGTGTCAAGAGAGTACAGGATGAGTCTGTTAACCTTTCAAAAGAGAGGCTTGGCAGTGTGGGACAGGAGAAGGATATGAACAATGCTGTTTCAAGAAAGTAAAAATAGCCATACTAGATCTGTCCCTATAGAATGTTTCTAAAGGGATGTTGTGGAGCCCATGGCAGAGGTGTAAGGCATGGTGCATGTAGAGCTCTGATGACTCTGGTTTACTTTGCAGCTATTTGTGGCTAAAAGCCTTTCTGAGTAGTAGTTGCTATGTTCAATAGCTAGCAGTGGCTCTGTGACTTGGTTTAATCCTTGCTTGAACCTGTTTATGCCTGAACTATATTGGGGAAGAGGCAGATAAGCAGCAGAGAGGAAGGTGGTCTGTTTAAGCTTACTGTTTATAAAAGAAAAAATGGAATAAATTTGCTGTAAGAAAATTAAAGGTGGAGGTAGAAGACAACTTCAGTGATGAGAACTGGAACTGCCTCTGAAGAATAACCACAGAGGCAGGTTTTCTAATCTCTGGTTGAAATTAAGTAAGCTTATGCAACAGGCTGTGGGATGTGATGATCGCAATATTCTGCACTTCTCCGTAGAAAACAACTGGATACAACTCTACTTTTCATATATTACAAAACATTAGATAAGAACTTGTTATTTTATTCACGGGACTGCTGATGCTCACTTTGCACATTTCCTTTCAAAATATAAACAGAAATACTTTCAGCATGCAGAGTTAAAGAAACAGAGAAAAACAACTGAGAGTACACTGGGCTCAAAACTTCTGAATCATGTAGAAAGGTAAAACCCACATAAAGAAAAGCTTTACTTATTGAATTATTTGAAAGGTGTCCAGCATCAGAACAGGTAAGATACAGAGACCCTGAGCCAGGGATCTGTTAGGGTACTCAGTATGTGATGGGTATCATTATCTGGGGTAGATATGTAAAGGAAACTGAAGGTAGCAGTTGTGCAATTGAAAGAGGAGGCAGAGGAGAGATTGTGCTGGGAGATTAAGAAAGTGGTGAGGCCAGAATGTGGATGTGCTGCTGGATTGGGAAAACAAACCGTATCATTACTAGAAATCTACTGAAAGGCTTTTTCATGCAACTGTGTTCTTTGCTTTGGCACGTTCATGTTAAAATTCTTCTAACAGGAACCCACTTGCCCAGAATGGAAAAATTAAATTAATTTTTAGATGTTTGAAGAGCATAGGCTGTGCTCGAGGAATTAGAAATGGAGTTTCTGAAGGACAAGCAATAGTTTAGAGATCCAAGAAGTTAAAGGCTGAACTTCCCTGTATCCTGAACTCAGGAGGGATTTCTTCCTAACAGAAGCTTCATTGTTGCTATTTGTAAAAAAACTCAAAACCCCCAGTATTCTCCCTTATGTCTGTTTACGGCTTCCAAAAAAGGTTACATTGGAGTAAAATGAATTTTCAAGCTGGTCACAAATACAGTTAAATTTTCTATGCCCTGAAATTTTGGGTAGACACATGGGGTTTTATTCCTTAGAATCAGAATGTGCTGTTTATCCATCTTCTATCCTGCCTTGCTGCAGGAAATAGAAAGATCTCTTTCCACAGGCATGTTAGTTATTTCTGCTGAGGTTGTTTTTCTTTGCCTCTATATTTTTAAGAAACTGAGTATCTGATAAGCCAACAAACGCCTAGGATTGCAGTGATAAAATGCTCAAATTCAGCAACACTTTGTTGCAATTTGAAACAAAATCCATTTGCTGACTTGTTCAACAGGGCTGTTCCATGAATTGGCAATGTCTGAAGTGCAGTAAACTGGAATCAGTTGTGACATATATACTGCAGCCATCTGGTTTATGGGTCTGCTGGCACCAGGTTGTTTCTCTGGAAGGATGTTTCTCTATTGCGAGTGCAGATAATATTCTGATGATGAGGCTCTTACGTTTTTATCATAAGCTCATAAATACTTGCTCAAGGGAAGATGGTCTCTTTTTAGCTTTCTGTTACTCTTGGAAGTACTTGAAATCTCTGCTGCTACACTTCCTTTCTAGAGGGATGGAGGGATATTCTTTAAAATCTCCATAGCATTGTCTCTTGCCCTGACCACTGGTGTAGTATTAACAAAAATACAATAGGTTGGGCAATGTTGGTATCAAAGGAAGAGTAAAGTTGAGGAATTATATGAAGGATACCAAGAAATGGCTGCAGAGAGGAGGGCAGAATTGTGATGACAGTAGAAGGGAAGGACACCATGATAGCAAAATCCTAGTAAAAGGGGCCTGTGCAGTTCTGCTTTAACATTTGAAAAGCCACAGTCATCTCTTTCTGCAAGTGTGTCTTGGTTTTATTTGGTAGTGGTGCTAATCTAGTCCGTGGTAGATTAGAATTAAACCTGAGAAAATAAATAGCCCTGGGATATCAGAATCTGATCCTCTGGAGATCTTGAGTATAAGAAAATGAAATCTCAAGCTTCAAATGACTGTTGAACATAAACTCTCCGTTGTGTGATTAGCTGTATCTCTTTATTAGTGCTTCTTTATGGTGTGGAGCAACAAACATTGGAGAACTTCACATGAGCTATCAGGGCTGCATTGCTGTTTGCCCTGCTTTTGGTCCTGTTTTGGCTCCCGGGATCTTGGATTTGTTCAGTGCTTCTTGATTCAGGACTAGAAATCAAGTATATTTGTTGCTTTTTGGATTAGAAGCTTGCATTCTGAATTCAGAGACTGCAGTCCAGAGGGTGGCTCAGTGAACAGACTGTTAGTTAAACCAATTCACTCTTGTGATAATCACCTTGGCTTCTGGGTTGAATGCTGATTAGCACCATGGTGATGAACACTTGTTTCCTCCCAGAATCCTATGTAGGAAAATATTTGCACAGAAGGAGGAAGGATACCTTTATTTGAAACTTGAATATCTATTTTAAGCTTTCAGGAATATATAATTTCTAAGCATTATCCACCTACTGAACAGCTGTCCTCTATCCTGCCAGTTTTGCTTTCTTGAGTTTTCCCTGTTAAAGCATAAGATAACAGCACTGATGATTTACTAATAGCTGTATCAATACAGTTCTCAATATAGACTTATTTGTTTTCTGTTTACAGTCATAAATTGACTCATAATTCAGTTCTAGAGAGGAAGAAAGAAGGAAAGCCCAGTACCATTTGTATTATACTTTATACAGTACTTGTATATTCCTGTGCCTTTCTATTGCCATTTACAGGACTGCTTGAAAAACTGATCTACTGGCCAGACCTCCTGTTTGCAGCTGAATACATACTGTTCAAGTCCAACAGCAGGAAAAGCACCTGCTGCCACCCAGAATAGTGACAAACTTTGGGTTTATATCACATATGTTATAGTTAATTAGCACCCCAGTGGTTGTTTTGGAAACTAGTTGTTTTGTACCAAGAAGCAGGTGTTAAGAGTGTGTTGTTGAGACAAAGGCTTTGTGTGTTCCTTATTAGTCAGTATTGTTAAATAAGATGTCTGTCTAATTCTGGCTTTTGCCCTGCAGTTCAGGTGCAACCCCAGTAGGGAGCGAGAATATTCTGTCACTTTCCCAGGGAAGGAGCAGTGGAACCTTCCTGCTTCTGTATGTTATCTGGGCGGGGTTCAGGAGCAGCATGGATGGAGATGGGGGATTTCCTCTGAAAGCCTTAGAGGTGGCTAAAGAGAGGGCTCTCTGGGGATCTATGTGATATGGCTTGCACATCCTGCAACCCAGAATGCCCCAGATGGTGGCTAACCTTGCAGAGGGATAAATGCACTTTCCAAGGTCTCTGGAGGTGATGGGGTTGTTAAACATGCTTTTTAACTGCAGTTCCCCTGTTTGTCCAAGTTTGCATTCTATAGCATAATTTGATGCTCCTGGAGTGCTTGCATTAAGGCAGTGATGCAGACCATGCCACCCCAGAATTGTGATAAACTCTTGTCCCCACTCAGTGATGAACAGTGAAACATTCAGATTTGCAAGCTGCCTGACTAGTAGTTAGAAAATGGTTCTGAGTTAGGGCACTACACTTGAATGGAGTTCTTAATGGACTCTTAATGTTTGAATTTGGTTCTTAATTTCCTTTAACATCAGAAAGGGCAGGGCAAGGTGAGTTTCTTTGGGTCACTACAGATTTCAGAATTCTACCTAGGAGAGGCAAATTATTCAGTTTGGTCTTTACCAATTTCCCAATAATTTTCTGTAGCTCCATATGTACTGCTTAGAGTACACCTTCGTCCCCAGAAGACCTAGTTCTGTTAAAGCTGAGTAGCACTACTTATCTGAAGTTCAAAGTATAGCCCCTGGTACCATTTAAATTTCATATTCCTTAAAAAAATGTTGAGTCTACAGCTGGATGATTGCCTGATACAAAACACCACTTTGAGTGGTGCTAGTTCTTCATCACCGATGAGACAGCAGGGACTGTGTGATTAATTCCAGTATTTTTATTTCATTTCATCTTAAGCCAACAATAGGAAACTCTGGGGCAGATACATCTTATTGTACCAAGTGAAATACTGAACATCAAGCCTCTAGCCAGTAAAATGAAAAAATAATTATCAGGTAATGTGAAGCTATGGCTTGTCTTATACCCAGGTCTTTAATGGCATGCCTTGGTATACAATATCCTTAATGAGCTTTTGAAACTTCCATGGTCACAGTCTGTTCCAAGCTGTGTTTTTGTTCTTTTTGATTTGGGTGGTGGAAGTTATAATTGAGTTTTGTTTCTTTATTAAAGAGACTTTAGTAATGGTGAAAGGTGTTGTTTGAAGGCCCTAGAAATGGATGTCTTCAAGCAGTGTTAGTCACTGGGCACCCTGTTGAGCCTGTTAACAAGGTTACCTTTTATGTTGTGCTGCTGGAGGTCCTTGATGTGTGTGTGCTCATAGAGGTTTATTCTTATTTGGTCACTGCCTGTTGAATCTATTTCATATGTAGAACTGTAATGCCCTATACTGAAGGTGCTCCAGATACCCTATTTGCCCACTTCATCTGGAAGAAAACAGTTTTCTGTATCTTTGTGATTGATGGCTTCCTTTGCACATACTTGCACCTGGTTTAATACATATTCTTAAGGTAGCTTAATACTTGGTGAACACCTGGATGAAGATAATTTTTCTAGGACAAAGCTTGCTTTAATTAATTACACTAGAGAAGAAAAGGAAAAGAATATTAAACTGAACAGAAATAGGATAATTGTGTTCACAGGACTTCTGTGCTGGTTTAACTTAATCTGATTTATGATGATAACTTGAAATTGCTACAGACTGTATGTAGACAGATGGTCCAGTCTTGGGTTTCTGCTTTTCACTGCACACCCAGGTTTGCCTGGCCTGTTAGCTCATGTCAGTGCTTTCATTAAGGCATGCCTCATATCAGACACCATAATCAGTGGCTGAATTTTTACAGCAAACATGACTATCAACATTGAGTAGGGAGCAGTTGGTTTTGAGACCATTCTTATGTCATAATTATATGAACTTTTACCCTTTGTAAGAGGTATGAAAGTGATTGAAGACCTCTCTTTTTCCAGATAGTTAAATACCTGTGTATTTAACTGTGTATACCTGTGTAGTAGAGACCTTATGCCTGATTCTTGTTTCCAGCTGCTAGATACTGTACTGGTGCCCCATGCTTATTATGGCCCAACTTTTTAACTGTTTAATTTGCTACCTTATAGCTACTTGTTACAGTTACTATGCCTATGTGATTTTAAAAATTAATTACTTGAGTTGTCTCCTTACAAACTGATGAAATAGAGTGAGATCCAGAAAGGCACTTTGGATGCCTCCAGATTGATGCTTGATCCAAAGAGGGTGGTTCCAGGCAGAAGAATGGGATGTATATTGTGCAGTGACTGCTGAATGGGAAGGCATGTGGCACACACCAGTAGGAGCTGCTGACTCTGCCAACCCATCTGAACTTCTGCACTTCCATGGTGCTGAGGTGCAGCATTGAGACAAACTCATAGATACTCTTTGTAGCGGAGGAGGTCCTATGTCATTGTCTTAGCTCTTGCTTAAACAGGGATTTATTAATTCAAAGCCAGGTGATGAGAGGAAGAGGCATGCTGATGTCTGCTGTTAAAGAAATAACCTAAATTCTGGATCTTCCTCACATGAAAGGTTATTAAACTCAGTCTTGTTGTCAGGAGAGCAACCTGGTCCAAGTTTATAGAGGAATCCCCTTCTATTGCCCTCTCCCAGTTCTGGGTGGTCCCGATTCTCGTTTGTGCACGTGGAAATGCAGGGGAGGTGGGGGGGGTTTGACTGTAAAAATCAATAGCAAGAGCCATCATGTGGAGAGCAACTCATATCTTTTATCGTGCTGTCCAGATTCAGACAAACATGGCTTTGTTTCTGAAGAGTGTTGTGTCCTTTCTGGTGCACAGGAGCAGCAGAGAAGAGCTCAAAGCACGGAGCTGAAGACCGAACCCAGAATTTCATCATGGCCATGAAAGACCGCATGAAAATCCGGGAGCGGAACAAGCCAGAGATCTTTGACCTCATCAGAGATGTGTTCTGTGAGAGCAAAATGACACATGCTCAGCAGATGAAGACGGTGAAGCAGAGCGTGCTTGATGGCACCTCAAAATGGTCAGCAAAGATCACCATCACGGGTGAGTGAGGGAGACATGGGTTGTCTTGCTTGGGAGCCTAAGGTAAGAGGGAGTTGGTGTGAACCTAGGGAGAACAAAGAGGAAGGACTTCTCTGACCTATGTCACTTTCAGCTCAGTGTACAGGTAGCAAATGGAGATATGCCTACCCTGGACACTAGTGCACCACAAGCTGAGGCTCATGAGAACAGCTGTCATGAGTGTGATATTTCCTGTTCCTCTGGCCATTCTGAACTGCAGCTTCATGTGATGTGTGGGCACATTGTCTTATTGCATGGTGGTGGTAACCCTTTTCTTTCCCTTCCAGTGGTGTGTGCTCAGGGTCTGCAGGCCAAAGACAAGACTGGGTCCAGCGATCCATACGTAACCGTTCAAGTGGGTAAAACAAAGAAGAGGACAAAAACGATTTTTGGGAATCTGAACCCTGTTTGGGAAGAGAAGTTTTACTTGTAAGTGCTCTTATAAGAACTCTCAGCCCCGTTTTTCCGGTTTGTATGATCTGTGCTTCAACAGCTGTCTTTTCTGTCACTATGCCTTTCCACACCACCTGTAATTTATGATGGTTTTATTTCCAGTCAAGGTTGAGTGTGTGCATCTGGGGGGTTGATGTCTTTAATAATGTATGTAGTGCAAACCTGTCCATTTCATCTAGCTCACTTGTGTATAAATAAATTGTCTGCTCTGTGAACACTTAGATTGATGTTTCTAGAAAAAGCTGAAGACAAAAGAAAATGTTCAGCTCAGGGACTTACATTGCTGGCTAATAGACATATTTACAAAATTCTTTTTTATATAAAAGAGTAAAGTTTGTATTAAAGACTAATCAAACTTCCTGCTGTGACCTGCTACTGGTGCTTGACCAACAAAGGTTAAAGCTCTTTGTCACTTGTTGGTGACAGTACCAGTCTCACCTTTTAATTCTGAAAAATCAATGTAACAGTAACTGAAGGGATTGTCTGCCTTCAAGAGGCGCAATATATCCATGTCTGAATTACAAGCAAAAGCTGGAGGCACAAATCTTCAGATACCAGCTACTCTCAGAAGACTGAAGATAGTATTGTTCCATCCTGCTTTTATTGAATAAGTAAACATCCTTGAATCATTTAATGTTTTAAGGTTGGAAAGAGCCTTTAAAGCTCAGCCCCTATGCAGTGATCAAGGACATCTTCAACTAGATCAGGTTAATCTGAGCCCCATCCAACTTGATCTTGAATGTTTCCAGGTTTGGGTCTTCTACCATATCTCTGGACAATCAGTTAAAACACAAATTAGTGTCTGATCATTCCATTCATAAGAAATTTCTTCCTAATACCTAGTCTATATCTGTTCTCTTTCAGTTTAAAAACATTACACCTTGTCCTAACACTACAGGCCCTGCAAAAAAGTTTGTTCCCATCTTTCTTGTAGAAAATATTGAAAGGCTGCTATGAGGTCTCCCCGGAGCCTTCTCTTCTCCAGGCTGAACAACCCCAACTCTCTCAGCCTTTCCTCACAGGAGAGCTGCTCCAGCTCTCTGATCATTTTTATGGCCCTCCTCTGGGCTCACTCCAGCAGATCCATGTCTTTCGTTGCACATGTTATAAGACAAAATGGAGTCTTGGAATCCATTAGGCATTTCCTGAGGATTCTGGATTGTCTCATTCCAATTAAAACATCTTCATTTTCTTTAACGTGTAAGCTCTTCTCTTTTCCCTTCTCTTCCGTTCCATTTTTTTTTCCTTCCATGTTTTTCCTGAACTGCGTGGGGAGAGAGCTCTCTGTGTTTTCAAATCAGGCTTATGTCAGCCCAGCTTTGCCTTTATAATGCACAGTACAAACAAAATTGTTTTTGAAGTAGTTTTGAGCTGCTCATTAACGTCAGAAAAAGTCTTGGTGCTATTTTGAGCGAGTAAACCCTTAGCTTTACTCTTGGTTTAAATCAAGGTAGCGTTCCTGCTTGGCAAGTAGTAAGTATGCTTAGGTGTCATTTGGATAACTCTAGTCACAATAGCAGTAAGTCTGTGTGGGAGCCTTAAGGACCTTGGTTTACCATGCCAAGTAGTTACCATGGTATTTGCAGTATGTTCCCTTCTAATTTTAGGATCTTCAACAAATACTGTGTTTAAAGATAGACAGCGCAATGTGATAAATGTCACAGTTCTAATGGTGCCACTGTTTAAATTTTAACACCATATTTGTGATTCAGCAGATAATATGCAGTTGGGCATTAAAGTTGATGCTACTTTCTATCTTGCCTGTGTCTAGGTGGTTGTTTCAATTGCTTTGGACTAGCAGGAAGAAATGAAGGAAATGAGCACAATGTCCAGACTGATGGCAGGAGAGCATTCAGTACTGGGATCAATGTGTCATTTCGTTGCTAGATGTCAAAGCTTGCCTTATACTGGATGGGGAGAGGGTCATGTAGAAGAAGTTGATACAGCACTAGGCTTTTACATGCCCATCTTCCTTTTTTGCATTTATGGATCTTTTTTCAGCTTACATCTCTTAAGATTTATGGATTTTTCTACCACGTAGTCAAATGGAAATTCAAATGAACATGTGCAGGCCAAAAATACCCATAGCAAGACTTTTTAGAAGAGATTATTGAGTTTAAAGGGTTGCAGGAGAGGGGTTTGTGTTTGTTTGTTAGAATAAAGCTAATTTGTTACAGTTGTAGAAAGGTAGTTACAGAAAGCCTACCTTGACCTGTGAAAAGTTTGGTTTTCAAAACACTTAAACCTATCAGTGGGTGCAAGATATACATATAGAAAGGGGTCAGTTCAGTAACTAATATGTTGGTTAGCAGTTGCTGTTCCTCTTCTGTATGGCTTGTTAAACAGACTTGTTTGTAGCTGGTGTTTGTTAGATGCCCTGTGTCTTTTATATTATCACAATTCCAGTGGCTTATCAAAGGTTGGATATAGAGTCAGAAATCTGTGTGCATCAGTTGTTATAATTACAGCCTTATTACTGTAATCCATGGCATGAATTGAGGCAGATTGTATAAAGCTTAATGATACAGTTCTTTCTATAGACTCAGTAAGGTTTATCAAAAGCAGCTGAAATAAGTTTCAAATTTTTTAAGGCTTTGGTAACCTCTTTCAAGTATTTTTTCTATGCTTATTTACAATGATGGATGGAAAAGTATATTAACTTATATAGCTCAGCATAAATATAACTTGTTCCTTTTCTATACATTTTCAGAAAAAAAAAAAAAAAAGTGTGACAGGCTTGACCCATTTTGGAAGCCCAGATTTAGAACCATGTCTTAGAAAAGACAATGTTGAAAACAATTCAGGTTTCCATTATAAATGCTGTTTAGGTCAGCGCTAGCCTGTATCACTATAGGCATCTGCTTAGATTATTATCCATTTCTTGAAGTGTATTTATGTTGTCTGAGTAAGTGATTGAAGGTTGTTTATTTCTGAAAATGAGTAATTAAATAATAATCAGTAATGTTAGAGGGGAAATATTTTTGCATTCAGTGCATTAGAACAGAACATTAATTTCCCGTTTAGATGTATTTTAGACTATCAGTAGAAAATACAAGCTTTCTAGAATCTTGTATCTGTTTTGTTGTGTTTTTTTTTCCATAAAGGTTGAAACAGAGCATCCATTTGAACAGGTTATAGTGGCAATATTGAGGAGATTAAGTTTGTGATTGCAGGACAGAGTTTCTGTTTTAAAGGTAGAGACCTGGAGGCTGCTAGTCCGTACCCTCTTTCAGGAAGCACCCTAGTCTTCTGTGAGCACTAGAAGTTACTGGATTCAAACAAGCCTTTGTTTTTTTTTTTCTAAGCACAAAATTACTTGTTAATTTTACAATAATACCTCCTTGAAGTTGTATTGTCTGAGTACAGCCATGTCTGGAGCTTTGAATGGTGGATGTGAAGTCATTGCCTGGAACACATTACTTGGTCACTGAACAGTTTGCAAGAAGCATGTTTATTCTCTCTCACTGCACAGGAGTGACTGAGTTAAAATAAATGCAGTGCCTCCTGCTAGCAGATAATCAATATTTTACTAGGGCAGTCAAGAGCCTCACATGATATACATGCCTGTTCATCCCTTGGGGATGGTGCTGTTGCATAGGTAACCACTGGGTTGTCACCCAGAAGCTTGTATTTGGTTCCTCAATTTTCCTTTCAGCTGCTG
>NW_009954187.1:230697-268146 GCF_000747805.2 Chaetura pelagica | reverse complement strand
GCTGAACCTGTTATCATGCCCAGCATGTTTCATTTACCTCTGTGGTTATATGTGACTGTTCCAGAGCTGTACTGTAGACTTCCCCTTCTGCTACGACTGTACTTAAAAATGTCACTGTATGTAACTCTGCCCCCTTGGCCTCCCTTCACTGCTTAGCAGGGGCCATTCAGCTTATCTTGCTTTCTTTATTCTCCAAGTACTGAAAATACTGAAACTGACACTCCAAGAAAATCCTACTTGTTTCCCTGCTCAGTTACCAACCTGAAACTTAAATCTGAACACAGAGTTCATGCCTTGTGGCAAGTGCCTGTTGAGGAGCTGAGTTAATGTAGCTAAGGATGTAATGCTCAGAATCACTTTATCTGCTCTTTGTAGTTAGAAGAGCTGCACCATTAATTTGGCGGTTGGTGTTGTAGCACTGAGTAACAACAAAATGATTCTACTTGTTCCCTGAAGAAAAGAGTCTCATGCTAGTAGGAACAGAAAACTAATTTCTTTGTTCTTAGACAGCAACAGCTGCATCTCAGGGCATATTATTGTTCTGCCATGCTTAACTTCTAAGCTGCTAAGGATTTTAGCTTCGTTTTCTTACCAATCTGATTTTGCCCTAGGTGTTTTCTGCAGTGTCCTTTTTTCTCCCTAATAGAGGAGACTTGCCATTGTTTAAAAATTAACCGGTCCCAGTAAGTGTTCTGCTTTCCATTCCCAACAAGATTGGCCACAACAGAGCTGTCAGTTGGGCCATGCCCTGTAAAGACACTTCATTTAAACCACATTCAAATCCTCATGTTTGTCTTCTCCCTCTGTGTTTGTTTTAAGTCTTTACTGGCTTTTCTCGTACTAGTTGCTACAAGTGCTCCTTTTCTCATTGTCCAGAAAATGTTTGTGCTTTTTGTTCTAAGCTTTGCTCCTCAGAACAAAACTTCCCTCCTAAAATGATCACAGTTCCTGAAGTCTTGCTGATCTGTTCTCTCCAGTGTATTTTCCCACCTCCTGTACTCCCATCCATTATTTCTGCAAGCAGCTCTGCACTTTCTTTCTTTCCATACCATTGCATAAAATGTCCCCTGCACTGAACTGTAAAACTTCACAGGGCTTTCTTGAGAGTTGCATCTGCTGTGGTGCAGAAGAGAAGCTGCTCACAGAAAATGGCCATATGAACCAGATATTTTTTAGTATAAAGCCATAACAAAACTACTTAACTCTGGGCTTGACTAACCAGCTTTTAAGTCTGCAAAATATTATTACTTCCTCTGCCTCCCTCACTTTCATTGTTCGTTTTCATGACATCTACTTACTGCTTTTTGTTTTTATTAGCCTGTCAGCTCTACAAGGCAGGGACTGTCTTTCACTCTTAAGAGCTGCCAAGCACAGTGAAGTGCTGACTGCATGTGGGGCCTCTGGGTTCTCATCTTTTTCAGGAAAAAATGCAAGAAAGCAAAATAATTTAAGAAAAGATCTGTATGTAAAATGGGCATGTTGAGTGCTAGGGTTGTGTGGGTGTCCCACTTCTGTAGTCTACCCAGTGCCTTTTAGAGATGCATAGTCCAGATCTCACTGCAACATTAGTGGAATGAAACAGAAGGCTTGATGTGTCCTGCAGGGCTAACATGTTGGTAACAACTTTAAGATGAGAAATTCATTGGGAAGAAACATTCACGCAGATGCGATGCAAATGGACCCCCCTTCATCCTTCTGGGTATTTACCAGACTCTGTCTTTGAGTGTAAGTTCAGCAACATTATCTACTGGTGTTAGAAGGTTATAGGGTTTTAATTTGGCACTCTGTATGTTTTAAACTTATGTGGACAGAGATAATTTTGTGAACTGCTTGATGCACTTTTATACATATAAAACTTTGTGTCTCTTATGGCAGGACTTTTGCAAATGTTGAGTGTTGCCACACCTTAACAAGGCTTAGGACTTTGGCTTGAGTGTTCCTGTGGAGGTTTAGGTAACAGTCCTGCAAGTTTTGTTAGCACAAGCAGCACATGATTTGCAAATTCAGCACAAATGTAATTGGGGTTTTGGTGTCAGACCATGAATCTCTGGCTCAAATGTAGTGTTCTGGTAATTATTAGATACTTCCCCATTTTCTTTTTCTCCACTTTTTTGGAGGAGACAAGGCAGATGCGATACACGCTCCAGACCTCTTGACAGAATCTTAGCCAGTTTTCTCCAGCCTTTACAGATGGGCAGAGGTCTCAGAACCAAGAAGCACTTTTTACAAGTTGTTGTGGAGCTGGAGCTAGGAGGATACAAATTAGTAACTTAATTGTGGGAGGCACTATACTGTTAAGTTCAGCGGTTGCTTGTTCTGTTTAACTGCCAATATACCAGTTAGCCTGCGTATGGGCATGCCACTATGTGTGCAGATCAGAATTAACTACAGCTTTGTGTGCTCACATGCTTCCCCTCAGCCTGGTTGCTTGCTGAGCATGGGAAGAGTTCAGAATGTTGATGGTGCAGAGGACACCTGTGGGGAACTGGTGGCTTGGGGTTCGGTAAGGCTGAAGGGAAACGTGGCAGAAGAGATCGAGGTAGAGAGCAATATAGAGAGTAAGTCAGCAGAGCCAGGCTCAGTTACTTCCACTGCTCCTGCAAACACTGGCTTCAGGCAGAAAAAAAAACTTAATGGGAAAAAAATCACAATTTATTTTATTTTAATTTTTTCTTAAGTATCTGGTGTGCTGTTCCCTGAAAATGTTACTTTATTTGGTAACTTGAAGTGTAAAGTAAGTTCTTTATAAAAAAGGCAAACATCAGGACACTATATGGATATAAAAAAAAGTGGCAGTTTCTGAGCCACATACAAAGGGAACCTGTTTCTCTTGCCCTGTGAAATGGGCCTGCATGCATTCAGTAGTTCCTTCCTTGTAATGAGGCCACAGAGTTTCTTCTCTCTTCATCCTCTTGGGAAAGCTGTGGGAGCTCATCGTGGGAGACTGGGTGGATGTATGTGTGCACACACTGAAGTCAGACTTTTAAAAAATGTAGCAAGAAGTGGGGCAGGCACCTTTAGAAAGGTACCAGCTTCTGTATTAATGAAGGGGAAAGTTTCTAGCAGCAGAGATTGTTAGCCACAGTCTTACAGAGTCGTGATGCTGTCACAAATTGGAAACTATTTCTTATCGGTTAGAAAGCCTGTTATTGGTTAACAATCCCCAGTATTCACGGGTGTATTTTGGGGTGCTCTCTGGAGGTGAGTTGGTGTTGACACAGCTGTCTTGCTTCACCGAAAGCAAGGGCTGTGGTTCCTAGAGACTTACATCAAAGAATCATAGAATCACAGGCTGGTTTGGGTTGGAAAGGACCTTAAAAAATCATCTAGTTCCAACCTCCCTGCCATGGGCGGGGACACCTCCCACTAGACCAGGTTCCTCCAAGCCCCTTCCAAACTGGCCTTGAGCACTTCAAGGTGGGGGCAGCCATAGCTTCTCTAGGCAACCTTTTCCAGTGTGTCACCACCCTCACACTAAAGAATTCCCTACTAATGTTTAGCCTAAATCTCCCCTCTACTGGAAGGTGTGCCCCAACTCTCTCAGCCTGTCTCCATAGCAGAGCTGCTCCAGCCCTCAGATCATCTTTGTAGCCCTCCTCTGGACTTTCTCCAGGAGCTCCATGTCCTTCTTAGGTTGGGGGCTCTAGAACTGGACACAGTGTTGCAGGTGGACTCGCAGGAGAGCCAAGTAAAGGGGGAAATTATGTTCAAAGGAGATGGTAATGTTTTACCATAGTGTGCCACCAGCACCAGGCTTTTGGCTGCAGTGAGTGATAAGACTCACTCTCTGGCATGGGAACAGCATGAGGAATAAGAATTGAGCTGTCTTTTAAAAACAGCAGAGGTGTGGCAAAACAGAAGCTTCACTACATCAGTAATGCTACTGGAAAGTTTCCCACAGCACTTAGTAGTGAGTTATGCTGCTGTAGTTGGATGAAGGATGACAGCCATCCTCTCCAGGAGTGTGGGATGATGCATGTGGGACTGCCTAGGGTAGATGTAGGTGTAAACAGTGAATGTTTTCCTAAAGAACAGAGCAGTTTCTGACCATTGTTAACAAAGAAAAAGGATCAAAGTGGTCCTGACTAAGAACTGGCATGCCAGAAGGTAAGTTCTGAAGAAGTCAGAAGCTAACTTGCTGGTGCCTTGTAAATGGCACTATGTGCTAATCTGTGTTTTTAGGCACCAATGCACTTCTGAACACTGAGCCACTGTGATGCTGCCAGGATATACATTAGTGCACCCTGTCAGGAATAGAGGATTTCATTTGCATGCTTATGCTGTGTTGCTGGTAGATATAGCAATGCACTCAGATAAATTTAAGAGCTATAAAGAGTAGCAGTCCAAGCTTTCCCTCCTTGTGAACTCTTGCTGCATGGTTTTGTTAAAGGCAAACATCCTTGGAGCAGTTCAGGAGGAAAATAATAAAGGCAGAAGGGAATATTAAACCTTCTTTCTTCTGAACTCTGAATACAGCTTTGATTGCACAGCAAAGAGGGGGGACCAATGACTGGAATTGTTTCTAATTTATCCATGTAATTCCAAGCTATTCCTCTGTGCTAAATACAAATTGTTAGGAGCTGCATGGATGTCTGTTAAGCAGTCCTGAATCATGATGGGTGCAATAGGAGCCCAAATACAAATGCAGATACCAGTCACTGACACATCTATTGACAGGGCTTAGCAGATCTCTTCTGACCCATTTCTTCCTTCTCCATGTTGCTTAGCAACAGATACAGCGTTTTAAAAGTAAAAAGGCTGGAAAACAGGCTTCAGCAGAAGTTGCCTGTTTTCATAGGTTTTATTTCCTTGAGGGCAGACATTTGTAGTAGTTATAGTGAGTAATCACCCTTGTCATGGTCTCATATGAGCATTCAAATTGCTTTATTGGATTGCATGCCTGTAAATGAGCAGAGCTCTTACAATAACATTCTTTATCCACTTCTGACATCCAGAAGCCTGTTTTTGTGTACAACAGGTACCTGAACACCTAAAAGGGCGGATATTGATTCTGCCTATGCGTTAAGCTGGAGTGCCAATTCCATAAACAGTAAACTGCTTTTTTTTTCAAATGGAAACGTCTTTTCTGATCTGTCCGGTGCACAAAGTATCAGCCTGAGCTGTATATAATAGACAGAATCAATACTAGTAATTAAATACCAACTTTATAACTGCTGTATCCCACACTTTCCTCCCACAAATGCTATATCCCGCCCTTCCCTCCCATAATACAGCATTTGTATTAACCTACTGTAATGTATTGTGCATTCATAGACTACTGCTTTGTGACTACCTTGAAGTGAGAGAGCTACCTTTACCTGAGCTGTTTATCTTTTGTTAGAAAACAGCATGAAGAGTTTTTGTCATAGGCCTGGACTGTGCTGTCCTCGGTGCTGCACATGCATAAGCACAAGTAGCCTTTAATGCCATATTGCTGAAGAAAAGGTCGTTGATGGGGAGAGCTATAAGAAACCAGTGAGGCTCTCATCATCATTTTTGGGGTGTGTAGGCTGAGCTTACCAGCCTAGCTATCACCAGGCTTTTAATGGGCTTCACAGCAAAAGCAGCAACTGGGAAGAGAATTTGCAAGTTTAGGGAGCTGCTGCTGAGAATGAGGATGAGCAGAAGAGTTGCAGGCACTTAGCAAGTCTGAAGTTAGTGGTTGCAGTCAGGGCAGAGCACGCTCAGCAGGCATCTAAAGTGCAGTATCTATCATAGCACAGGAGCATTTAGCATACACAAAAAGGTTGTTGTGTAGTTTCTGTCAGATGCTCCACTTGTAAATAAATTGGCACTTGGTTACATTTTGTTTACACATCTGTCTGCTGTTGGACGAGTGGCTCAAGAGGAAAATGAAGCATGTAGCATATAAAAATTGGCAGCATTATGTGCTCTTCATCATTGTTTGCAGTGAGTGCCATAACTCTTCTGACCGGATCAAGGTGCGCGTGTGGGATGAAGACGATGACATCAAGTCTCGCGTCAAGCAGAGACTGAAGCGCGAGTCGGATGATTTCCTGGGGCAGACAATCATTGAAGTCCGTACTCTGAGTGGAGAAATGGACGTGTGGTACAACCTTGGTAAGCAGGGCTTTGGGATACAAAGCATCTCTCATGTTAGTTTGGGAATGTTCAAGATCACTTGGGTGCATCTGGGCAGTTTGCAAGAAGGAAAAAAACCAAAACAAAGCTCCACATCGAACCCCTAAGATTCTATGATTCTATGATCATTTCAAGGGGCATATGATGGTGCTGTGGAGGAGCTGCCAGGCTTTGATCCCAGGTAAAATGAAGAGAGAGAGTGTAACATGTCAGAAGGGTGTTGGATTTTTCCCTGTCAGGCTTTAGGAAGTTCAGTAGGTCAATACTTGCAGCAGGATTGGGTTTCTGTCTGTGCTGGCAACATGTTTCCTATTCTGTGCCTATTTTTGTGCTGACACAAGCATCTTACCAGTCCCTAAGATATGTAAGTGCACTACACTGGGTTGGGATGTTGTTGAGACCCTTTCAAAGTGGCCAAAATGTTGCATTGTAGAATGTACTGACAAGTAACCAGAGGAGGTCCAAATTCTTCATAGGGGCAGCAAGCCATTCCCAGGAGCTTACCACTATGATGAAGTGAGGAACAAATTCCTGACACCAGTAAGCCTTGTTCTCAGAAGAGATATCTGCCCTTGGTGGTTCTGGTTCAGCTGCCTGAATCTAGGGCTAAGAACCCTATAGCAGACTCGCTGTCAGAAGGACTGTCAGTCTTTCAAAACTTTGAGAGAAAAAGGTTAGACATTTTCTTGATGGTGATTCTGAGCACAGGGTCAGCCTGAGCTTCCAGTAGTTTCTTTTCCAGTGTTTTTACCCCAAGATGGCTGTGCTCTGAAGATGTAAAATGCATGTGATTGCTAATCATTTTTCCTTGTAGAGAAGAGAACAGACAAGTCTGCAGTGTCTGGGGCTATTCGCCTGCAAATCAGCGTGGAGATCAAAGGCGAGGAGAAGGTGGCTCCATATCATGTTCAGTACACTTGCCTTCACGAGGTAAGAAACGAGTTCAGCTCAGTCATCGCCATGTCTATTGTGTCTCTCAAAGAAGCAATTTTCTAACCTTTGTTTCCTTGAAATGCTCCTCCTTGCCTTAGATGAAGCTTTCTTTTCCTTGCTCTGCGAGCCTGGATACATGCTGAATCATCACACCTGCATTTGTCAGGAAGGCAAAGAAGGCTTCAGGTCCACTAAGGGCTGGCTGTCACAGCCTGTCCTCCTGTCACAGCTGTGCTGCTGTCAGGCAGAGGTCATGCATTGGTCCATCTCTAAGCCCCCTATGGGTTTAATGTGGAGAAACCCCTTACACATTTCCTTACACATGTACTGAACTTATGTCCTTCTGTAGAGAAGACATACTAAAATGCTTTAGGTCTGGGGGGGCTTCGACTCTGGTTGTTGAGTTATGTGTATATTAATGTTATAAATTCTATGCTGCTGCAGTGGTATATAGCTATGAAAAACTGCTGAGGAACAGATGATAAGCTGCAGTTGCTGGGCACTGACCTGTGTCAGGGTGGACTGAGATGGGCAGGCAATGCTGCAGAACTTGGGAGAAACCTAAAGGTGACTTGTCAGGAGCAGAATTTTGGTTTCTTTGATCATGGGAACATGGCATTGGATGGGAAGACCCTGTCCCACAGAGGACAAAGGATCCTAGGGCAGGAGATAGCAGGGCTTATTCACAGAGCTTTAAGCTAAATTCAAAGTGGGAGGGGGTTGTAGCTGGGTTTGAGCCAGTGGGACATTGTTCTAGTATTAATGAAGACCAGAAGGCCTCCCACCTCCCAGGGGTGCCACCAGCCTGCTCAGCTCGCTCCCTGAAATGCCTGCACACCAATGCAGGCAGCATTCAAAACCCACCTGGACACGTTCCTCTGGGATGTGCTCTGGGTGATCCTGCTCTGGCAGGGGGGGTTGGACTGGATGATCTTTTGAGGTCCCTTCTAGCCCCTAAGATTCTGTGATTCTGTGACTAAGGGGAAAACTCTGTCTCACAGAGTTGCATGGTGCCCAGTCTATCTGGTGAAGACAAGACAGGTGGCAGGGTCAGTCTCTTAAGTGCCTGAATAAGGAGGAATAGTCAGAGTCCTTTTCACCTGACATAGAATGATATAATGAGGTCCCATGAGGTTTAATAAAATCTGGATTAGTAAAGGATGACAGCTATGGGAACAGCTATTTGTCTAGATTCTGGGCTAGATGAGTCCTACATTGTCTTCTGGCCTTACCAGGGAACAGAGAGATACAAAGCTTAGAAAAAAATCAATAGGCTTCTTTTAGTAGGCTGTGTTGTGTCCTTCAATACACATTTATTGTTTTTTAATTCAGAGATGGCCTCTCTTTGGCAAACTGTTTTGTTTTTTCCTTCTGAAAACGCATCTTCACTTGCTGTCCTTTTACATCGCTTTTTAAGTATCACCTACTTTGATTTGTGTATCATAAAATGAAGATGATTTACACCTAGAATAATTTAATCAGGAAAAACAGTAGTGTAAAGCAGAGTCCTCTAGCTTCTAATGAGATCATTAGACTTTTACTTCCTTTACTACAGGGAGCCAGCTGTCTGAAAGGCTGATGAATCTGTGACATGAATTTACTGAGAAACCCACTGAGTTGAGTGTGCAATTTCTGCACAGCAATGATAGCTGAAAACCTGTACAGTGTTAGATCAAGTCAAAGATTATGTTGAATAATAATGCAAGTATCTAGTTCTTAAGGTTGATCATAAGGATATTCTGTTTAAAAACAAATATATATATATATTTGTTTTTTTTAATTGTTCTGCTGTATAATAATAATTACAAAGCTGTTACAGAGCTGTTAGGTCAACTAGCTATGTTAAGACGTTTTGTTCTGAGGACAGAAATACGTAGGTTTCGGGAAACTAATTAGTTTGTAATTGAATTGCATTGCAGCACTTTTTCTGCACCATTCTCAATGTCTGCTGGGTGAAGTTGTACATACCCATGCAAAAAAACTAGTCTACGAGCATTCAAGAAGAAAATAACATAAAAGCAGAAAAATACGTAGTGTGTAGCGGGAAAAAAAGAGGGAAGAGAGCAAAAACATTTCTTAGTTCCTTCTTCTCAGAAGTTCCACGCTTTTCATCAAACTCACATGGAAGCTTCAGCAGCCTCACATACAATGTAATTCCTCTTTTCTATTTCAGAACCTCTTTCACCATCTCACAGATGTGCAAGGGAATGGGGTGGTGAAGATCCCTGATGCCAAAGGAGATGATGCCTGGAAGGTGTATTTTGATGAGACAGCCCAAGAAATCGTGGATGAATTTGCAATGCGTTACGGCATTGAGTCAATATATCAGGCCATGACGTAAGATGTATTTCATGTGGTCTTTTGTGGAGATAATTGGTGTAACTAATTGATGTGACTGTTTAGAAGATTAAATATGTTGGTAATGAAAGGCTTGGCAGTGGCAGCTGCTCCTTAAAGGGCTTTCTCTGAGCAGAAAGAGACTGTGTCTGAATCAAGGTTTCCTCAAGGTCTAGAAATAAATGGCTGACAAAGCACTGGAATTAACCTTTATAACTAATTACAAGGAATTATACCAACTTTGGTAGTGTAAATGACCATATTTTATTATTGATTGCTGAGCCATTGCCTGTTTTAAGACTCCAGCATCTCTATTGAGCACTGTTCTGTTAAAAGATACCGCCCAATGAACGCACTGAATACTCCTGATTATGTGAGAAGAGTTGATGCTTGTGAATGTGCTTGTCCTTCATGTCTGTTGTGGTGATTTGTACAGTATTTTGAAGTCACTAATTTCCCAGGTGCTGCAGAAGGCATTTATGGGAAGTTTGAATAATGAAGCCACTAATTTGTCCTCCTTGGAGCTAGGCTGATGCAGTTCTTGATCTTCAAAGAGCATTTTCCTAGTCACTATAGTTTTAGTTGGATTTGGGATTAGGCATTTTTCTTAAAGACTGCTAGTGCTATGCTTAGCCCATTTCTTATTTGAAATGTAATATTAACTATAGCAGACAAGAGTGGACCTTTTCATGTTAGAAGCTGAAAGTTTTGGGGTCTGGGTCTTTGGATGTGTTATAATCTGTACTTACACCACCTTGCAAGTACCTTTTCTGCATATATCTTTAAGCCAAAGTGAAAAAGAATTGGACGATACTTCCAGAGGTTCTAGTCCCTGCTTATAGCAGGGCTAACTTGGAAGTTGAACCAGATACAGGCCCAGGGCATCTTTCAGTTAGTTGAAAATACCCATGGATGGAGATCCAATACCTCTCTGGGCTCCTTTCCTGAGGCTGTGTTACTCTAGGAAATAAATTTCTGGTTGAAATCCAAATTGGAAAATCCTGCTTTGAATTTCTTATGCTGTAACTGCTGCACATTGCTTCTTATCTTTTAGACTTCCCTCTACAGAATTGCACACAGAATCACAGAATCATTCTGGTTGGCAAAGACCTTTCTGATCAAGTCCAACCATGACCTAACTCTGCCACTTTCTGTACCAAGTCTAATGCTTAAACAGTGTCCCTCAGCATCACATCTAGAAACTTAAAGCACCTCCAGATATGGTGATTCAACCACTTCCCTGGGCAACCTGTTCCAGTGTTTAATTACCCATTCAGTGATGAAAAAGGAGTTTGGCCTGACTTGCTCTTCTCACTAACCCGCCTCTCTCTACTAAATAGTCAAGACATTGATTACATTCCCACTCCTCACACCTTCTCTTTTTCAAATTAAACAAAGCCATTTTGTATGCCTGTCTTTATTTACCAAGTGCCTAACTGACCACTTGGTACATAGGTATCATGCAGCAAGCAAGTTAACATTCAGGCATTGGTATTTTATTTGTCTGAAATACTGACTTGTGAATTCCTGTGAAATTCTCTAACTGGAGTTTTTGGTTATAATCATTTGTAGGCTATCTAGTACAGAAGCTAGTGTATGTGATGAGTTCCTTATGGAGAAGGCTACATTTAGAAAATAGTTCCCAAATTTAGTTTAGGAGCTAAGTAGGGATTCCTTCTGAAAATGGACTGCTTAAAAATGGCCCAGCTCTCCTGTCTGTTGGAATGAACTTTACTTGCCATGTCCCATAATATCAGACCTCTTAAGCTCTGATGTTTTTTCCCCCCTTATGTTTAACAGATTTTCTTTGATTGTTTAATCATTTCACAGGCCTGGGTGCTTTTGGCATAATTTTGAGATTTCCTGCAGGAGGGCTCCTTGCACTTTAATGAGAGCAGTTAAATGGGAAAATGCAAATGAGCATGCAGGCTTCCTGCAGGCTGGAAGGGTTAGCCCTAGGGAATCACATATCAGTGCAGCACAGAAATACTAGCGTGTGATCTTGCTGTGCTTGAATGCTTTCCAGTTGCTGCTGCTTTATGTCACCTCAGAACTTGTGGCTGCTTCAAGTGGCAAAAAAATATACAGATTTCTTTGTGTCAGGCTTGGTTCTAGGAATTGGTATTATGACCTAGGATATGACCTCAGTTACAAGCTGTTGGCATCAAATACTTGAGGAGCTATTTTACAACTGTGAAAGGGCTGCAGTGAAGGGATTTCTCAGATTTCTCTTGTTTGAAGCATATCTGTTGTATAGATGACATCCTTCTGAAAAAGCTCTGAGATGCTGGAGATTTAGGTATTAGACAGAAATTATTTACTGTGAGAGTGGAGAGGCACTGGCACAGGTTGCCTAAATAAGTTGTGACTGCCCCCTCCCTGAAGTTCTCAAGGCCAGGTTGGGTGCTGCTTGGAGCAACCTGGTCTAGCAAGAGTTGTCCCTGCCCATGGCAGGGGGGTTGGAACTAGGTGATCTTTAAGGTCCGTTCCAACCCAAGGAATTCTGTAATTCTGTGATTTACAGAGAGAGATAAAACCTACCTTTCATCTGCCTGTGATGCCAGTCCAAAGTAAGGGGGCTGTTAAAGGAATTGAGTCAAGTTATGCTACACAAAAGACACCAGAATGACTTACAGAACTGTCCTTTTGCAGGCATTTTGCATGTCTCTCCTCTAAATACATGTGCCCAGGCGTGCCAGCTGTGATGAGCACCTTACTTGCCAATATCAATGCTTATTATGCACACACCACTGCCTCCACAAATGTGTCTGCTTCGGACCGCTTTGCAGCCTCCAATTTTGGGGTATGTTTGTGTGTTTGGTGATGTTACAATTGGACTTCTCTAATTTGCCTGCAGGTGTTTTTTGACTTTCAATAAATAACTTGTTCTGTTTAGGGAACATTAAATCTGTGAGGAGTAGGAAGCTGTGCAGCTCTTCTAGACTTTGTCTTCTAGACAAAGAACAGTTTTATTGCTGTCATCATTGCACATTTTAGATATTAATTAGTGTAATGCATTGTGATGTTTATTTTTCGTGCTCAGATTGCACTGGAGCACAGATGGTATGGAAATGAGCAAATAATATTAAACTCTGTATGGTGATGTTGTTGATAAAATATACTGTGCAATCTGATCGTTTCACAACTTTGTTTTTGAAACAGCAACTGCTTTAAGAAAAAAAAAAAAAAAAAACAAACCCAAAAAACAGTCTATCCCCCTATTTGTTAAAATAATGTTTTTTATATAAAATGTGATGAATTTGAGTGTGCTGGAAAAGTATTTGCAAATGCTCATGCTTCCCATAGGACTAAAAATCTATAGCTTGAAAGAGAAGGTGTTTACAATGCCAAGCTAGAATCCAATTGAGAGACCTGGCCTTGAGACCTGGTCATGAGAAGCTTGTAATACTTGTCACCAAGCTAATAGATAAGATCTTGGAGCTGTGTTATTGCCCTGAATTATAACCTTTTCTGCCTGTTCCTTTATTAATCTCTGAACAAATGTTTACTCTTAAATATAAGTTTGGTGCAAATTGCAGACTAGAAATCTGGATTTTTGTTCTGCCTCTACTTCAGAGTGATAATTGAGTATTTTCCTGACAATTCTGATGTTACACAGACTTCAGAAATAATTAGTGTACAAGTAAATCCAGTGTTTAAAACATGGTTCACACAAGATCATGCATCCATATTGTTTCCTCCTGCTCTCCTGCAATCTGATACTCATTTCCTAATATCCTGCTTAATCTGAACATCAGTCGGACAGTAATGATATGTGATATTTATTGGTTTGTTCTGCTCTGCAGAAAGAACGATTTGTGAAGCTTCTGGACCAACTTCATAATTCACTTCGGATTGATCTCTCAATGTACAGGGTGAGTGGGACTAAACAGAATCCTTTCAGGCATTCTGCTGGGCACCATTTGGCTTTTTCTTATGTTTCTAAGCTTTTGGGTAGCTTGTGTCTTATGGAATTGTCATTACAAGCTTGTTGCTCTTCCACTGTGACTTCCTCAAGACATCTAAAATAATTTAAGTTTGTGAACTATGCTAATGTCTGATACTTTCTCAGAACTGCAAGTTTGATTGGATTAATTTATTAGAATTATTCTTCTATAGCTATTCCAGATATAATCTACAACGAGAAAACAGACTTGTTCTCCCCTAGTAAGACAGAAATCTTTTAGAGGACCTGCAGCCTCGTTGTCACTTATTTTAGTTATGGCAAACTCTAATCACTTCCCCTGACACTGGATCTACAGGATCTGCTCTCAGGTTGAGATCCTCTCCACTTCAGCATATAGTGAAGAGATGAGTTCAAATGTTGACATCAGTCCATCACAATTCTTACATCCTCTACTTTCTTCATTTGCTACTCCAGAATCAACAGTAAAGAGTGTCTAATCGTGTGACTTGGCTGTTGTTTTTTTTAAAATTCCTTGATAAGTTATTGTAATTAGTGACTCATTCATTGAAAAACATAAAAATGGTGGCAAAAGAGAGCTTCTATTTTATTTATTTATTTAAAAGTAGATCCTCTTCTGGTTAATGCAGTAAAACACAAGAGTAGGGAATCATGAACAGATTAAGAGAAGTGCATAAGGAAGATACACTAAAAGGACAAGGGGCAAGGTGCAAAGGCAGATAGGAATGTTGTGTAAATAAGTATTCTAAAACTACATTATTGGTAAGACAAGGTGTAAAGAGAGCAGTGTTACATGGAGTAATGGAGGGAAAAATATCAACATATGGTAATAGGAAGTTGTAATGGTGAAGCCTTTTTTGGTTTTTTGTTCTTTAATAAAAGCTGTTTTCCAGTGGCTAGTATAACTAAATCTTGGACAAGAATTTAGGTAAAGGACCAGGAAAGGTTTGAGTTGTTTAAATGATTTACATGTTATCTAATTGGTAGTGTATTCAGATAAATGGCTGAAGTGATTTGGGAGCTCTCAGTAATTATTTTAAGGCCTTTTAAGGGCAGGTTAAGGTCTGGAAGAAAAGGAGTGGTTTTCCAGCTTGCAAGAGGAAGGGTGGCAATTTACAACTTAAATTACCCAGATTAAGCCTCCACTCTCCCCTAACTTAACCAAGTTTTTGTAAGCACTTAATGAATAACCAGCAGTATCGATTTGTCAAAAAAATTCCAGAATCACAGAATTGTTGCAGTGGGAAAAGATCACACAGTCCAGCCATCGACCCAAGGAAAAACAAAACAAAAACCCCCCACAAAACCATAACCATAACACCCCTTAAAACGACCAACAACACAAAACCCACCAAAAAAAAAAAAGACTCTATGCCCACTACAACATGTCCAGAAGTGCAACAACTACATGTTTCTTGAATTAGATATTTCTTGACTCCACCACCTCCTGGGCAGCCTGTTCCAGTCTCTGACTACTTTTTCGGTAAAGAAAATCTCCTAATACCTAACCTAATCCTCCCTTGGTGCAACTTCAGGCCGTTTCCTCTGGTCCTATCGTAATTCACTTGGGAAAAGAGGCCAACACCCACCTTGCTATACCTGCCTTTTGGGGTCTTGTAGACAACAGTAAGGTCTCCCCTCAGCCTCCTCCCAGATAAACAATCCCAGTTCCCTCAGCCACTCTTCATACGACTTGTTCTCTGGACCCTTCACCAGCTTGATTTCTCTTCTCTGGACACGTTCCAGCCCCTCAGTATCCTGCTAGTGAGGGGCCCAGAAGCACACACGGTACTTGCAGTGCAGCCTCACCAGTACCGAGTGCATGGGTAAGATCACATCCCTCCTGCTGCTGCCCACACTATTCCTGACACAAGCCAGGATGCTGTTGGCCTTCTTGGCCACCTGGGCACACACTGGCTCATGTTCAGCCACTGTTCACCAGCACCCCCAGGTTCTTTTCCTCTGGGCAGCTTTCCAGCCACTCCTCCCCAAGCCTGTAGTGCTGCCTGGGGTGGCTGTGACCCCAGTGCAGGACCCAGCACTGGGCCTTGCTGACCCTCATACAATCAGCCTTGGCCCATCGATCCAGCCTGCCCAGGTCCCTCTGCAGAGCCTTCCCACCATCAGGCACATCAACACTCCTGCCCAACCTGGTGTCATCTGCAAACTAACTGAGGAAGAACTCAGTCCCATCATCTAGATCAGTAATAAAGTTATTAAACAAGACTGGCCCCAAAACTGAGCCCCACTGAAAGTCCAGTTTCTCTGGAGAGGCTGCTAATGTATTGCATCTCTTGGTGTCTCAGAAGAGGTGCTAAGAACCAAATGGTGAATGCAGAAAGGAAAGGGCCTGCATGAGCAACCTCAAGCAAAAGGCCAGGACCACTGGTGCCCAGGCTGTTGCTCTTTGCCTGCCCCTTCTACAGGCAAGGAAAATTCTGCTGCCCAGGGTTGTCAGTCTCCTGTCATCCACAGACTTTACATTCATATGAGAAGCCATTTAATTAAACGAACAGATCATCTCCTACAGCAAAAAGGCCATATTTATTGAGCATTGTTTGGACTGATACAAGCTTGTTGAGTAGCAAATGTTTCCAAGACACCTCCCTTATTCAGCATGTGCCTTGTGTGGATCTGACAGTGTTTTCCAACATTATTTCCCTTCTTTGTTGACAGAACAACTTCCCAGCCAGCAGCCGTGAACGGCTGCAGGACCTGAAGTCTACGGTGGATTTGCTGACTAGCATCACTTTTTTCAGGATGAAGGTAGTGTTAATGGCTGGGGATGGGAATGGGGCCCCTGCAGTTTTTGCCACAGGAGTTAATTTTCCATTTTTGAACCATTGTTTCATGTTATTATTCTTTAGACAACTAAGGAAAATAAAGATCATCTGCTGACCATGTAATAAACATGCACATTTTATCTCTATCTCACTGTATTTTTCATCATGAAGATGAAAGCTGTTTTTTTCCCCGAGGTTCTTTGTTCATAAATATGGCACAAAATAATAAAAACGCCCCAGCAAACAAACACACAAAAAAACCCCACACAAAAACCAAGCAAGCCAAAGAAGAAAAAAGAAATTTGTCTGGTATTAGGAAGGTTATTTAATTTAGTTATTAACATTAAGAAGCATTTCTTTTAAAATTTGCTATACATTTATCAGTGACTGCCATCTCTTCACCATCTTTTATCTAGTAAATATTTTTAAAATTATTCCTTGGAGGGTAAGGCACTGAAACGGAGTAGTATCTCTCAGTAGAGATCCAAGAGAGTTGTTATGAATGCTGATTTGCTGGTTCTGTAGTTAAGCTGGTTGATCTAGCATTGTGTAATGACATTATTTTTAATGGCTGATTTTTGTTTCTATAATTAAAAAAAATATTGTTGTAAGCTAGCACACATTACTGAGTAATTTTTATATTGTTGAAAACAAAGCAAGTCTTTAATTTGAACTATCTTAAGAAGTGCTTAAAATTTTAGTCTTAAGCCCTAGGGTAGATGGTGTTTTAGAGCTTTATTTTGGAAGTAAGTGTTCATTCAGACAATGTATCTGTATTGAGTTTGCTTTGTAGAAACACTCTGAAAAATTTAGAGGTAATGACGATACCAAAATTGCCTCAAGTTATAGTTTGATTTGCAGGGTGATGCCTGCACATCTGTTCAGTTCAAAGTAACCCTACATTGTTTTTCTAAAGCAACATAACAGTGTAATAATGAGATGTTGCAAGAGGGGAAGGCCTATTCCATGGTATATCTGTAAGGACTCTGGTGTGCTTTCAAATTCAGTGAAGCCTTTGAAGAAAGATAACCTTTAAAGAAAGTTGTTGTATTTAAAGGCATGTGAGTGCTTCATCTTCAGAAAGACATTCCAGATCAGATGTAATGTCCTCTAGTCTGTTGCATGTTCTTCCAATGTTTGAAAAAATTGCTTACTGGCTTCATAGCAAAATCCTATCAATTTAGTAGAAACTGTGTGTGCTTGGCTTACGTTACACATATCAAGCCACATGGTTTATTTATTCTGAGGAATCTTCCTTGGCACCTCAAAATCTATTTTGTTTTCCAAATGAACGTTCGGGATCATAAGGATTGTCTCTGCTGTTTGATGCCTGGAGACAGACCCTTTCATCTTTTCAGGTCACTGATAGCACCAGTCACTGGAAGAAGGTCCTCCAAGTCCTGGGTAGTTTGCAAACCCTGATGACTTGCTGCTTCCCTGTCTGATTTATGAAGAGTGCTTCGCTTTACTCTCTTTGTTGTATTCTTGCCAGGTCCAAGAGCTGCAGAGCCCACCCCGAGCCAGCCAGGTAGTGAAGGACTGTGTGAAAGCTTGCCTCAACTCCACCTATGAGTACATTTTCAACAACTGTCACGAGCTGTATAGTCGCGAGTACCAGACAGATCCTGTGAGTAGCTGATAAATGGGCAGAAACCCTCACTTCTGATTTCCTTAAGATAGCAACCAGAATACTGATTGATATAAAAAGCTCCCACAAATAAAATTATGTCACTTGTTATCTTCTGAATGAACAAAACTTGTAATCAGTTAATTAATGCTAATTAGTAGGTGGAGGATGACAATTGATTTAACAATAACTAATTACAATTTGTTTTGCCAGCTTCAGCTATTTTATTTCCTGAGCAGCTATTTGTGAAGGCAGCTTTGAGTGAGCAAAAGACAATTGGAGCAAACATAGACTGATCAAGAAACCTGTCTTTAGCGCAGATTACCTCAGGCAGTGATATTTTATCTTGTTTTCTGGCATCCAGAGTCCTGCACTGGACTTAGGAGGTACCTCTAGACACGCACTGTTTTCAAGTCCATGAGAGCTCTACTGGCTTCTCTGCAGTAATGCACATATAATTTGTCAACATGGATATAGTCACCAATCTAGGTTACAAGTATTTGTAACAACCTCAGAGCAAATGGTGTGTCAGCAGATCTTCTGGATCTGCCCTTGGTATGGTAAATGACAAAATGGGAATTATTTGGGTTTGAGGACACCAGTAAGCAACATGGTTTGGCATGTTACTGTGTTTTGCATTAGATAATGCAAGTTGCCAGCAGATACTAGTAATTTTAAGTTCTTCAGAAGAAAGGGTCCACAGGTATTTAGTGTTTGGAGCTTCTATGGTGATCTACATTTGTCAGCTTTTTCTTTCCTCTTTTATGTACGCTGGTTTTCCAATTACTTCCCAGAACAAAAGTCAGGACCTGCCTCCTGAGGAGCAGGGCCCGAGCATCAGGAACCTGGATTTCTGGCCCAAACTCATAACTTTGATAGTTTCCATCATAGAAGAGGACAAGAATTCCTATACCCCAGTCCTGAATCAGTAAGAATCTTCCATGTCCTGTATGGCTAATGCTGGTCTCTGTGTGCTCTGTTTTATTTGTTAAACTGCTTTCTATCTCTTCTGCCATTTGTGTATTTATAGAAGTACTTATCTTGTCTGTCTTTCTGTCTTATCTGTCTCTGTCTATATAAATAACTCTTTTTGATTGGGATGGAAGAGTTTCAAAAGGTTCAGTTACGATGGCGTTCGAGCACAAACACCCTGATTATTACAACCCTGAACTCAGGGAGGCACCTGAAAATGGGGTGAGAGTTCTTTTGGTTTTTTTCTGATGTTGAGCAGTTCTGGTTTGCACATTTATGCACTCAGTGGTGTGGTGCCGTGGTGACAACACCTTACACTGTGGTTCAGGAACATGGTGTTCAGTGCAGCTCGGGGAGGTTGCATCACGTGGGGTTGGAACAGCATTGAAAAGGAACCTGAAACTGGTGCATTTAGCTGGTGCATACTTCGGCAGTCCCACAGGGCAGGAGAAAGGGAGATATCTGACAAGTTATTATATGTGAAGAGCTGGAGTACACTGTAGCGATAATTGGTTTTAACATGGCAGGGACACCTGATTAGTCTTCACTTGTCAGCCTATAAAAAAGAAAACGGAAAAAAAAAAAAAGAACGGGGAAAAACATGCAAGGGCATTGACATCATATCATGTTCAGGGCCTGACTTTTTGAGTTTAAACCAGTCTCAACAGCAGTGTTGTTTTCAGGTTATTTAATCTATCTCACAGAATCCAGTCCATGAACTCCATTTTCTAGCTGGTCATTTATCTAGGGTGAAAGAAGCATCTGCAATGTTGAGCTTTTCAACCTGCAGTTTATCTCAGACCTGAGTAAAAATGAGTCCTTTGCTCTAATACATACCCAAGCCTTTCTTAAATGTCCCCTCAGGTTTCCTCAGGAGCTTGCTGTTGGGAAGATCAGCGCAGAGGTGATGTGGAGTCTGTTTGCCCAGGATATGAAATACGCCATGGAAGGTAGGAGAGCTCCTCACTGCTGCCATCTGACTTGTTGCTGATCTCTTGTTCTCCATCGATTTGGTGTAAATGGCTTAAGCACATTAGGAGCACCGCTATTTGGAGCAGGGATTTCTAGTGGTTGCTTTGTGGAGAGCTGCTTTATAGGTGAGAATTGGGGCTGGGATTTCCATGAGCTCTAGACCTGAGGGTTAGGCTGTCTCACAAGCTGTTTATGGTCATCCCATCTAGTTTGAAATCAGAAGTTCACTTTGGCCTGAGGTCATGATTAGATCAGCAGCCACTTATTTATGCAAGGTACAATGGTAGAAAGGGTTGGAGGTATAGGTGGACTCTGGGATGTAGCATGGCTGTAATTGCTTGGATGATACAGTATATACTGTCTAAGCCATTGCCAGAAATATGCTGTTAGAATAAATCCTACTACAAACATCTTCATTTTGAATGAGTCTTTGCATCCACATGCCAGTCTCTGGTAAAGGAAAATTTGACTGTTTCTTAAAATGACTTAGGCATGCAGAGCCTAACAACCTCCCAGAAAGGAATTTTGCCATTTGCAGTACTTTTCTGATGGTTTATTAGTTTCTGAAATTGGTGTTCATAGAATCACAGAATCATTTGGGATGGAAAGGACCTACAAGATCATGTAGTTCCACCCTCCCTGCATGGGCAGGGACACCTCTCACTACACCAGATTGCTCCAAGCCCTGTCCAACTTGGCCTTGAATACGTCTAAGGAGGGGGCAGTTGTTAGTGCTGTAAGTTGTGCTATAAATTAATTTGCACAATGTAATCAGCTTCTTATGAAGTTCACCTCTGCAGCTGCATTAGTAGTTGTTTTCCCAGTGTTTTGCAGGGTCAGGCTTTGTAATTTTCTCTAAGGTGATAATGTGATAAAATGGAAGTGCCACTGCTGCCTATAGCATGCTAACTGTATTTGTACTCCAAAACCAAGTCCAGTTGCTGCTTTTGGTCACTCACAAAATTATGCTCCATCCATTTTCGTCCAGTTTGATCTAAGTCACTTTGAGGAGTGACAGCCTCCTAAGATCTTGCTTCAGACTGTTAGAAGAACACAAAACTGCTGCCAGCTAGGAGAGTTTCCTGCATTTTGTTTTTTGGGAATAGTCTGTGGCGTTGTTCTGTAAGTGAAGGAGATTAACTCCATGTATTTTTCAGTCTGTGTCAACACAATAAGGGCAGAGACTGTGCTGGAGGGGGGGCAAGAATGGGAGCACCCTTTGCGAGCCCTAGGCTTGAATTCAGCAGGCTGCACTTCTGGGTGAAATGTTCTCACTTTTGTGTTAGGAACTTCTTACACGTGTTTGTACCCAACACTGCCTTTGTATTGTGTGGTTGTGTTTATGTAAGAACAGACACCGGGAAGAAAGAGTAAGACCTACTGTGTTGAAGAGTCTCTTTTATAGTGTCTGACACTATTTGCCTGTTACTATGTGTTAAGAGTTAAGCCTACTGTGGTTACTTCATATTCCCATTCCCCAGAAAATCCTTGCTCCTACAACTGTTTTGGCTCCTCTTTCTATTTTATCATTATTTTTCTCTGTGTGCTTACGCTCTGGAATTTATAATGTAGCTTGCACTTCTACAACTTGAACGTGTTGTATCTTCTTCCTTCCTAGCACCAGCATTGGATCTTGCCAGATCTAGTTGCTGACTTTCCTAAGATTATCTTCTGTATCCAAAATGCAGCTGCAAAAAGATTTCTGGTTATGTTTATGAATTGACTGTCTAAGGGGACATGACTTAGACTGATTATATTTTTTTTTCTCTTTTGCATGGCTCTGATTGCCTGAGTGAACTTTGATTCCCAGGTTTTCTTTGTTCACATCTCATGCCATGCCCCCTCTTTGACTCTGTCCTTCCTGGGCTTATTTTAGCTTTTCCTGACATCCTTCTGGTCACTTGTGAGTTTCTTAAGAAAAGAACTGAAAGAACATCCCTCTTCGAAGTATTTCTTGGTGAGAAAAGTTGACACAAAAGCAGCAGCTGGACTGGGAGTGGTCTACATTTTGAATGAAAGCTGAAAAACTGCATGGTACATGCATTTGTACTCTAGTTGTGCAAGTCCTTCAGGAGGATGGAACAATGATAGGTTAATCAGGAGGATGAACAGTGTTGGTGTGTGTCTCTTACAAATTCAAGAAATCCGCAGGGTGCAAATTCTATTTGAGGCATGTGTGATTCCTCACTGCTTTGCTCTCAGGAACTTTATAACAAGCTCTACAATAATTCAGTTACAGCCCTTGCTATATGTATTTTAAATATAGATGATTGGATTAGCTCACTGCGTTGTTTTTTTTTAATTCGGAGAAAAAGGGATTAAAGGAAACATTAAATGATGTGAAAGATGATTATTCGACTTGCTGTCCGCAGCTTATGGCTCTGTTCTTTCTCAGTTTGAGTTGCTAATTTCTCTACCAGTTTAATTACACCAAGAGTTTCATATTCCTGTCTTTGTCAGTTTGTGGAGCACTTGCTGGGTGCATTTCTGGTCTGCTCTGAGATCTATATGCATCAGGTGCTTTCTGTAACAAAAGCTGATCTGTTTTGTGGAGATACATGCACATGAACCTGGGGTATAATATTTGCTCCTAACTTTCTTTACGGTGTTTTCCCTTATGTTCTCTTCCTAAGTTCTGGATAGCATGAGCTCATTCACCTCACCAAGTGGTAAGTTTGTGCTTCTTAGTAAGGTTTATAGCTGTGAGTAGGCAAAGACTTTCATCTGCTAGCTGTAGTTTAAGCACTTTGGATGTAGTTGCTACCATTAGCTTTAGTGTCCTGTAGTTTTATGCCAGCGATGAGCAGATCTGCAAAGAAGATGTGAAGACCATAGTCCTGATGCAGAAACTGAGGGTATGTGATGCTGTTCTGACTAGTCACTCCAGTCGTTTTTTGATGGTACCTGATACACTGAGCAGTTCTGGGTGAGAGCCCCTTTGCTGGGCCCCAGGTATTAAGCTGTAAGTAACATCTGATGGAAAAAAAAATGGTGAGGTCAGAGCTCTAGTTCATGTGTAGCTCTGTTCCTTTCTTCCTGGCTGGGGTGATGATTGAGGGTCGCTGGTCCTTTTACTCTGCAGTGGGAGTAAATGTTCTTGTAGCTTGAAGGCCATGTGATGGCTTTGGTATAGAAAAAGTGCCAGCCTGGCTGCATGAAACTGCCCCTTCCCTCCTTCCAGCCTGATGCTACCACATTGCTCTTTGTTACACACTCTAGAGAAAGCTGGGAGGCTCAGGTGGGAGGTGTCTTCTCTAAGTTGGAGAGCAGTGCCTGGCTCCATGAGTTGTATTCCTTTTTACCCATGGATGGCAGCTAATGGTTCCTCTTGCAGCTGGAGCTGACCCCCATGTGCACTGTGTGGCCTGTGCAGGGTAATGTGTAAATACTAATTTATGCCTGGAGTACAGTGTTTTTAGGGACCTCAGAACCAGAAGCCTTGCTAGCCTGTGGATGCTGGAGCATGTGTCCTTCGGGCAGTTTTTGAAGAGTTAGACTGCTAATGTGCAAAACATTCAGGTCATAAAAATGAAACACTTATTTTCTGTTTAAAATATGTTCAGCAACTGGTAGCAATAATTATGGCAGAGTGTGTTTGCCTGCTGGAGAGTAGGTGCACACTAGACCAATCTTTTGCCTTTGTCTTCCCTAAGGAGGCTTTGCTGCTCCGAGTGGAAGCTCCAGGATCTGCCCATCTTGTTCTGTTTTCTCTCTCCCCGAAAACAGTGACAGTTTAGGGCACCATGAACAGCAGACTTGGCCCTTCCCTCCTCACCAGCGAAGGCTGTACAAGATGAGGCATTGAGAAGTAAACCTTGTTCCCTGTCAACCCAAGAGGAAAACAGATCAGATAGGTCATGTTGACCAGACTTGGCTGGCAAGATCATGCTACCCTGGAGTTACTGCAGTGTAGAGGATTATTTTTCTAAGTCATACTGTTAGCTCCACCTCTAGGGTGCTGACCTGTGCTCAGCAGCTAGATAATCTATTTGTGACCACACTGGTAACTGGAGTTACTAGTTTTCTCACTGTGCTCTGAAATCTCTGTGATCCTGAAAGCACAAGCTGTTTGAGCAAAAAGGACTTCTGCTCTTCCTTCACTGAAAGACATTAAAATACAATAATAGAAGATCAGTGTCATCTGTGACAGCAATGGTTCATCTTAATTTGGATACACCAGCATTAGGAGAGTTGTAAATTGGAAGCATCTCTAATAGGAAGAGAGACTGAGTAGACTTGGGCAAGATTGAAAGAAATCATTCTGCAGCAGTCTCACTTCTGATAAGGGGACGGGAATCAGATGCAGACACAGATGCCAGTTGTCTAAACTGTTAGCACCTCAGCAGCCTCAGTACCTACCAGAGTTTCTTTGCAGAAATTCAACATTATTTGCTAGAAACTAGCCCATGCAAAGTAGGCTGATGGTAAAAAAAAAAAATTCACGGATTAAGGGTGTGGTGAAAGTCCTGTTCTCTGCCCAAAAAATAGAGCTTGACACAACGTAAGAAAGTGTGCTGCTGGCAAGCAAGTCCCTATTAATACCTTAATAATATGGCCTAAAAGCTCTTCTCCAGAGTAGGCTGCAGATGAAATCTTCTGAAGAAGTGTGAGAGACTTAAAGAACTCTGTGCTTTTTTCAGGATAAAACACAGCAGTTGCTGCAAAATACCTGTGCACTCTTCCACTGTTGCTGCTGCTAAGCTTTTAAAAAGTCAGCAGGTTATAAAGCAGAACAGAAATGTGCTAAGACTGGTGGCACCCTCGCTGTTCACTTTACTTTTTCTAAAATGGGTTTTCAAAGCACACCTCTGGCCAGTGTCTTTCCATGTCACTTTCACAAGCTCTTAGCCATTTCTCTTACAAGGAAAGCAGCTGATCAGAATCATGCAATGTCCTTAAAGGAGGGAATGCTGGTGGTAGGAGCTGTTGGAAATGAGGGGGGTTGGGGGTTTTGTTGGCTTTCTTTGTCTTTCAGCATGTTTGAGCTGTTGCAGTTCACTTTTTTCTTTTCTCTGTCACTAGCCCCACCTTTCTTTCGCATACGTAAAGTTCTCTTTTATGGTGGTAAGACCTCTCCTTCTTCCTTTTCCTTTCCTGTAGTTTTATCCCCTTGGTGCCAAGCCTTGCCTTTACTGCTTAGTTGGCTAGGTAGTCCTAGTAGCAGTCCTTGGGTTTATGCTTCTGTGGCTGCTCTGCGTTTTCCTCCTCTGCAACTTAGTAATGTTTTAAGTGTCCTAGAAAGTAGAAAAGGCTTGAATTACTTGCTTGTAGTGCTCTGCTTAATTTTGAGGAAATAAATCTGATTTTAGTCCTTTTTACCTCCAAGTCAGGCCTTTCTTCTGTGGGAGCAGCACATGGGTGGCTGTGCTTATCAAAGTTAATTAAGTTATTGCTTTCTGTTGATTTCTTCACTCCCATAGGGAGCTAAGCAGACATGGTCATTGCTGTGTTTGTTTCTAGTTTTAGAGCTGTGGAGAGAGCTTTGCATTTTCTTCTGCAGTTGTTCTTGAGGAAGGTCAGCAATTCACACACTGAGTATGCTTATACTTCCGTAGTGCTCAAGAAAGATACTAGATTTATTGATGGAAAACATCAATGGACTTTCCTTGGCTCCAGTACAAGAGAATTCACGTGGAGAGTAGATGGATCCTAGTACATGTGCAATAGTATCATACATAATTTGTCCATTATCCATGACCCCTGGGGACTATGTGTCTCAGATACTGGGCATTTTAATTTATTTAAAACAAAGGTTGTGGGTTTTTTGTTTGTTCATTTGGGTTGTTGTGTTTTTTTTGAGATTGTATCTGTGTGAATCTCCTACATGTGAATTAGAAGGAGATCTGTATTGCTCTGCCGCAGTGTTTTGCAAATAACTTACTGGTGTGTTCCACTTCTTTGGGAGCTGACAAAGCTCATGAAATAATGATGCATTACAAATTCTTTATTTTTTGTGTTTTCAGTTGGATAATTCATAATTTATTTGGGCTTTCTTCTTCTGCATGTTACTGAATCTTCAAGAGATGTGGAGGTTTCTTAAGATTTTGAAATAGTTGCAAGAATTCACATTTGCATGAAAATAGATTATATAATAAGATAAGCTTGTCTGTCAGGTAATTGATTAGAAAACTGGGACCATTTTACATCTTTGAGATGTATCTTTTGCTAATGAGTATCTGTAGCATGTATTGCTTGCATGCGCATATATCTACCCAGTTACTGGGTGCTTGTACACGAAGTCCCAGATAAAAGGCATTCAAAGTTAAGAGAAAGACTTTCTCTTTTTAACATAGTTGGATCCTGCCTACATGTCAGCAGTGATGCCCTTGGGAAGTTATATCAATAATGAGGTAACCACATAAAAGGTAGGAAGATGAGTCTGAAGTCAAAGTTTGGGGAAAAAAACATGAGTCTAAGCCAAAATAATGCATGTTTTAGTCTCATATCTCACACTGTAGTCATGGACTAGCAGTGTGCCATGGTGCTAGAGTGAACAAAGAAGGCTGGCACAAAGTATACTCATGCTGTTGAAGCTTGGAAAAGAAAGAGATGGATATGAACAGGCAGCACTAGGGAGTGGTGGTACAGGATTGGTCAGCTGATAATTCAGGTTCTCAGTGCAGATGAAAACTGGCTGCTGAGTCCTTTTAGCATTATGAAAAAGGAATTAATTCTGTTCCTTTCAAGGAGGATTTAGAAGAAAAGCAGTGCAGTAGAAGGAGCCTCCTGTGGAGGCTGTGAAGAGCCTTGGGAGCGAAGACATAAAGCAGGCAGTTCTTGTGAGAGAGAAGGGGGAGCAGGGAGCAGTGGTCTAGGGAGATGATCTCTGCAAAATGTACGTCTACATATGGCAAGTGCTTTGTCAGCATAGGTGTGTGGGAAGGGTAGTGTTGTGGAGGTATGTGCATTAAACAGGGAGGAACTGTGTTGTTCTGACATAGCTTGGGTCCCAAAACATAATGAATCCTGGCAAGAGGAAGAGACTCAGCAGCAGTCCCCTATAGGTTTTTTCAGTGGACTATGCTCAGGAAGGCAATGCAAATGAGAAGAGTGTTGCCTTCTGAAAGAGAAGTGTCATGAATTTCTCCAAACTGGGGATGTGGGAAGTTTTCAGCTCCTGTTCAGCTTGTTTACCCTTGCTTGTGACTCAGACTGTTAAACTCCAAAGAACTTTATTATTTTCACTCCTGTCTCTTAGGTGATGTAGTCTAACACATTGATATTGCCTTTGTTTATATCCAAGAGTGAACAGATTCACTCTCCTTGATTTGTTTCCTGCAAAGATGAAATCTGGACTGTTGTACGTTACATGGAAAGGCCGTAAGAGATTGCTCTATTTTAGTTGCTGTGACAACCAAAAGGTCTTCAACAAAAGGAATTATTAATTGTTGCAACAGAACTCTGGATCCCCAACAGCCAACCATGAAGAACCCCAGCCTGCTGTCAAAATCCTGCTGTGGAGATTTTGTTGCTCTATAGCTGCTTCATCCTCAAAACCATTGCATACTGTGGACATGCTTTATAAGACCCTCCTGTGCCTGATGCAGTGATACTGATAAATTTGGACCTAACTGCTTTTTTTTTCTTCCTTACAGAGCATGAGAAACACAGACTATGTAAAAGTGCAGACTATATGAACTTACACTTCAAAGTGAAGTGGCTGTACAATGAGTATGTTCGTGATCTACCTGCCTTCAAGGGAAGAGTGCCTGAATATCCAGCGTGAGTGTGTTATGTCTCCTGCAGTAAATCCCCACTTTGCATCTCCTTCTGTTACCTTCAGGGCAGTCATTTGATTCTCCTGTGGCTGCCTTCATGATACACCATTTCACCACTCCTGGTGTCCTGTGTTTATGTGCCCTTTGGTGTTCTGTGCCACCAGACACAATTCAATCCCTTGTTGTGCAGTACCTCCCAAGATCTCAAGAACTTTTGCAGTTGGCACAAACAGTCTTTAATCCACTTTGTGATTGCAGTGTGGAATTTGGTCAACTCTCGAACAGCAGACTTGTGGACATTTTCTTATGTTCATATTAACAGATACAACTTTATTTGGATGTACTATATGTGAGTCTGTATGTGTGTGTAAGAATGTCATGTGTACACATACACGAGGATTTGTAAGTAAATATAATGTTTTCTTTTTTTACTAGAACCAGGTGGTTTAATTGGAAACATCAGATAAACAGTTGCTCTTAACATCTAAGCAATTCTTTGCAACTTCTCTTTAGCTTTAAAAGAGCATTAGTAGATTTGAGACCTAAAGAAGGTTTCTAAGCCCAAAAAGTTTTCTGACCAACATGGAGACAATACTGTAGCTTGAGTCCTATACTTGGCCTAAGGTAAGAGCAGGTCTGTTGTTTCTCACACGTATTTAACTGGTTTTCAGGGGCTTTCAGTGATGATTGTGCCACATCTCCTTCAAGCAGCTTTTTTCCTCTGTGCTTCTCTGTTAGCCCTTCACTGGCTTTTGGGGATTTAACTCTCCCTTTTCCTCCTCCAAATCTTTCTTGCTTCAGTTTGAGCTCATTATGTCCTGTCCTACCAGCCGGGGCAAGGAGAAAATTTGTTCCTGTTTTTCAAGAAAAATAAATGCTTTTCTCATGTCCCTTCCCAGTCTTCTGCTTGTTCCTGTTTGTAAGTGAGGTTTACCTGTCTCTCTCCAGCTGTTCAGTGTCTGGACAAACAACACGCAGACTGAAATACTGCTGTTTCATCAAGACCTTGCCTTCCACTGCTTTGCAGGAAGTGCTGCTGTTACTGCACTCTGGAAAAGCAGCCTTTTTTTTTTTTTTTTTTTTTTTTTTTTTTACTTTCAGTGGTATTTTTGTCTGGCAATGCCTCCAGTGGGCCCCAAACCAGCCTCCAGACACCCTCAACAGTCCTGGCTGTTCTTTCCATCCTATATATGACTCTTTGCTGCTGTCTAAATGCAACACTTGGCACTTGCCCCTCTTGAAAAAAACATCTTGCTTGGACTGTGTTTACAGTTTGGCATTTTGAATTCTCTTCCCATCCTGCCCTGATGCAGTCGCTCCAGCCTGCTGCTAGCTGCATACTAATACAACTTGTGGCAGTTGGTATAATTTCTCAGCTTGGACTGTGGGCCTTGCTTAACAAATCAGGTCAGCAAGAGGCATTGACTCAGTGAACAGTGTGTTGAAGTGACAGTCTCAGAGGCCCTGTTCTCTTTGTTGTGCCTCTGAGTCAGTGCAGTCTCAAGCAAGTTGTCAGATATTTTAAATCTTTCTTTTTCTCCTGTGTAATCAGGGTAATGATGCTCAGTTTGGTTGTACAGTCTGAGTAGACTGTTCTGCCCTGCTGGCCTTTCTGATAGACATTCAGTGCTCATGTACATTTGCAGCCACTGGCTTTTTTACTCCAGTAGTGTACTTCAGTACAACAGTGACATTGTCAGACACAGGTGATGTTTATTTCAGCCAAAACCTTCACCTGTGACAAAATATCCCCTTGGCATCAACTACTGCAGTGTGCTCTTGTCCTTTGATTTGCTTCATCACCAGTATTTTCAGTCTTGAAGCTTCCTTAAACAAAAGAGTAAATGCATCAGGTTTGCTCATCAGTAAAGTCTTTAGAAAATCTAAACTACTGCTGTCCAGAGAACAGCCCCCAGAAGTTGTCTTTCAAAGCAGACAAAAGGCTTTCCACAAACTTGTTTTTCATTACAAGAAGCCATGTTTCTGTTAACTTTGAGATATGATTAAATAAAGTGAAGGCTCCATATTATTGAAGCTGAAGTTTTCATGCTCTCTTTATTTTCTGAAATACAGGAGCAGTTTCTGAAGCTGAGGTAGATAGCTGGGCATGGATCTTCAAAACTTCCTCTCTTCGCTTTTTTGCTGCCAGCTAAAAGCTGAGAAGTATCAGTTTCCTGTGTTTTTCTGATGTGTAAAGAAGTGTACTATGATTTGTCTAAATATGGATGTTAGCACGCAGCTAGTATTGCATCTGTACTAGAGACTACTTTCTTCAAAATCCTGTCATTCTTCTGGCTCACTTCATCAAACATAGTCTTTATTCTCTTAGTGTTTGAAACCCAGCCTGGCTGCTTGCCTCTGAACATACCAAGGCCCACAAAGTGTTCATTGGGTACCACATGCATCAACTCAGCAGATGAAGAAGATTAATTCACCTGTAAAGCCTAAGGCCACAGGAGCCTTACTCAGGAGCTCATGGCCAAGCTGAAATTGCAGCCTTTTTTTGCTACATTACTGTTGTGCAACCGACAGAGGTGAACTTTCATTTAGTCACAAAGCACTGCTCCCTTTCCTGGCAGACAAGACTGAGGCATCTTTTGTGCAAACCTGGTTTGAAGAGGTTGCCTGTACCATGTCAAGTCAGGCTGTGCTGGCCACTGCAAGCACAGAATGTCTCTGAAGCAGCTCCAAGAGCCTCTGCCTTGTGCTGTTGTGTAAGTCATTACAACGTTTGCTTCTAGATCAATAATTCAAGCAGATGAGGAAGAAGGTATTTACCATCTAATAACATTTTGAAGCTATTTCTGCATGAATTCAGATTATTGTAATTAGTTTCTGCGCTATATGGTTTTTAATATAATTTTGGATGTACTGCCTTCATAGTTCTCTGAGTCCCCAGTCATTTGCTTAGCAGCCCAAGACCTGGTAGTGAAACCCTTTAAGGGCTATTTGAACTAAGGTAACTCTAAGTTTGTATTACAACTTAAAGCACATTGTGGTCCTGAATGTGCCCAGGTAGTGGAAGTATTTATAGATAATTTATCTCTCTTCTGTTTTCCTGCCAGCCAATAAGGGACAAAATTGTGACTGGCTTTGCAAATGTAGTTAAAGAATTTTCTGACCTGATCCATATGGTTCATTTTGCACTTAAACATTCGTATTAAACCTTTCTCTGGAAGTTTTTTTCATTTGGGCCTGAGGTGGTGGTAACTCCCACCCTCACCCCCCAGTAGTGCTTTTGTCCATACTACCTTTGTTTAGACAGTAAAATACCTATGCACTTGATTTTGTGTATCAACATTTGTTAGCCATAAAAATGAGCAATCACTGTTGTCAACAATGAATGGCCCTTATGGATACAGTGCAATAAAGATGAATAATAATCAGTTCTACTTCTCAGACTGGAAATTGTGCCTTCTGGCACAAGCGAGTAACCCTCCTTGGACCTGGACCTAAGACATGTGAAGCAGTGAGCAACTTGTAGCCTGGAAACCCCTGAAGGAGATGGAAGATGTGTGTTTGCTTCCTTGTAAATTGCTTGAATTCTCTTCTAAGGATTGAGCTGTCACTTTAAAATATGCTATTGTAATTAATAAAAAAAAAATAATTAAAGCTCAGGAAACTTAAAGCAAGCTCTGAAATGTGCTGGCTTTTAGGAGGCAAATATACCATTCAAAGGAATTTTTCCTGAACACACAAGTCCATATGCCTGTGACAGTGTTCCACTGCTGCTGTCTGTATTAAATAGGGCTGCATAGACAGGTTGGTGTTGGCATTTAACACTTAGTTACACCTTCCAATATTAGCATTGATGTGCTTTCTATTTCAAAGTGTAGGGAGTATTTAAGGCTATCTAGTACGCTCTGTGAGTTCGTTCTTGATATCCCTCTCATGTCTGCCACATGCTTTCATGTTCTTTGCAAACTCAGCCCATAATTAGCACAATCTGCGAACACAGCTGCCTGTTTAAAGGAGACTGTACTTTGTGAAGCTCATAATAATCTTTTGTATGGACCATTCGATGATTCTGTGAAATCACATGGGTACTATTTTCCCTTATCTGTTTAGTAGAATGCTGTTTAGAAGTATTTGAAATTAGATTTACTTCAGCTGTGGCATCTTGGCACTTGCACACAAAAAATCCTAGACAGACATTTAAATAAAGCTCTAAGTGTTGTGTTGTTGCTTAAACACAGACATACATGCCCTCCTCCCAGCCCCCACCCTGCTTTTGTACTATGTGAATACGTCCTACAGAGCAGAGAACAGAGGGATGACCATCTATAAGACACCATCACTGAAGCTGCTTCTCACCTTGTCTGTTTGGCCAAGAAGGGGTTGTGCAGAAGCCTTAGGTTCAATGCAGGAGGTAGCGCCTGTGTATCTCTCTGAGATAAAGCTGTAGCTGTTTCAGCAGCTGCTTGTATTCTAGCTTGTCCTCCTAAGTGAGGAGAAGGAGTAGAGATAGACTTTGCTGTGCTGCTTCTAGTACCATGCTCCAAAGCTGCTGGTCCAGCATTCAGTGAACTAAGTTTGTACTTCTTTAAGCAGAAGCAATCAAGAGCTGCTTAGAGAGCTGGCAAGATTCCTACTAGATGTGCTGTTCTGTCACCAGAAGTTAGTCTTACTCAAGCACCTTCACAATGAGATCAGCAGTCCACAGAAACGGGAGCATGTACTGTAGAAGGCCTGGGGAAAGGGCGAGCAAGATTAAAGTGGAGAAAACTTCTAGCCTGGATTCTTCCTCCTGGTACTCTAGAAATATATCTGTGTCTGCACTAAACCCAGCTGAAGTGTGCTGGAGAACAGGCACTTTCTTTCCTCCCGTTGTACTCTCTTGCAGTTCTCATGTGAAAGATGGTAGACACAAATGGGCAGCAGAACAGTGTACCATCTCTCTCAGCATGCAGGGATAGTGATACTGGAGGTCTCTTCTGTTCTATCTGGCACATGAGAGAAAGGGGAAGAAAAGACGAAGTGCTCTGAGATGATGGAAAGTGCTGGTGCTCAAGGGAAAGAAAAGGTACAAAGAAAGAGGAAAGGACAAAACTAGCACAGGAGCAACAAACTGCAGAGTGTGAACTGTGTCCTCCTTGTCCAGCCCAAGTGATTGTACAGCTCCTGCTCACTGGTAGCTTGGGCACAGGTAGCAGTATTTTTGGGAACTTTGGCTGCACAGACAGGTAACAGCAGTCAGGAATCTAATGTTACGAGTTTCACAAGGCTTGCTGAAATGCAGCACTCTCTGAGTGCTGCTGACATTGTTCCCCAACTCTGCTGTTGGGGTGCTCTTTCTTGGTGTAACTTGCTGTCTTTCTTGTCTCTCTTGCAGGTGGTTTGAGCAGTTTGTGATGCAGTGGCTGGATGAAAATGAAGATGTTTCCTTAGACTTCCTGCATGGTGCTCTGGAGAGAGATAAAAAAGATGGGGTAAGTAGGTCACTCTGAGTGGAGGACTTCGCGCTGTGTCCTTCAGTGCTCAGAACCAAACAAAATGCTGTAAATTCAGCTGTCATACAGATGGAGGATGCATCCCTTTCTGTTTGTTAAAAAACCGGGGACACTTGTTTATTTTAGCACTTTTCTCTAAAGGTCACAGAGTTGTTTAATATCAAGGTGCATATATTTTATGACTGTTCTGTTCTACTGCTGCTAATCTGTCAGCCAGAATCCTTGTCTTCTCTCATCTCTCCATGAGGTACAATTGAAATATAAGGCATTTTGTATGTTCTTAGTCATGCAGTGAGAATGTGGCCTTAATCCATTGGCAGACTAATCTTTCTCTTAATTTACTGAGTGTTCGCAATGGAGGGCAAAGTCTTCTCATTTATTCAGTGACTGTTGACACTGTAGTCTGTGATGCTAATGTAAGCATTCTCTCTAATATGTATATTTTAAGAAAAATAAAAAATAAGCTCTTCACTCTCTCCTCCTTTCCTCATTAACTGACAGGCAAGCCACGCATTTCATGAAAGGTCTCAGCATCATGTTGCATTTCCTTGGTGCTTGTCATGTCACTGTTGGTGAAGGACAGTGAACCTATGACACAAGAGAATTGGCTGTTTTGCTCTTCTGTGCCTTTTGGAAAACTTTTTGCTAATTCTAAGGAAGAAGGTTTTGGTAAAGTTGTCCTGCCTCCAATATGGCAGATGATGGAGATGCCATGAAATGGGTGTGATTCATATCTTTCCATTTGGTAAAGACTTTTTGTACTTCTCTTTCAGTTCCAGCAAACATCCGAGCATGCTCTGTTCTCTTGCTCAGTGGTGGATGTTTTCACCCAGCTCAATCAGAGCTTTGAGATCATCAAGAAGCTGGAGTGCCCAGACCCTGTCATTGTTGCTCATTATAATAGGAGGTTTGCTAAGGTAACATCCTCAACATCCAGCTGTTTATCTTCCCTTAGAGGGATGAAAACAGTAGGATGCTTTTTTGGTTTTATTGCCTGGATTTCTCCTGGAGTGGCAGAGAATGAATAACAGTGATCACATCTTGTTTTCATAGACTATTGGGAAAGTGCTGATGCAGTATGCTGACATCCTCTCCAAGAGCTTTGAGTCCTACTGTTCCAAGGAGAAACTGGTGAGTCATGCAAAGTTTTCCTTCTGCCCTGGGGAATCACATAATTATCCTCATAAGAACCAGTTTATCGCATTCCACCTGACTGTGTTGATGGTGTAAATATTTTCAGTATTATTCTTTTTTCATCATTCCTGTGTTTTTCTGGATTTATTTGTCTTGACTGTAAAATAAAACTGGGACCTGAGAGTGATCTGCAGGGCTTGGAGGCTGTCAGGTTCCTCCCTGCCTATCAGGGTTGTGTGTCACAGAGGTGATTTTAAAAAACCTCACTACTGGAACATGGGCACAAGTTGCTCTGTAGAGCTGGTACTTACTCTGCAGCACTCTTGGCTTACTGTTGTCTCCATCTGATTACCTTTCTATTTAATCCTGAATTAAGTAAAATTATGTGTATTAAATACAACATTTTTGAACCCTGGGTCTGTCCCATGCTGGTTTGGCTGTGTCCTGTACTGGGGATGTACCTTCAGAGGGAAGAGCCTGTTCCCTAGGTTGCCCCAAGCTGTTGCTTCCAACCTTGGCCTGCCAGGACCCAGATGTCTCTGAATTCAGCTTTGGCTGGCAGTTCCCCTGCTGATCTGGGATGTACTCGATTCACAACAGTACATTGCAGCATTAAAAGGCTGAAGGTGACACAGCTTGGACACATGGCAGGAGCTGCAGAGAATTGGGCCTTGTCCTGACACTGACTTCCTGCCAGCTCGTTCTCTGTAATAAAGCTGAGGAGGAAAATACAACAGCAGAGATCTCCCTGATCTGGGATTTCTTGGACTGGCCATCCTGTTTCAAGCTGGAGATGGAAAGTATTTGTCTGTTTGAGGTTTGAGTGCTGAAATCTGTTCATGCCCCACCTCTGTTGGGCTCTCAGGTGTGGTAGTACGTGGGGAAGGATGCTGAGGTACACACTGGTGAAAATGTTTGCAGCCTGAGCAGTAACAGGCACCTGCTTTTGTCTCTTCAGCCCTGCATCCTGATGAATAACATTCAACAGCTGAGGGTGCAGCTAGAGAAGATGTTCGAAGCCATGGGTGGTAAAGAGGTATGAGTGCTAAGACACTGTTACTTGTTACAACTGCTATGTTACTAGGTTATTTACTGATACCTGCAGACTGAAATCATGAGGAGAGCCCCATGACTCCTGGCACTGTAAGAAGTGTGAGGTGACAGGTATGCCTGAAGACTTTTCAGAAGAATTTATTGTAAGATGCAGGAGTGACTGTTTCAAGGCAAATAATACCATGGAGGAGGAAAGAGAAGGATATGTACTGTGTTCATGTGGGCCAGATGTGGGCATCATGGGTGGTTGTGACACAGCTCTGGAGAAAGACAAATTGACCAGAAAACTTTTGACATCAAGTCCTTTTATGTGTCATATAAATGTGGGACAATACATTTAGCATTGAATGTCCATTATCTAATACATTGCAGACATGCAAATAAGTGTGCTGTTCTCAAGCTTTGCTGGATACTCAGATGTGTCCATGAATATAAATGTCTTAGTTTTTGTTCTTTGTTCTAAGGTGGTCATTTTTACAGAAGTAACATTCTCCTCCAGATCGCTGTATCTGATATAATCTGTGTATCTGTTTTTTTCTCTTCTTTTTTCCATTACTTTTCAAGGTTCAAGAAGATGAGGAAAAGGCTGCTGATGCTGATGTTAGGAAAAAATTATTTTCAAAGCCTAAGTGTATTCTTTTTGGTTGTGTTGTGATAGAACCTGTGCTAGCTATGACCTGTATGCCAAGAGGAAGGTCAGCTTTGCTGATGGGCAGCTCAGTTTTTGTCTGTATTGCTGTTTCAGATCTTTCTTGTGTTCAGTGGCAGAATTCTGTGCAGTGGCAAAAATCTCAGTGAATAGATTTAGCCCATGAGGCAAGGAAAACCACTGTAATTCTTTTTCATGTGATCTCAACAATCGTAATTTCTGAGCCGTACATCAAGAACTAGAATGATATGCTCCCAGATGTCGTAGCACTGGTAGCTAAATGCTAATTTTTCAGGGAAAAAAAGTAACCTTATGATGATATATTTGTGAAGTGCTTTATAAAGTCGTAATCAACATACACTTAATTTCCCTTAAGGAATCCATTTGCTATTTTTGTTCCATAGCGGTGGCCATTAAGAAGGATTTCCCTGTATTTCAAATTGAAAATACCACCTGAAAATTAAAAATGTCACTTGATAATATGTTAAATAGGGGGAGGGGAAAAAAAAGTGTTAATTAGGATTGTTAGCTACTTTTTCTATCCTAGAACCCTTCTCTGTATTTTGCCCTTTGAAACCTTCCTCAGGTGGTATAGGTAAAGTAGAGCAGAGGTGATGAATCTGCTGTTTCCCTTGCACTGTGGAGTCAGAAGGAAAATAATAATGGAGAGGAACTCAGACTGTGAGCAATAAAACACCCAGGAAGAAATCTGGAAGGCATACTAGGAAACTGGTTTTGGGATTTATTTTTCTTTTTTCTTTTCAAATGTTACTTGTCCACTTCATTAGGCTGCCACTGATCACCAGAAATAAGTCGTGTTGTGTTAGGTGCCTGCATTATTTGCTATCCCCAGGGGTTCCCCTGCTTGGTGACTATGTAGTACTTTGCTTCTTGAATTAAAACCCACCAGGTTCTTTGTTTTGCTAGAGTAAACAAGGTCTTGTCCTAGTTTGAGTAGTCCTTTTTCTGATGTAGATTGAACCTGGCTAATGAGTAACAATTAGTGAGACAACCGCTTTAAACTAGAATGCGTAGACAAATATGCTTCTGGAAATGCATTTATAGGTTTTATCCTCTCCTTCAGGAAGAGCAGTTCTTACTCTCTGTGAGAGATTTTATTTATATCACAGAATCTTAGAGGTTGGAAGGGACCTCAAAAGATCACCCAGTCCAACCCCCCTGCCAGAGCAGGATCACCCAGAGCACATCACACAGGAACGTGTCCAGGGGGGTTTGAATGTCTCCAGAGGAGATTCCACAGCCTCTCTGGGCAGCCTGTCCCAGGGCTCTGTCACTCCCACAGGAAAGAAGTTTTTTCTGATGTTTACATGGAACCTACTATGCTCCAGTTTGCACCCATTGGCCTTTGTCCTGTCACTGAACATCACTGAGAAGAGCCTGGCACTGTCCTCCTGACACTCCCCCTTAACATAATTGTAAACTTTGATGAGGTCACCCCTCAATCTCCTCCAAGCTAAAGAGACCCAGCTCCCTCAGCCTCTCCTCATAAGGGAGATGTTCCACTCCCTTCGTCATCTTTGTGGCTCTGTGCTGGACTCTTTCAAGCAGTTCTCTGTCCTTCTGGAACTGAGGGGCCCAGAACTGGACACAATATTCCAGATGTGGCCTCACCAAGGCAGAATAGAGGGGGAGGAGAACCTCCCTTGACCTACTAACCACACCCTTTCTAATGCACCCCAGGATGCCATTGGCCTTCTTGGCCACAGGGGCACATTGCTGGCTCATGGTCATCCTCCTGTCCACCAGGACCCCCAGGTCTCTTTCACCTACACT